>NC_084756.1:31358599-31573599 GCF_033978785.1 Entelurus aequoreus | reverse complement strand
ATTATCTGTATCGTTTATTTTATTTTTTATTAAATCAACATAAAAAACACAAGATACACTTACAATTAGTGCACCAACCCAAAAAACCTCCCTCCCCCCATTTCTTTCTGTTATCAATATTCTGGTTCCTACATTATATATCAATATATATCAATACAGTCTGCAAGGGATACAGTCCGTAAGCACACATGATTGTGCGTGCTGCTGGTCCACTAATAGTACTAACCTTTAACAGTTAATTTTACTCATTTTCATTCATTACTAGTTTCTATGTAACTGTTTTTATATTGTTGTACTTTCTTTTTTATTCAAGAAAATGTCTTTAATTTATTTATCTTATTTTACTATTTTTTTTAAAAAGTACCTTATCTTCACCATACCTGGTTGTCCAAATTAGGCATAATAATGTGTTAATTCCACGACTGCATATTGATATCGGTATCGGTTGATATCGGTATCGGTAATTAAAGAGTTGGACAATATCGGAATATCGGATATCGGCAAAAAGCCATTATCGGACATCCCTATTTATTATGCATTTTCGGCCGGTGCGATTTATACTCCGGTGCGACTTATACTCCGAAAAATACGGTAGATCAGATATTTGCAGCCAATATTACCTACAGTCCTACAGCATCATGACAACTCTCAGCAGATGACTGAAGCTGCCCTCTATTTAAGCATAATTCGAGTATTTGAGTGGTCCACCACATTCTGTAATGGCTGCATTTACAAAGAAAAGGTGGCTAATTACCGTATTTTTCGGACTATAAGTCGCAGTTTTTTTCATAGTTTGGCCGGGGGTGCGACTTATACTCAGGAGCGACTTATGTGTAAAATTATTAACACATTACCGTAAAATATCAAATCATATTATTTATCTCATTCACGTAAGAGACTAGACGTATAAGATTTCATGGGATTTAGCGATTAGGAGTGACAGATTGTTTGGTAAACGTATAGCATGTTCTATATGTTATAGTTATTTGAATGACTCTTACCATAATATGTTACGTTAACATACCAGGCACATTCTCAGTTGGTTATTTATGCCTCATATAACGTACACTTATTCAGCCTGTTGTTCACTATTCTTTATTTATTTTAAATTGCCTTTCAAATGTCTATTCTTGGTGTTGGCTTTTATCAAATAAAATTCCCCCAAAAATGCGACTTATACTCCAGTGCGACTTATATATGTTTTTTTCCTTCTTTATTATTAGAGATGTCATAATATTTTTCTGATATTATCGGCCGATATATGCCTGACCTAATTTCACCGAACACCCGACGTCCTTCCAGACCCTCGGAAAATCTCGGAACAACTCGGCCGTTCTCGTCGTCGGTTAACCTTTGACACAGGCTTCCAAAACGGCTCGATTGTGTACAAGTGCTGACATTGCAAAGCTGGTTGTTAGCACCTGTCGTTGCAGCAGACGGCAGTTAGCCTCCTCCTTCTTGAGTCTGGAGCGTAGCTGCTCTCTCTCCGTGTCAAACTCGGCCAGCTGCTCCTCCACGCGGGCCTCCATCCTCAGAGCTCTCCTCTGCTCCTCCTCCAGCTCCTTCCTCAGGGCCTGACACGCCTCCCTCTCCTGCGTCAACACAGTCAAGCGTCAAGACGGCGTTCCCGTCGACAACAGGAAATAGGCGGGTTCAAAAACTGCCGCACTTTGTCGAGCTTGCGGCCCAGCTCGGCGACCCGGTGTCCCTCCTCCAGGGCTCTGTTGCTGGCCCACTTGCACTCTTTGGCCAAGGCGCACGACAGCTGCTTGTGCTGCGCTCGTTCCTCTTCCAGCTGATCGCTCATTCGCCGCTGCTCCTTTTCCAGGCGCCGCACCTGACCGCGCTCAAACTCCAGCTGCCGGGAAAAGAAGAGCGTCACGGCGTGGGGTTTTCTTACTCCCCCTGCAGTTCCCTGAAGGAAGCCAAAAGGCTGTTAATTAGCCACCTTTTCTTTGTAAATGCAGCCATTACAGAATGTGGTGGACCACTCAAATACTCCAATTATGCTTAAATAGAGGGCAGCTTCAGTCATCTGCTGAGAGTTGTCATGATGCTGTAGGACTGTAGGTAATATTGGCTGCAAATATCTGATCTACCGTATTTTTCGGAGTATAAATCGCACCGGCCGAAAATGCATAATAAATAGGGATGTCCGATAATGGCTTTTTGCCGATATCCGATATTCCGATATTGTCCAACTCTTTAATTACAGATACCGATATCAACCGATACCGATATCAATATGCAGTCGTGGAATTAACACATTATTATGCCTAATTTGGACAACCAGGTATGGTGAAGATAAGGTACTTTTTAAAAAAATTAGTAAAATAAGATAAATAAATTAAAGACATTTTCTTGAATAAAAAAGAAAGTACAACAATATAAAAACAGTTACATAGAAACTAGTAATGAATGAAAATGAGTAAAATTAACTGTTAAAGGTTAGTACTATTAGTGGACCAGCAGCACGCACAATCATGTGTGCTTACGGACTGTATCCCTTGCAGACTGTATTGATATATATTGATGCACTAATTGTAAGTGTATCTTGTTTTTTTATGTTGATTTAATTTAAAAAAAACAAACAAAAAAAACCAACGATACTGATAATAAAAAAACCGATACCGATAATTTCAGATATTACATTTTAACGCATATATCGGCCGATAATATCGGCAGGCCGATATTATCGGACATCTCTAATAATAAAGAAGGAAAAAAACATATATAAGTCGCACTGGAGTATAAGTCGCATTTTTTGGGGAATTTTATTTGATAAAAGCCAACACCAAGAATAGACATTTGAAAGGCAATTTAAAATAAATCAAGAATAGTGAACAACAGGCTGAATAAGTGTACGTTATATGAGGCATAAATAACCAACTGAGAACGTGCCTGGTATGTTAACGTAACATATTATGGTAAGAGTCATTCAAATAACTATAACATATAGAACATGCTATACGTTTACCAAACAATCTGTCACTCCTAATGGCTAAATCCCATAAAATCTTATACGTCTAGTCTCTTACGTGAATGAGCTAAATAATATTATTTGATATTTTACGGTAATGTGTTAATAATTTCACACATAAGTCGTTTCAGAGTATAAGTCGCACCCCCCCCCCGGCCAAACTATGGAAAAAACTGCTACTTATAGTCCGAAAAATACGGTAATTAGCCACCTTTTCTTTGTAAATGCAGCCATTACAGAATGTGGTGGACCACTCAAATACTCCAATTATGCTTAAATAGAGGGCAGCTTCAGTCATCTGCTGAGAGTTGTCATGATGCTGTAGGACTGTAGGTAATATTGGCTGCAAATATCTGATCTACCGTATTTTTCGGAGTATAAGTCGCACCGGAGTATAAATCGCACCGGCCGAAAATGCATAATAAATAGGGATGTCCGATAATGGCTTTTTGCCGATATCCGATATTCCGATATTGTCCAACTCTTTAATTACCGATACCGATATCAACCGATATATACAGTCGTGGAATTAACACATTATTATGCCTAATTTGGACAACCAGGTATGGTAAAGATAAGGTACTTTTTAAAAAAATTTGTAAAATAAGATAAATAAATTAAAGACATTTTCTCGAATAAAAAAGAAAGTACAACAATATAAAAACAGTTACATAGAAACTAGTAATGAATGAAAATGAGTAAAATTAACTGTTAAAGGTTAGTACTATTAGTGGACCAGCAGCACGCACAATCATGTGTGCTTACGGACTGTATCCCTTGCAGACTGTATTAATATATATTGATGCACTAATTGTAAGTGTATCTTGTGTTTTTTATGTTGATTTAATTAAAAAAAAAAAAAAAAAAAAAAAAAAAAAAAAAACCCGATACCGATAATAAAAAAACCGATACCGATAATTTCCGATATTACATTTTAACGCATATATCGGCCGATAATATCGGCAGGCCGATATTATCGGACATCTCTAATAATAAAGAAGGAAAAAAACATATATAAGTCGCACTGGAGTATAAGTCGCATTTTTTGGGGAATTTTATTTGATAAAAGCCAACACCAAGAATAGACATTTGAAAGGCAATTTAAAATAAATAAAGAATAGTGAACAACAGGCTGAATAAGTGTACGTTATATGAGGCATAAATAACCAACTGAGAACGTGCCTGGTATGTTAACGTAACATATTATGGTAAGAGTCATTCAAATAACTATAACATATAGAACATGCTATACGTTTACCAAACAATCTGTCACTCCTAATCGCTAAATCCCATAAAATCTTATACATCTAGTCTCTTACGTGAATGAGCTAAATAATATTATTTGATATTTTACGGTAATGTGTTAATAATTTCACACATAAGTCGCTCCAGAGTATAAGTCGCACCCCCCCGGCCAAACTATGGAAAAAACTGCTACTTATAGTCCGAAAAATACGGTAATTAGCCACCTTTTCTTTGTAAATGCAGCCATTACAGAATGTGGTGGACCACTCAAATACTCCAATTATGCTTAAATAGAGGGCAGCTTCAGTCATCTGCTGAGAGTTGTCATGATGCTGTAGGACTGTAGGTAATATTGGCTGCAAATATCTGATCTACCGTATTTTTCGGAGTATAAGTCGCACCGGAGTATAAATCGCACCGGCCGAAAATGCATAATAAATAGGGATGTCCGATAATGGCTTTTTGCCGATATCCGATATTCCGATATTGTCCAACTCTTTAATTACCGATACCGATATCAACCGATATATGCAGTCGTGGAATTAACACATTATTATGCCTAATTTGGACAACCAGGTATGGTGAAGATAAGGTACTTTTTTAAAAAAATTAGTAAAATAAGATAAATAAATTAAAAACATTTTCTTGAATAAAAAAGAAAGTACAACAATATAAAAACAGTTACATAGAAACTAGTAATGAATGAAAATTAGTCAAATTAACTGTTAAAGGTTAGTACTATTAGTGGACCAGCAGCACGCACAATCATGTGTGCTTACGGACTGTATCCCTTGCAGACTGTATTGATATATATTGATGCACTAATTGTAAGTGTATCTTGTGTTTTTTATGTTGATTTAATTAAAAAAAAAACACAAAAAAAACAACAACAAAAACGATACTGATAATAAAAAAAACGATACCGATAATTTCCGATATTACATTTTAACGCATATATCGGCCGATAATATCAGAAAAATATTATGACATCTCTAATAATAAAGAAGGAAAAAAACATGTATAAGTCGCACTGGAGTATAAGTCGCATTTTTTGGGGAATTTTATTTGATAAAAGCCAACACCAAGAATAGACATTTGAAAGGCAATTTAAAATAAATCAAGAATAGTGAACAACAGGCTGAATAAGTGTACGTTATATGAGGCATAAATAACCAACTGAGAACGTGCCTGGTATGTTAACGTAACATATTATGGTAAGAGTCATTCAAATAACTATAACATATAGAACATGCTATACGTTTACCAAACAATCTGTCACTCCTAATGGCTAAATCCCATGAAATCTTATACGTCTAGTCTCTTACGTGAATGAGCTAAATAATTTTATTTGATATTTTACGCTAATGTGTTAATCATTTCACACATAAGTCGCTCCAGAGTATAAGTCGCACCCTCCTGGCCAAACTATGAAAAAAACTGCTACTTATAGTCCGAAAAATACGGTAATTAGCCGCCTTTTCTTTGTAAATGCAGCCATTACAGACTGTGGTGGACCACTCAAATACTCCAATTATGCTTAAATAGAGGGCAGCTTCAGTCATCTGCTGAGAGTTGTCATGATGCTGTAGGACTGTAGGT
The DNA here is from genome assembly GCF_033978785.1 of Entelurus aequoreus. Classification (NCBI taxonomy): domain Eukaryota; kingdom Metazoa; phylum Chordata; class Actinopteri; order Syngnathiformes; family Syngnathidae; genus Entelurus; species Entelurus aequoreus. The sequence goes on along the minus strand of NC_084756.1, from coordinate 31,567,775 downwards.
AATATTGGCTGCAAATATCTGATCTACCGTATTTTTCGGAGTATAAGTCGCACCGGAGTATAAATCGCACCGGCCGAAAATGCATAATAAATAGGGATGTCCGATAATGGCTTTTTGCCGATATCCGATATTCCAATATTGTCCAACTCTTTAATTACTGATACCGATATCAACCGATACCGATATCAATATGCAGTCGTGGAATTAACACATTATTATGCCTAATTTGGACAACCAGGTATGGTGAAGATAAGGTACTTTTTAAAAAAATTTTGTAAAATAAGATAAATAAATTAAAAACCTTTTCTTGAATAAAAAAGAAAGTACTACAATATAAAAACAGTTACATAGAAACTAGTAATGAATGAAAATGAGTAAAATTAACTGTTAAAGGTTAGTACTATTAGTGGACCAGCAGCACGCACAATCATGTGTGCTTACGGACTGTATCCCTTGCAGACTGTATTAATATATATTGATGCACTAATTGTAAGTGTATCTTGTGTTTTTTATGTTGATTTAATTTAAAAAAAAAAAAAAAAAAAAAAAAAAAAAAACGATACTGATAATAAAAAAACCGATACCGATAATTTCCGATATTACATTTTAACGCATATATCGGCCGATAATATCAGAAAAATATTATGACATCTCTAATAATAAAGAAGGAAAAAAACATATATAAGTCGCACTGGAGTATAAGTCGCATTTTTTGGGGAATTTTATTTGATAAAAGCCAACACCAAGAATAGACATTTGAAAGGCAATTTAAAATAAATAAAGAATAGTGAACAACAGGCTGAATAAGTGTACGTTATATGAGGCATAAATAACCAACTGAGAACGTGCCTGGTATGTTAACGTAACATATTATGGTAAGAGTCATTCAAATAACTATAACATATAGAACATGCTATACGTTTACCAAACAATCTGTCACTCCTAATCGCTAAATCCCATGAAATCTTATACGTCTAGTCTCTTACGTGAATGAGCTAAATAATATTATTTTATATTTTACGCTAATGTGTTAATCATTTCACACATAAGTCGCTCCAGAGTATAAGTCGCACCCCCGGCCAAACTATGAAAAAAACTGCTACTTATAGTCCGAAAAATACGGTAATTAGCCACCTTTTCTTTGTAAATGCAGCCATTACAGAATGTGGTGGACCACTCAAATACTCCAATCATGCTTAAATAGAGGGCAGCTTCAGTCATCTGCTGAGAGTTGTCATGATGCTGTAGGACTGTAGGTAATATTGGCTGCAAATATCTGATCTACCGTATTTTTCGGAGTATAAGTCGCACCGGAGTATAAATCGCACCGGCCGAAAATGCATAATAAATAGGGATGTCCGATAATGGCTTTTTGCCGATATTCCGATATTGTCCAACTCTTTAATTACCGATACCGATATCAACCGATACCGATATCAACCGATACCGATATCAACCGATATATGCAGTCGTGGAATTAACACATTATTATGCCTAATTTGGACAACCAGGTTGGGTGAAGATAAGGTACTTTTTAAAAAAATTAGTAAAATAAGATAAATAAATTAAAGACATTTTCTTGAAAAAAAAGAAAGTACAACAATATAAAAACAGTTACATAGAAACTAGTAATGAATGAAAATGAGTCAAATTAACTGTTAAAGGTTAGTACTATTAGTGGACCAGCAGCACGCACAATCATGTGTGCTTACGGACTGTATCCCTTGCAGACTGTATTGATATATATTGATGCACTAATTGTAAGTGTATCTTGTGTTTTTTATGTTGATTTAATTTAAAAAAAAACAAAAAAACAAAACAAAACAAAAAACGATACTGATAATAAAAAAAACGATACCGATAATTTCCGATATTACATTTTAACGCATATATCGGCCGATAATATCAGAAAAATATTATGACATCTCTAATAATAAAGAAGGAAAAAAACATATATAAGTCGCACTGGAGTATAAGTCGCATTTTTTGGGGAATTTTATTTGATAAAAGCCAACACCAAGAATAGACATTTGAAAGGCAATTTTAAATAAATAAAGAATAGTGAACAACAGGCTGAATAAGTGTACGTTATATGAGGCATAAATAACCAACTGAGAAGGTGTCTGGTATGTTAACGTAACATATTATGGTACGAGTCATTCAAATAACTATAACATATAGAACATGCTATACGTTTACCAAACAATCTGTCACTCCTAATCGCTAAATCCCATGAAATCTTATACGTCTAGTCTCTTACGTGAATGAGCTAAATAATATTATTTGATATTTTACGGTAATGTGTTAAACATTTCACACATAAGTCGCTCCAGAGTATAAGTCGCACCCCCCCGGCCAAACTATGAAAAAAACTGCGACTTATAGTCCGAAAAATACGGTAATTAGAAATGCTATTTCTTATGTAGTCCATATTGAAGTGCCCTTTGCAAAACTGCCATTGATGATTTAGTTTAACGTTTCTTTGTTTCTGTAAAATGTTCTTGTAAAATAGGGAGTAATTGTTGTACAATGACAACTTTTTTCACACAACATGACTAACAATATTTTTTCACAATACTTAAATCATGTAAAATTGCATTCGTCTTCCTGTAAATCTGAAACTTGTCTCAAAATATTCCTACAGTGCATAATTATTGTACAATGACAACTTTTTTCTCCTAATATTACTAACTTTTTTCTATATAAAAACAAGATTTTCATAATATATTTTGTTCTTAATCTTGTCAAATTACATAATTTTTGTCTTGTAGAATAAAATAAAATAAAAATCTCAGATTATTCCTAAAAACTGTTATATAAAAAGTTATTCTCACGATATTGCAACTTTTTTGCTAAAAAACCCCAATTATGACTTGTTTTCAAAATATATTTGACTTTAGTCATGTAAAATGACATACTTTTTCTTTAAAATTTAAAACTGTTTACTCAAAATATTTGTATCCAATTCTTTCTCACAATATTGTATTTTTCCAAAAAAATATATTTTTTCACAACATATTTGTGAAAAATTGCATATTTTTTCTTGTAAAATGCAAACTTTTTTCTCAAAATATTATGACATATTTCTTATACAATGACAACTTTTTAAAAAAAAATATTGCTCACTTCTTTTTTTCCTAAAAAACAATTATGAACTTTTTCAAAAATAAATTTGACTTTAATCATGTAAAATGGCATACGATTTTCATTACAAAAAATTTAAAAATCTTTAAATATTTCTACACAGTACTTGTAAAATAAATCTCACAATATTGTATTTTTCTAAAAAAATATATTTTTTCACAATATATTTAACTTTAATGCTGTAAAATATAAACTTTTTTTCTCAAAATATTATGACATAATTCTTGTACGCGGACAACTTTTTTCACAATATTACTCACTTCTTTTGTTCCTAAAAAACAATGACTATTTTCACAAATATATTTGACTTTAATCATGTAAAATGGCATACCATTTTCATTAAAAAAATATAACATTTTCTTAAAATATTTTTTTCTTAAAATATTTCTACACAATTCTTGTAAAATAAATCTAACAATATTGTATTTTTCTAAAAAAAAAAATACTATTTCACAATACATTTAACTGTAATGCTGTAAAATGGCATATTTTTCTTGTAAAATGTTAACTTTTGTTCGCAAAATATCATGACATAATTCTTGCACAATGTCAACTTTTTTCCCACAATATTACTCACTTTTTTCTAAAAATAAATAAATATTTTTTTGGTAATATTGTGACTATAATCTTGTAAAATTACATATTTGGTTTTTGTAAACAAAAAAAATTCTCAGAATATGCCTAAAAAATATTTTATGAAAACTTTTTGACAATATTGCAACTTTTTTCTAAAATACAATGACTTTTTTTTCGAAAATATATTTGACTTTAACTATGCAAAATGACATACTATTTTCATACATTTTTTTCTTAAAATATTTATTCACATTTCTAGTAAAATATATTTTTCACAAAATACTATTTTTGTAAAAAAAAAAAAGAAAAAGAAAAAGCTTTTTCACAATATATATAACTTTAATGCTGTAAAATGGGAATTTTTTTCTTGTAAAATTCTAACTTTTTATCCTCAAAATATTATGACATAATTCCTGTACAATGACAACTTTTCTCAGAATATTTCTCACTTAAAAAAAAAAAAAAAAATTTAAAATGACTTTAATCTTGTAAAATTACATACTTTTGTTTTGTAAAGTAAAAAAACATTCTCAAAATGTTTTTTTTAGTTTAGAGTTTAAACATTTTTGTATGAAAACTCAAAATATTACAACTTTTTTATAAAAAATGTGTCTTCTGTAGCGACACCAGAACAAACTGTGCTAAGGTGACAATTGAGATGGATATAGAGGCAGAGTTGAGAATAAATGGCTCATAGTCTGTGTGGAGCAATTGCCTCATTTAAAGTTGAAGTTAAAGTACCAATGATTGTCACACACACACTAGGTGTGGCGAAATGATTCTCTGCATTTGACCCATCGCCCTTGATCACCCCCTGGGAGGTGAGGGGAGCAGTGAGCAGCAGCGGTGGCCGCGCCCGGGAATCATTTTTGGCGATTTAACCCCAAATTCCAACCTTTGATGCTGAGTGTCAATTGACATAACAATGATGATAAACAAGGGTGGTTCACGCCTGAGTTAATCTAGCCATTTGGCTGCCCTTTGGGAGTTCCAGTGTTAAGAAGAACATCTCACCTGCTGCTGCAAGCGCTCCCGTTCCTTCTCCAGGATGTAGGTGACGTCGTCGCCCTCGGCCGTGTCCTCGGCGTGCTTCCTCTTTTCCTCCTCCAGGTCCGCAATGACCTCGAGGAAGGAAAGACGGCGATGAACATTCAGAGAAGAGTCTAACCTTTGACCTCTGCTGTCTCATGTCAGGCATAAGAATAGCGTTTTTGCCTCAATCCAGCTCGTGGAAAATGTCCTACCATCCTGTGCCGGCTCTCGGCCGCAGCCAGCTGAGTCAGCATCTTCTCCTGCATCCTCCTGCAGTGGCTCACCACCAGCTTGAGCACCACCAGGGGGTTGGAGGTGGCCGGGGTGCAGCCTTGGTCCTTGCCCTCTTGGGACCCCACCGTCTCGCCGTCTCTCTGCAGGGCCAGGAAGGGGTCGCTGAGGTCGTACCTGCCGTAGCGCTCCTGGATGAAGAGGTCTTTCCGCTGAGCCTGATGGCGACAAAGACAATGATGAGGAACGATGTCAAAGCGCGGGTAAAAGTTTGAAAAGATGGAAGTGACAGGTGGCGAGTCCACGTGTCTTTGGAGCTGCCAGGTGCGCTGAACACGTGACAAGGAAGGCGAAGAAGCGTTGTTTGGCTTCAGCAGAACTTGGCATGAAAAGGAAAAGCAATGGTCTTATTTACCAGGAGAGGATCAAGAGATTAGAAAGAAGGCCATCCGGTCTTCAGCTCCCTCATGACCAAGATAACAAGATGAATTCATAAATATATCAAATACTGTAAGTGTTATTCTCTTTCCAATTATTTTGGTATTAATATTAAATTAAATCACAGGTTATTACTCACTTGCATAATTTAGATTAAAAGAGCCCAATATTTGGATATAAATGCAATTCTATTATTTAATTTTTTTAATTATTTACTTCAAAAAGTGAATACATTTAACTTTAATGCTGTAAAATGGCATATTTTTCTTGTAAAATTTTAACTTTTGTTCGCAAAATATTATGACATAATTCTTGTACAATGACAAATTTTTTCTGACAATCTTTCTAAAAAAAATACAATTATTTGATAATATTGTGACTTTAATCTTAAAATAATTATATTATAATTATTGTATAATTTTGTTTTGAGAACTAAAAAACAATTCTCAGAATATTCCTAAAAACTATTGTATGAAAACCTTTTCTCACAATATTGCAACTTTTTTTCTAACAAACAATTGTGACTTTTTTTGAAAAATATATTTGACTTAAACCATATCATTTTTTAAACCAGAACATTTATTAAAAAATACAACTTTTTCTTAAAATATTTTTTTCTTAAACTATTTCTACACAATTTTTGTGAAATAGCTTTCTCATAATATTGTATTTTTCCTAAAAAAAAAACGTTTTCACAATACATTTACCTTTAATGCTGTAAAATGGCATATTTGTAAAATTTTCACTTTTGTTCGCAGAATATTATGACATAATTCTTGTACAATGACACATTTTTTCTCACAATATTACTCTTTATTCTAAAAAAATAAAAAATATATATTTATTTGTTAATATTGTGACATTAATCTTGTAAAATTACATATTTTGTTTTGAAAACTAAAAAAATTCTCAGAATATTCCCAAAAATTCTTGTATGGAAATCTTTTCTCACAATATTGCAACTTTTTTTCTAACAAACAATAATTTTTTTCCTAAAATATATTTGACTTAAACCATGGAAAATGGCAGAACATTTTAATTCTTTTTTCTTAAAATATTTTTTTCTTAAACTATTTCTACACAATTCTTGTGAAATAACTTTCTTACAGAATTGTATTTTTCCAAAAAAAAAAAAGAAAAACTTTACCTTTATTGCTGTAAAATGTCATATTCGTAAAATGTTCACTCTTGTTCGCAAAATATTATGACATAATTCTTGTACAATGACAAAAAAATTCTCACAATATTACTCTTTTTAAAAAAAAATAAAATAAAAAAAGATTGATTTGATAATATTGTGACTTAAATCTTGTAAATTTACATATTTTGTTTTGTAAATAAAAACAAATCTCAGAATATGCCTACAATATTATATGAAAACGTTTTCTCAAAATATTGAAACTTTTTTTCTAAAAACAAAATTTGGACTTTTTTTCAAAAATATATTTGACTTTAACCATGCAAAATGGCATACTATTTTCATAATATTTTTTTTTACTTTTTCCTTTAAAAAAGGGCCAAATATTTGGACATAAATGCAATTCTATTATCAGGATATTTTTTAAAATTATTTACTTCAAAAAGTAAATACATTTAACTTTAATGCTGTAAAATGGCATATTTTTCTTGTAAAATGTAAACTTTTGTTCGCAAAATATTATGACATAATTCTTGTACAATGACAACTTTTTTCTTAAAAAATTACATAATTTAGTTTTGGAAACAAAACAATTTCTCAGAATATTCCTAAAAATTCTTGTATGAAAACCTTTTCTCACAATATTGCAACTTTTTTTCTAACTCAAAGTCAAGGCGCGGGGGCCAGATCGGGGCCACCACATCATTTTAGTTTGCCCTCAAAAGCCCGGAAATAATATTTGTCAATAAAGTACTTTTCTTTTCTTACTAAATGTATTCATTTTTTTCCATTTTGACAGAAAAAAAAGCATAAACTCAATGAAATTCCATATGCTTTAAACTTAAATATTATCTAATAATGGAACAAATATTATCAGACATTCAAACCATTTTTGTTGTTGAAATATAAATAAATATTTTTTATCCATCCATTTAAGTTATCCTTTATGTTATACACAGGATAAATTACAATAGATCAGTGGTTTTCAAACTTTTTTCACTAAGTACCAACTCAGAAAAAACTTGGCTTTCCAAGTACCACCATAATGAGTAACATTAAAACACAGTAGCGTAGTAGGCCTAAGCATTCATTAAAACAAGGCAGAGGTTGTATTTAAGAAGCATATTTATTATGTTTAGCCACTGTAACATTATACACAGTTTGAACAATAACACTGTGTTTGAATATTTAATGAAGTGATTCTTTGGCGTGCCACTAGATGGAGCCCATGTAGCACAATTAGAGAATCACTGCAACAGATTTTACGGTAAAACTGTGAAATTTACTGTGGTTTTTACAGCATTTTTTATAGCTTTTTACATTTTTACACTGTCGTACTGCAAATATATATATTTCTAATTTATTCACATATTTAATACTTGTTCACTCACTTATTGTATATTAATTTATTTATTCACCATTCTGTTACAAACAAATGGGATAAAACTGCTATGATACGAAAAGGGGTAGGATTAAATAAGCTCTGCTTCTTCCTACTCCTTTTCGGACTTGCTGTGATGAAACAACTGGAAATATGTGATGTTTTAAATTGCAATTGTATTGTATGCATGTTCGAAATAAACTGTAACTGACTGGAAAAAGCCTCGCAACTCTCCTCTTTCATACAGCGTCTGACTTCCACTGAGACTTGCAGTTTATAAAGTGTGACATTGAAACAAAGTAGATGAGTCATTTATAAGATGAGTCCTTGCAAACGCGGCCCACACGTCCTCTTCGCCTTCCCGTCAGTTTGCTTATGCGACACTTTAGCAAAGCACTAGGATCAGAGTTTCCATTCCGGGTACTTAAGTTGCACGAGCACACAGTCATTCCAGTGTTCGTTAGAAAATAAAAAAAAAACACTTAGGGCCTGATTTACTAGGATCCAAAAACCAGGCAAGTGCAAATAATAATAGCGTGTACTAGGAGTGGGCGTGTTGCGTGTGATTCACTAAGACTGCGTGTGCTATTGAAAAGTGGTGCAGACCGCCTTATGTGAACATTATTATCATTGAAAATGTAATGTAAAATTCTATAACATGCATGCAAAGAACTCAGAAAACGTGGACAACTCTATCCTGTAGCCACGCCCCCTCGGAAATGTTAAAAATATACAGTACCTTCTCACTGGCTACTAATAAATACTATATGACTACAACTGGATCGGAACTAACAGTGTTCGGATTGTAATAATCAAAATATGATTAATAGCCGATAATGGCTTTTTTTTGCCAATATCCGATATTTCGATATTGTCCAACTCTCAATTGTCCAACTATCAACCGATACCGATATATACAGTCGTGGAATTAACACATTATTATGCCTAATTTGGACAACCAGGTATGGTGAAGATAAGGTCCTTTTTTTTTTAAATTAATAAAATAAGGTAAATAAATTAAAATAATTTTCTTGAATAAAAAAGAAAGTAAAACAATATAAAAACAGTTACATAGAAACGAGTAATTAATGAAAATGAGTAAAATTAACTATTAAAGGTTAGTACTATTAGTGGACCAGCAGCACGCACAATCATGTGTGCTTACGGACTGTATCCCTTGCAGACTGTATTGATATATATTGATATATAATGTAGGAACCAGAATATTAATAACAGAAATAAACAACCCTTTTGTGTGAATGAGTGTGAATGAGTGAATGGGGGAGGGAGGTTTTTTGGGTTGGTGCACTAATTGTAAGTGTATATTGTGTTTTTTTATGTTGATTTAATTAAAAAAAACAAAAAAAAAAACGATACTGATAATTTAAAAAAACGATACCGATAATTTCCGATATTACATTTTAAAGCATATATCGGCCGATAATATCGGCCGGCCGATATTATTGGACATCTCTAATAGCAACGCCGAAAGCCGTGAACGTTGTGGCTCTGAGAGCGAACGGAGGCGACATCAGATAAGCTAGCTGGATGATGCTAACTATGCTAACTCGGCGCCCCTGATTATCCTGCAACTTAGTGAGGCGTTTAGGAAAGAAGAACAGCGAGTACCTGGGGCTTAGGCGAGCGTTCAACAAATTTAGTTTAGATCCTAATTTTTTTTATTAAAAAAAAAACGCAAAAGTGATATTTTTAAGCAAAAATGTATGTTTAAAAACGCGGATTTGACATTCCTGTTTCTGACACTTTCTTTAATTTTCAAATTCTGTGCGTGAGCGAGGCTGTGGATCGCTTCACAAGCGCATCCGCGCGTCTGGAAATTGGAATGACTCAAACGCAAGAAAATGCGCAATGAAAGACGTCTTTTCATGTAGGAAGTATATTATAATAATATATGTCTGAAAAAACAAACAACATAAAAAAAACTAGCAGACACCAAACAGCATCAATTGAATTAATTCTAATAAGCCCCATAAATCATCCAGCAGCAATACAATTAGAAAAGGAAATTGCTGAAAAGAGGATATGTCTAATATTTTTAATTTCTGACCGTCCACCAAAACGTTAACACACACGTAGGACAGAGGATTCTTTGATTTTTCAAGCAGCGATCCTGCAGCCGTGTGCGGAACTGTCAGCTTGCACGTCTGTCTAAATAAAACGCGAAATAGTGCTCGCAAAACGGCAATGAGTGTCGATAAATCACATTGCGCGTGCTAAATGACTATGTTTGCATTTTCTCCTCCCAGTATTGTGGGAGTTTTGATGATAAGCATATACCGTATTTATCGCACTATAAGTCACAGTTTTTTTCATAGTTTGGCCGGGGGTGCGACTTATACTCAGGAGCGACTTATGTGTGAAATTATTAACACATTACCGTAAAATATCAAATGATATTATTTAGCTCATTCACGTAAGAGACTAGACGTATAAGATTTCATGGGATTTAGCGATTAGGAGTGACAGATTGTTTGGTAAACGTATAGCATGTTCTATATGTTATAGTTATTTGAATGACTCTTACCATAATATGTTACGTTAACATACCAGGCACGTTCTCAGTTGGTTATTTATGCCTCATATAACGTACACTTATTCAGCCTGTTGTTCACTATTCTTTATTTATTTTAAATTGCCTTTCAAATGTCTATTCTTGGTGTTGGCTTTTATCAAATACATTTCCCCAAAAAATGCGACTTATACTCCAGTGCGACTTATATATGTTTTTTTCCTTCTTTATTATGCATTTTCAGCCGGTGCGACTTACACTCCGAAAAATACGGTATTTTGCAAAATGGAAGACATGCACCTGGGGATAGGTTGATTGGCAACACTACATTGGCCCTAGTGTGTGAATGTGAGTGTGAATGTTGTCTGTCTATTTGTGTTGGCCCTGCGATGAGGTGGCGACTTGTCCAGGGTGTACCCCGCCATATAAAACATATACAATTTTGGTGTTGTTTACTTGAGTCATATTGCAGTCTATGTGTGACTGCCATCATATTGCAGTCTACATGTATCTCTTATGTGTGACTGCCATCTACTGGTCACACTAATCGTTTCACAATGTACCATCGAGGTCGGTAAGCGCGACCAAAATTATTCCGTACATTAGGCGCACCGGGTTATAAGGCGCACTGTCGAGTTTTGAGGAAATGAAAGGATTTTAAGTCCGCCTTATAGTCCGAAAAATACGGTAAATAAAATAAAAATATTGTCTTATTCTCTTTTTCCTGTTTTGCAACATGTTATCACATTATTATTCTGATTGCAAATACACTCTCAATTAACTACTCAGCAAATATTGTATTCAACAATCAAGCACTGATGTGTTGAAAAAAACAAAGTGTCCTGCCTCAAGATAATCCAAAAGTAAATGTGTAGCATTTAACTTAAATGTGCAAGTAAAGGGCACATGGAATACAATGTTATAAAGCAAATATCACAAACAACAACAAACCTCGTCTAATCTAAAGTAAAGTTGAAATTGGCTTGCTTTTTTATCTGTAAGTCTCATCAGAAAGCCCAACGCCAGCCTTTTTATTAGCAAATTTGCTGATGAGGTCCAATTGTCGGTTTAGCTGACTTGCAATTCTAAGTCGAGCGAGTCTATTTTAGCTTCTCTTGTTAAGGATTTAAGATCGTTCAAGTAGTTTCAGTTTGCGAAACGTCGTTCTCCACCTGCAACAGTCACAGATAAGCTTAAAATATAAAAAAGTCTGTGTAAAACTGTCCCAAATTCTTAATAGTCATTTTACTTCGTTGTTGTCAGCTATTATAGTCTTTTATGTCAGTCAGTGTTTTTCAACCACTGTGCCGATACAATCTGGTGTGCCGTGGAAGAATATGTAATTTCCCCTATTTGGGTTAAAAATATTTTTTGCAAACCAGTAATAATAATCTGCAAATGTGCCGTTGTTGTCTAGAGCTCGGCAGAGTAACCATGTTCTACTCTTCCATATCAGCAGGTGGCAGCAAGTAGCTAATTGCTTTGTAGATGTCGGGAACATGGTTTGTCGTGATCACAATATGCAGACGACAGTGTGCAGGTAAAAAGGTATCTAATGCTTAAACCAAAAATAAACAAAAGGCGAGTGCCGCTAAGAAAAGGCATTGAAGCTTAGGGATGGCTATGCAAAATGAACCTAAAACTGAACAAAAACAGAATGCTGGACGACAACAAAGACTTACAGCTTGTACATCCGTACATGACATGACAATCAACAATGTCCCCACAAAGAAGGATAGCAACAACTTAAATAGTCTTGATTGCTAAAACAAAGCAGGTGCGGGGAATAGCGCTCAAAGGAAGACATGAAACCGCAACAGGAAAATACCAACAAAACAGGAAAAGCCACCAAAATAGGAGCGCAAGACAAGAACTAAAACACTACACACAGGAAAAGAGCAAAAAACTCCAAATAAGTCGGGGCGTGATGTGACAGGTCGTGACAGTACACCTACTTTGAGACAAGAGCTATAGTGATGTATGGTTGGTTATGGTTTAAAGTCATATCCAAAAACTTTTTATTGTCAATATCGACGACTGAGTTTCATTTTTTAATGTTTTCTGCTGGTGGTGAGCCTCAGGTATTTTCAATTAAAAAAATGTGCCTTGTAGAAAAACACTGTTTTATGTTATATTACTATGAAAACAAACAACAATAACACAACTTTAAATATTCAATTTATTTGTATTTAGGCTATTCAAACATCTCAATAAAAACACATTGAACACGTCATGATAATGTAACTAACCTTCACCCGGTTATTGAATAATTATTAATTACTGAGTAGAACTTGAATGCATCATAATACGATTCAACGCAGCCTATGAATGGGTGCGTAGTGGAGCACTGTCTGACAGTAAAGTGTGCCAAACACATTTACACCGTTGCTTTACAATAAACTGGTGACTTCTCCAGAGTGTAGCGCGGCTAGATGACAGCTAACGTGGGCCGGACTGGTAAAATCACGGCACGATAACTTAAAAATAAAGAAAACTTCAGATTGTTTTCTTTGTTTAAAATGAGAACAAGCACATTCTGAAAATGTGCAAATCATAATGTTGTTGGTTTTTTTTTACACTTACATGTTGCGGTTAATAGTATTCTATCTTAATTTTATTTAATTTTTATTTTTAAATTAATTTATTAATCAATCCAACAAAACAATACACAACAGTACCATAATAATTCAATCCTATTCCAAAACCAAACCCGACCGAGTAACATTCAGAATAGCAATAAACAGAGCAATTGAGGACACACAAACATGACACGGAACAATCTAAAAGTAGTGAGACAAAAATGAATATTATCAACAACAGTATCAATATTAGTAATCATTTCAACATAGCAGTGATTAAAAATCAGTCATTGATATTGTCATTACAAATATTAATTAAAAAAAAATTAAAAATGAACAATAGTGTCACAGTGGCTTACACTTGCATCACATCTCATAAACATTGTGTCCAATATTTTCCACAAAGATATAATAAGTCATATTTTTGATCATTTAATAGTTAAAACAAATTTAAATAATGGATCCCATATTCCAATATATGACTCATTATTATCTAAACTAAATGCAGTTTTTTCTACTGATATCATCTCCATAGCTTGTGTGTACCAGTCAGTATGAGTTGGACTATCAACATCTATCCATTTTTTAAATATTACCCTTTTTGTTATTATGCATATTGAAAGAAATGCATTTTTACTCTTTGATGACACGTTACTAAATTGATGGAGATTCTATCTTTATTTGTCGATATTTATATTTTCTGAATAAATGATGTGATAATGTTCATTATTGGTGTTAATTTTCAATCTATCAAGATAAAAAAATATATAAAAATCAAATTACAGGATGTTATCGATGTAGTTTGCTCATTTTACTCGACTGGTACACTAACATCATGTGGTTTATTTTATTTTTTTACATATGTAGCATCATCTACAAAGATACAAAGAATTGCTATTGCGACATCTAGTGGACACATTTAGAACAGCAGTTTCTTTCATTCAAAAATTTTGGCTCATTTTTATATTTAGCAAACTCATTCAGCGGGCCGGATAAAACCTGATTCGGCCCTCGGGCCTTATGTTTGACACCCCTGCATTAAATGAATGAACAAGTAGGCTAATTGTTTCAAACCTCGGTAGTTTTGCTCACTCATCAATTTTTTTATTTGATGTCTGCTCTGGAACGAACAATTTTTTGAGAAGGGGGTTACTGAAATGATTAAAATTAGAATAATGCATGACTTGTGGCTTCGTTTTAATTCGGATTCATTTGTATGAATATATATTATTCAGTGTATGCATAATCATTTTGTCACAGAGGCTACTGGGGGCTAAGTGTGGATCCTAGCAGGCTGTGAGCCCTTAGAATCGTCATCACCTATACGACTGTTTTAGTCTTCCAGGCCTTTGTGGCTTGGCGACGAGCTGCAGATAAGACGAATACTTGTTTGCGTCTTTGTTCATCTTTCAATCCTGCAAAGATGCCGAGGATTCCAGAAAACAACATGAAAGGCTGCACAAAGCCTCGAGGGCTTATTCATGACATCATATCAACTTTTAACATTCCAGTTGTAATACGCATGCTTTTACGTGATGAAAAGGCATCTTGCTTGCCTCCCAGTACAATGTGTGCATTCAGCAGTGAACATGTTGGATATTTTCATTCCAAACTGTCCAATAGAGTCCCAGAAATTGACGTCATGCATGCGGGTATACCATGCATTTTCTACCGCGTGTCCCTTTTCGGGGTCGCTGGAGCCTATCCCAGCTGCACTCCAGGCACACCCTGGACAAGTCGCCATCTCATCACATGGTTGACACAGATGAACCGACAACATTTACACACCGGGGCCAATTCATTGTTGCCAATCAGCCTATCTCCTATCCAGGAAACCGCAAAAAGCCGCTGCCTGACCAGGGCTCAGGAAATCTGTAGAGACTCCTCCCACCCCCACCAAGGACTGTTTTCACTGCTGGACTCTAGAAAGAGGTTCCGCAGCCTCCTTAGCAGAACCTCCAGGTTCTGTTCTTCCCTCAGGCCGTAAGACTCTTGAACGCATCATAATAATCCCCTCAATTCCCCCCCAAAACGGATTAACTCGCTGGAATATTAAGACAATATAACATACATCCATAAACGTGGATGCATATGCAAAAGTGAAATATATTTATCTGTACAGTAATCTATTTATTTATATCTGCACCTTATTGCTCTTTTATCCTGCACCACAACGAGCTAATGCAACAACATTTCGTTCTTATCTGTACTGTAAAGTTCAAATTTGAATGACAATAAAAGGAAGTCTAAGTCTAAGTCTAAGTATAAATCTATCCCCGGGGAATGTCATCAGCCGATGATGTCAACATAGCCACACAAGTTTAGTTAGCGCTCTGTGATCCCGGCGCCGCTATAAATGGTTTGCGTTATCGCTTATAATAACAATACAACTAATAGCTGGTTAATATTCAAGTCACAAAATGTAAATGGGGTATTGTTGGCAGGTTTTGGGTGGCGGAATAGAGGACCGTGCATAGGCTCCATTGTAAGCGCACTTTTGCTCGCATTCATTTACGAGTTAGAATGCATTAAAAAAAACACACATCTGAATTCTTATCTTACATAATGATTGTAAACGATAGCCACAATTCAAAAAAAAAAAAGTGCAGTTCCCCTTATTAACCACTGTTTAGACCTGGGCCGATAACGAGTCAATTAATTGAACGATAAATTAAAATGATAAATCGCCGTGTTTGTTTGTTTTCTTTATCACTTAAATTTCAAACAGGGTAAAAGAGGTTTCACTCTGTGAAAGTAACGCTAGTAGATTTTTAAGACCTTTCAAAATCGTATTTAAGACCTTCCATGAGATTTTAGACATTTTAAAACTATACATTCAAATAGTTGGATTTAAGACATTTTAAGACCCCGTGGATACCCTGGTAATATTTCATTTTGGATTTTTATTAAGGATCCCTATTAGCTGGTTGCCACAACAACCCACTAGTCTTCCTGGGGTCCACTAACTCAATACAATTACAAGTAAAAGTATATCATTATAACTACACAATACAGAAAAAAATAAAAGCATCAATAAGCAAACAAGCAAACAATTAACAGTCACAGAATAATAATTACCATATAAATATAACTACACAATATAAAACCAAACAAAATCATCAACAAGCAAACTCATTTAAAGACTCAGATAAAATATTACTTTCTTTTCAAAAACCTGTTTACTTTCAATGCCGGTGAGAATTGGAGGCAGGTTATTCCAGAGCGATACAGATCTATAAATAAAAGATTTCCGCAAAGCATTCTTCCTGGGACGAGGGAGTACAAAATGCCCCTCACTAGACGCCCTGGTATTATGATTATGTATAGTGCTACTGTGAACTATTTGGGCCATGAGAAAAGCTGATTTGAACAATATTAGAGTATTAGCTGACAACCTGTTCTGCACTGTTAGCCAAGAAAAAGAAGCATGCATTTGGTTAACATTGGTTCTTAGTAATTTGTAACTATAATTATTTGATACATACAAAATGTTTGTTTAAATAAGTACACTTATTACAAATGTCTAGCTTCTGTGCTATTGTGTGCTTAGCTGTTGTGTAGCTGCTGTGCACCTTTTGTAAACGACTATAGTAAAATACAAGAAAAGACCAACATCGTGTGCTCGAAGGACATTTAGTTAACTGGCTTTCGAGTAAATGCGCTTGTATCGGACATTTCAGATGCAAGTCGATACAAGCAGATTTTGTTTTTGCTGATATCCTAACAATATTTGATACCAATATTAGATCGGGACACACCTAGTTATGACTCCGATTTTGCAGTGCAAACAAGCGAAAACACGGAAGCTAAATACTTGTTGCTCACTCAGCTACATTCGGAGCAGAAAGCGAATATTGCGAAATGAAATGCTGCAAGGTTTTGAATTTATAGGAAGGAAGGAGGCAATGGCTGATCCGCTAAAGACTGTAGGGGTTAATGAGGTAGTTGGATATCACTAAATACTGTAAATCCGGAACTTGTTTTTTTGTTATGGCTGACTCCATAGACTTAAAGGCCTACTGAAATGAATTTTTTTTATTTAAACGGGGATAGCAGATCTATTCTATGTGTCATACTTGATCATTTCGCGATATTGCCATATTTTTGCTGAAAGGATTTAGTATAGAACAACGACGATAAAGATCGCAACTTTTGGTATCTGATAAAAAAAGGCTTGCCCCTACCGGAAGTAGCGTGACGTAGTCAATTGAACATATACGCAAAGTTCCCTATTGTTTACAATGATGGCCGCATGAAGTGAGAGAGATTCGGCCCGAGAAAGCGACAATTTCCCCATTAATTTGAGCGATTTGTGGATGAGTAAAGTGCAAGTGAAGGACTAGTGGGGAGTTGAAGCTATTCAGATAGGGAAGATGCTGTGAGAGCCGGGGGTGACCTGATATTCAGCTGGGAATGACTACAACAGTAAATAAACACAAGACATATATATACTCTATTAGCCACAACACAACCAGGCTTATATTTAATATGCCACAAATTAATCCTGCATAAAAACACCTACGTGTTTGTTATGCTAGCTCCTAGCTCCTCTGCTAGCTCCTAGCTCCATAGAACGCGCCAATACAATTCAAACACCTGATCAACACACACAATCACTCAGCTTAAAAGACCGTTCACCTAACCCAAGGTTCATAAAGCTTATATATTTTTAAAAAGTTACGTACGTGACGCGCACATACGGTCAAGCTATCAAATGTTTAGCAGCCAAGGTTGCATACTCACGGTACCTGATATTCAGCTGGGAATGACTATAACAGTAAATAAACACAAGACATATATATACTCTATTAGCCACAACACAACCAGGCTTATATTTAATATGCCACAAATTAATCCTGCATAAAAACACCTACGTGTTTGTTATGCTAGCTCCTCTGCTAGCTCCTAGCTCCATAGAACACGCCAATACAATTCAAACACCTGATCAACACACACAATCACTCAGCCCAAAAGACAGTTCACCTAACCCAATGTTCATAAAGCTTATATATTTTTAAAAAGTTACGTACGTGACGCGCACATACGGTCAAGCTATCAAATGTTTAGCAGCCAAGGCTGCATACTCACGGTACCTGATATTCAGCTGGGAATGACTAAAACAGTAAATAAACACAAGACATATATTTACTCTATTAGCCACAACACAACCAGGCTTATATTTAATATGACACAAATTAATCCTGCATAAAAACACCTACGTCTTTGTTATGCTAACTCCTAGCTCCTATGCTAGCTCCTAGCTCCATAGAACACGCCAATACAATTCAAACACCTGATCAACACACACAATCACTCAGCCCAAAAGACCGTTCACCTAACCCAAGGTTCATAAAGCTTATATATTTTTAAAAAGTTACGTACATACGCAAAAAACAGTTGCACACATACGGTCAAGCGATCAAATGTTTAGAAGCCAAAGCTGCATACTCACGGTAGCACGTCTGCGTCTTTGTCATCCAAATCAAAGTAATCCTGGTAAGAGTCTGTGTTGTCCCAGTTCTCTACAGGCGTCTGTGTATCGAAGTCAAAAGTCCTCCTGGTTAGAGTCTCTGTTATCCGAGTTCTTCCATCTTGACTGCATCTTTCGGGAATGTAAACAAAGACGCGCCGGCTGTGTACTGTTGTTGCTGACTTCGTTCGAAAAATACGTCCGTTTCGCACCGACAACTTTCTTCTTTGCTTGCTCAGCTTCTTTCTCCATAATGCAATGAACATAATTGCAACAGATTCACGAACACAGATGTCCAGAATACTGTGGAATTATGAAATGAAAACAGAGCTTTTTCGTATTGGCTTCAATGTGGAAGGCATACCCGTCGCCGGGCTACGTCACGCGCATACGTCATCCTCAGAGGCGTTTCGAACCGGAAGTTTAGCGGCAAATTTAAAATGTCACTTTATAAGTTAACCCGGCCGTATTGGCATGTGTTATAATGTTAAGATTTCATCATTGATATATAAACTATCAGACTGCGTGGTCGGTAGTAGTGGGTTTCAGTAGGCCTTTAAAGAGCACAGATGGCGCGTTATACGAGTCGCTTATGATGAAGTTTTGAGTTGTATCCTTTAATGTCCGTGTAATTAAAACGTGCAGTAAACTAGTTTAAAGCCTTGAAGTTGACGCTGGTGCATTTCTTTTTAGCTGATGCTTCTGCGGCCAACATGGCGATGTAAAGAAAACTAGTCATGTGACGTGACGCCCAGAGCTTCTTAATTCCTTCACAGTAGCCCCTGCGGACTTGTCGGCCAAATACAAAGCGTTGCCAGGGGAAAGAAGAAAAAAAAACGGAAAAAAACCCCATCAACTTCTGTTTCGAAGTACAGAAAAGCCGAGAAGTGAGCAGCTGCAAGAGTGAGTCATTAAACGGAAAGGGAAAAAAAATGCAGCAGTATTTTTAGGATTTCATCGATAGTTCTGCAAACGCAAATATTGAGGATGGCACAAAGAGATATGATGAACCTTTTAGTCGATGCTTTCACTCCATCCTGGAATATTGTACGGTTTAAAAACAAAGAGCCTTTAAAGGGGACAGTGCGTTGCCATGGTGATTTGTGGTTGAGATAGTATTCACCCACGTTGACTAGAAGTACTTTTTGACTGTGTAGAAAATCCTGAAAGCATTCGGGATGATGATTTTTTTTCTGCTGATAATAATTAATGTGAGCATTAAGGACCCAAAAAAAAATAAAAAAAATCCTTAAAAGGGAACTGTACTTTTTTATTTTATTTTGCCCATCCTTCACAATCATTATGTAAGACAGGAACACATGTTTTTCTATTTTTTTTTTTGCATTCTAAATAGTAAATAAATGCAATCAAAAGTCTGCTTGTAATGGACCTTTCAGGAGTCGCTCTATTCTGCCAACAAAGCCCTTCAAAAACCTCCAAACACCTCCATTAAAGGCCTAGTGAAAGCCACTACTACCGACCACGCAGTCTGATAGTTTATATATCAATGATGAAATCTTAACATTGCAACACATGCCAATACGGCCGGGTTAACTTATAAAGTGACATTTTAAATTTCCCGCGAAACTTCCGGTTGAAAACGTCTATGTATGATGACGTATGCGCGTGACGTCAATGGTTGAAACGGAAGTATTCGGACACATTGTATCCAATACAAAAAGCTCGGTTTTTATCGCAAAATTCCACAGTATTCTGGACATCTGTGTTGGTGAATCTTTTGCAATTTGTTTAATGAACAATGAAGACTGCAAAGAAGAAAGCTGTAGGTGGGATCGGTGTATTAGCGGCTGGCTGCAGCAACACAACCAGGAGGACTTTGACTTGGATAGCAGACGCGCTATCCGACGCTAGCCGCCGACCGCATTGATGATCGGGTGAAGTCCTTCGTCGCTCCGTCGATCGCTGGAACGCAGGTGAGCACGGGTGTTGATGAGCAGATGAGGGCTGGCTGGCGTAGGTGGATAGCTAATGTTTTTAGCATAGCTCTGTGAGGTCCGGTTGCTAAGTTAGCTTCAATGGCGTCGTTAGCAACAGCATTGTTAAGCTTCGCCAGGCTGGAAAGCATTAACCGTGTAGTTACAGGTCCATGGTTTAATAGTATTGTTGATTTTCTGTCTATCCTTCCAGTCAGGGCTTTATTTCTTTTGTTTCTATATGCAGTTAAGCACGATGCTATCACGTTAGCTCCGTAGCTAAAGTGCTTCGCCGATGTATTGTCGTGGGGATAAAAGTCACTGTGAATGTCCATTTCGCGTTCTCGACTCTCATTTTCAAGAGGATATAGTATCCGAGGTGGTTTAAAATACAAATCCGTGACCCACAATAGAAAAAGGAGAGAGTGTGGAATCCAATGAGCCAGCTTGTACCTAAGTTACGGTCAGAGTGAAAAAAGATATGTCTTGCACTGCATTCTAGTCCTTCACTCTAACGTTCCTCATCCACGAATCTTTCATCCTCGCTCAAATTATTGGGGTAATCGTCGCTTTCTCGGTCCGAATCGCTCCAGCTGCATTGAAAACAATGGGGAAATGTGAGGAGCCTTTCAACTGTTGACGTCACGCTACTTCCGGTACAGGCAAGGCTTTTTTTTTTTATCAGCGACCAAAATCCTTTGGTAAATCCTTTCAGCAAAAATATGGCAATATCGCGAAATGATCAAGTATGACACATAGAATGGATCTGCTATCCCCGTTTAAATAAAAAAAATTCATTTCAGTAGGCCTTTAAGGTTGTACGTACATGATGTAATGTAGTAACCAGTACATTTATAATGACATTTAATATTTACATATTTTGATCATTTTAAGCATACGCGGCGTATTAATTTAAAAAACGCATCTTTTTTTTCCCTCCAACATCATCACTGATTATTACTCACTGCAGACTTTACGAGAGCAAAACATAATCAAACATCACTTACTGTACAATGTCTGCAGTCATTAGGATGCCGACTGCTAGGATGTTCATATATTCCCATTTAGATGAAAAATGACTCATTATACTTGCGAAGAAAAGGGGGGTAATTGGCTGTCAAAGTGTACCAACTTGTCGGATTACATCCTCATCCTTCTACTAACCGGGTGAGAGGTATGATTTATGATCTACAATAAACTTCCACGAGCAGGAAAACGAGGAAAAAGCAGACCATTCGATGACGTCAACATAGGCACACACGGAAGTGACCAGAGCACTGCTATGAATAGTTTGTCTATGTTAGTGCTTATAAAAATGTCAAGTCACAAAATGTAAATGGAGTGTTGTTGACGCTTTTCGGGTGTTTTTTTTATTGGGTTTTATGGGAGGAATATATGACCTCCCATTGGCTACGCTCTAAGCGGACTTTCATTTACGAGTTAGAGTGCAAAAAAAAAAATACATCAGTCATGTCTTTCATAAGGATTGACAATGATGGGCAAAATTAAAAAAACAAGTGCATTTCTTCTTTAAAGGGGAACTGCACTTTTTAAAATTGTATTTTGCCTATCATTCACAATCTTTGTGAGACAAGCACATATTTTTTTAATGCATTGAAACTCGTAAATGAACGTTACCAAAAGTTAAGTAAAGTCAATGATATTTATGAGGCGCTTTTTTTTTATTTATCTCAAAGCGCTTTACATAGTGAAATCTACCTTTATAAGCTCCATTTAAACCAGTGTGGGTGCCACCGGGAGAGGGTGGGTAAAGTGTCTTGCCCAATAGCACAACAGCAGTGACTTGAATGGCGGAAGTGGGAATCAAACCTGGAACCGTCAAGTTGCTGGCACGGCCGCTCTACCAATCGCGTCATCTAACAATGGAACCAACGGGAGTCATTACGTCTATTCCGCCTATGAAGAGTTCTAAAAAACCTCCATCAACGTTTTGTATACACGCTGTAAGTATACTGTATATGTAATAACAGGCAACTCATGATAATAGATAGTATTTACCTATTTTGCTCATTTTAAGCATACAGACGCATCACACCGTTCGCTATTTCCTTCAACATCAACAACACTACTGATCATGACACACTTCCAGATAGCCAACGATTACTACTTTGGGACAAATTATGATCCTGAACCTTATATTTTTGAGCCTGAATCTAAGGAGGATGAGCTACAAGTTTTAGAAGCTGAGTGATTAGCTGATCCGGCAAGTAGCAGTATTGCTAAGTGCTAAACAAGAAATACAAACTACGAATACGAACATCAAAAAACAATCACTTACTGCACAATGTTTCCTCTCACTGGGATGCCGACTGATGGGATGTTTATATCTTTCCGTTTAGATTAAGAAATAATCATAATCCTCACGCAGTTCAAAAACAAAACAAAAAAACAACCCCTTTTCTAAGTCTTTCTTGCCATCTCCGGGTATAAGTTGAATGTCAAAGTTGACCAACTTCTCGGTTTTTGGCCACAACCTTCTTCTATCCAGGTGAGGGTCATGATTTATAATCTACAATGAACTTTCACCAACTCAGATGGGATGCAGCAGCTCACTGGCTCAATATGTCAATAGCTGCATAACCTGTGATCAATACGCCGCTAAAAGTAGTTCCTCTGCATTAGCGCTTATATTAACAGTATCGCTAAAACTTGGTTAATATTCAAGTCACGAGATGTAAATGGAGTATTGTTTGCAGTTTTGGCGTGTTTTTAGAGGGCTTTATGGGCGCAATAGCTTACTCTCAAACTTGCCATATATTACGACTTAGAATGCAAAAAAAAAAGAAGAAGAACATGTTCTTGTCTTGCATTTGAGATTGTGAATGATAGGCAAAAATCCAAAAATAGTACAGTTCCCCTTTCACAGCATTTTACCAGAATGAGACAGGAAGTTGATAGCGTCCAGTGTGAGACAGTTTTTTACAGTATTTCAGGGGACAATGTTGTTAGAAACTAGCCTTGGATAAGAGTGGTCAGTGTTCAACTTCAACTGAAAATTAAAAACTAAAAATCTGGAAGAATAGTGGTGCTAGAGTCATGGTATGGGGTTGCGTGAGGTCGGCCGGTACTGAGGAGCTACAGTGTATTTATTTTAGGGAAAGAGCAATTCCACCATTTACTGTGACACTAACGCAGAACATGATCTCCTTGGGAAACTAGTTTTCCAACATAAGGAGTTCAAACACCTCCAAGATGACAAGTGTGTGTTGCTGATAGTGAAGGTGACGGAGTGGTCAAGTATGTCTCCTCCACATTTGAACCAAACTGAGCACCTGTGGGACATACTGGTGTCTAACATCCATCACGGATGTCATCATGGAGGAGTAGAAGATGACTTCAGTCACAACATGTGAAGCTACGCTCAATTCCATGTCTTAAAAAGATTAGTGCAGGATAACAGTGTTGCTGACAGTGAACTATTTTGCAGGCTTTACGGGGGATGGTTGCAGCCTAAAATGCTTGATTTTCATGCAACTAATTTTTCAAAAAGTTGGGGAAAAAGTTGCAATGTTTTGAGGTTATTTTTTGTAATCCAAACCCCCCCCAAAAGGCACAGGGGTTCAACAAATCCAACACATATAAGCGTTGTTTAAAACATATTCACTAGTTGTATTACCACACAGTAACGCAACCTAACTTAGTAGACACTAGAGGGCAGTAAAAGCACATTCTCTAAGCCAGTGTTTTTCAACCTTTTGTGAGCCAAGGCAGATTTTTTGCGATGAAAAAATCCGGAGGCACACCACCAGCAGAAATCGTTAAAAAAACTAAACTCAGTTGACAGTAAAAATTTGTTGTCGCAATTGTTGGATATGACTTTAAACCATAACTAAGCATGCATCAATATAGCTCTTGTCTCAAAGTAGGTGTACTGTCACCTGACTTATTTTGAGTTTTTGCCCTTTTCCTGTGTGTAGTGTTTTAGTTCTTGTCTTGCGCTCCTATTTTGGTGGCTTTTTCTCTTTTTTTGGTATTTTCCTGTCGCAGTTTCATGTCTTCCTTTGAGCGATATTTCCCGCATCTAGTTTGTTTTAGCAATCAAAAATATTTCAGTTGTTTTTATCCTTTGTGGGGACATTGTTGACTGTCATGTCATGTTTGGATGTACTTTGTGGACGCTGTCTTTGCTCCACAGTAAGTCTTTGCTGTTGTCCAGCATTCTGTTTTTGTTTACTTTGTAGCCAGTTCAGTTTTAGTTTCGTTCTGCATAGCCTTCCCTAAACTTCAATGCCTTTTCTTAGGGGCACTCACCTTTTGTTTATTTTTGGTTTAAGCATTAGATACCTTTTTACCTGCACGCTGCCTCCCGCTTTCCGACATCTACAAAGCAATTACCGTATTTTTCGGACTATAAGTCGCAGTTTTTTTCAAAGTTTGGCCGGGCTCCAGTGCGACTTGTATATGTTTTTTTCCTTTTTTATTATGCATTTTCGGCAGGTACCACTTATACTCCGGTGCGACTTATACTCCGAAAAATACGGTAGCTACCGGCTGCCACCTACTGATATGGAAGAGAATAACATGGTTACTCTGCCGAGCTCTAGACAGCACCGACATATACACACACACACACACATATACATATATATATATATAAACATATGTATGTATACACACACACACACAGTACAGGCCAAAAGTTTGGACACACCTTCTCATTCAATGCGTTTTCTTTATTTTCATGACTATTTACGTTGTAGATTGTCACTGAAGGCATACAAACTATGAATGAACACATGTGGAGTTATGTACTTAACAAAAAAAAGTTAAAATATCTGAAAACATGTTTTATATTCTAGTTTCTTCAAAATAGCCACCCTTTGCTCTGATTACTGCAATAAAGAGTCACAATATTGTTGCTGTTCCTGGTTTGTCAGGACAAAAAACAAACATAACAGAGTCGCTGAGTCATATTGTGTGGTTAAATATTCACACTATATTAGGACACATTCACTTAGGGTTGTACGCCCTTCTGTTTCTTGCTATGTACACAGTAATGGCTTAGTGTGTGTTGGTTCATTTTCAGCAGGAGGTAAAACATTATGGCTACAAGGGATGTCCCAATAGCCATATTTTGGTACCGGTGCCAAAACGCATTTTGTTACCTTTCAAAACAAAAGGGTACCAGAAAAAAATGTCATTATTGGCTTTATTTTAACAGAAAATCTTATTATACAATACATGTATGTTTCTTATTGCAATCGAAGAACAACGTTGTCATTAAATAAGATCGTAAACATACTAGAAAACTTCTCTTTTAGTGCTATTGTTTTTTCCAATCTAAGCAGTGGCGGGCCGTGAGTTTCCCACCTAGGCCTTCAGTGATGTCCGACTTCAATGACTACCTCTCAAAATACCATCATTTATGTCACCACATGACCACTGCTGGATAAATACTATACAGGAACACATTTACGCACTATTGGGCTATGTACAAAACGACTTATCTTCTGGCGCATTTAAAAATCAATAAACCCGCATCAGCAATTAAAACATATCTTATGTGGTACTGTCAAAATTAAAATTGCAAAAAACATTTTAAACGTGAAAAAATAAAGAAATAAAATATCTGAACTCACATCGCCGGGACAGCTGAGCTCGCTTACGGGGTTGACCGACCCGGTCTCACAAGATGTAGTTTCTCTTTAAATATCCTTCTTGAAAATGGCCTTGCAAATATATGTGTTGTCTTGTCTAATCATAAAAGATGCAGACGAGGCGTGTTGGCTGACTTCTTAAAGTTTACTCCACAGCGTGCTCGTCAATAACATCCAGCTGCCGGCATGTGTACATTAAACAACCTAAACGGCGCTACTGCGCATGTTCTTCACTACTGTGGCATTCTGGGTGATAGAGTTCTTATGTTACCTAGCTCATAACATCACTATATATATCTGCCTTAGGCCATCTAGAACAGTGGTCCCCAACCTTTTTATAGCTGCGGACCGGTCAACGCTTGAAAATGTGTCCCACGGACCGGGGGGCGGGGGGGTGAAGGGTGAAATTTTTTTTTTTTTTTTTTTTTTTTTTTTTTTTTTTTCCATTAAGAAATACAATCATGTGTGCTTACGGACTGTATCCCTGCAGACTGTATTGATCTATATTCATATATAATGTATTTATTGTGTTTTTTATGTTGATTTAATTTTAAAAAAAAATATATATATATATTTTTTTTTATTTCTTGTGCGGCCCGGTACCAATCGGTCGGGCCGCGGCCCGGTGGTTGGGGACCACTGATCTAGAAGGCCTTACTGACAACGTGTGATCTGATTGGCTATTGCAACTGTCTATCAACTGTATGTCCCCGTTCCCTTACAGTGCACAGACGCCAGCATTGCTGAATCTGAAGGCTCTAGGCAGAATCTGTACAGCATGGCAACATAAGCTAGCTGAATTCTGATTGGATAAAAACTCTATAACCTAAAAACAACAGCGCTGCAAGGAGCATAATATGACATGAAGAGAATATGACTACTTTTAGATATTTAGGGAAAGTAAATGAAAAATTACTTTTATCTTTAATTATGACCATGATTTCTGGTTATGTTAGGCCAGCACACGGCACACCACTGAATCTAAGAATATAATAAAAATAATACGATTGTTTAACTGCATAAACTAGTGTGTCAAAAATTCTGCTTGTACGAAAATATTAATGTTCAGTTAACATTGTTCATTATTGTTATTGTAATTTTTTTAAATTAATTCATAAGTGAGCATTATTTTTTATATATAATATTATTAATTATTACTTTAAAAATGTTGACTTTTTCTCATTCCATTCTGATTTTGTGCTCTTTTTTTCTTACATTTTTACTGTTGTTTTATATAATTATAATTATAGTCATTATTTCTTAAAGACACAACTTTTTAAATGTTATGTATGGCATGTATATTTGCACAAAATATTGGATCGATATCGCCGATACCAGCCTGAATTTTCCTTGGTATCGGATTGGAAAGAAAATAAGTGGTGTCACACAACACTAGTCTCAACTTTGTGTCTGCTTGTAAGTACCGTGTGCGTGTGTGTTGCTTAACATGCGCCTCTGCTCGTTTTACCAGCCATGTCACAACATAATGACGCCGCGCCGTCTTGGCCATAAAAAAAAGAAGTGCTTGTTCTATTCAGAGGCAGTTCGGTGCCAGTTTTAATTCATTATTTACGCCGTACTTTATTACTATCGGTATACCGTACAACCCTAATGGCTATAAAAGCTGTACATTGACTACTCTAAAGCAGTATAGTGGAATGGTTTGGAATTTGTCCTATTGGTGACGTTTTTGCCATTGGTGATGTCGGCGGGTTATCAATGTATGGTAGAAATTTAGCCGTAGTGCTTGGCGCGCGTCCGTCATTGTAGTCAGATGTTGGAGTCAAAAGGTGCTTTGTTTTTTCATCTTGTTGTGGGGCAGACTGGCTCGTACATGCACATGCGTCCTCCGCAGTTGCCATTTTTATTACAAAAGTAGCGTATAGTTCTAACTTATATCTGTCAGTATATTCACTATGGAAGTGCTAAAAAGTACAACAAAGATGGCGGGGAGAAGACACGGTTGAAGCGGAGGTCCACAAAAAGGCGCTTCCTGAAGAGACAGTCAGAAAGTGGATTTGAGATGGTCTGTAAAACATAATCTACGCAACATTTTGAACAAACAACCACCATTACATGTTATGTAGACCGCCAGGAAGTGTTTTAAATGTAGAAAAAAAATCATAATATGACCTCTTGAATATTTGGTGCCTTTCACACCTTGCACTTGGGAGTCCAATTGAATAGGCTCCTTACATTTACAAGAATACACAGAGTAATCCCTTCAAGATGCAAGAAGAGCTCCATGCTCAAGACAACAAGCTAAGTGTGGAACACTTTTCATCACGAGAGTACTTTCCATGGACTTTAAAGAGATGAAACCCTCCACAGAGTCAACAACAGTGCTGCATTGATGCCAGCCCAGGTCTGAATGGGTTAACAGTTTTCTTCTGCCGAGTGAAGCCTGATGTTTATTTGTTCACTCCTCTACTCCTCAAACTGCTCACGTTGAGTCATCGGACACCCGGCGCGCTGGAACTCCTCTGGCCTTAGATGGCCAGATCCCGGGAGAGAAGCAGGAATGCGGTCTAGAAGTCTAGACAAAACACAGCAGAACGTTCTGCAGAAAGACTTTGCGCTCTCGTTAAAACGAACATAGCAGAATTTTAATAAACGGTTCCGCAGAGGTGCTTCGTTTTTTATTAGGTAACAAAGCCTTTTTTTTTTTATATAAATACCCGTGCAGCGTTTGCATGAGCGTGTGAGTCTGCAGCAGAGCAAAGGACTGTGGGAAACAAGCCCAGAATCCTTTAATTGAAATGCAGCATTAATCCTTGCAAAGTAGTAGAGGGCCGCTCTGCGTCAACACAACAGCGGCTTTGTTCCGAGTTCACCGGGCCAAGATTAAGCTCATAAGCGGGAGGCAATTTATTTTGTGGTTATGAGACAAAAGTCCCAGAGGACGCGCAATTTGATTGGGCGATCTGCAACCGAGAGCAGGGATACGCAGGAAAAAACAGGAAGTAGCAGCCATTTATAGGGCTACTTAGCTTAATTGTCTTGGCTTGAGCCGTCAGGCTTGCTTACAGAAACAGGATGCAAGTGCTTAAACATACTGAAACATGCTGCAACATACCAAAATATACTGAAACAGGCTGAAACATGCAGGAACATGCTGAAACATACCTAAATATACTGAAACATGCTGAAACATACCGAAATATATTGAAATATACCAAAATACACAGAAAAATACCGAAATATACAGAAACATACCGAAATATACTGAAACATGCTGAAACATGCAGGAACATGCTGAAACATACCTAAATATACTGAAACATACCCAAACATACTGAAAAATGCTGAAACATACGGAAATATACAGACACATACTGAAACATACCGAAATATACAGAAACATACTGAAACATGCTGAAACATACGGAAATATACTGAAACATGCTGAACCATGCTGAAACATGCCGCAACATACCAAAATATACTGAAACAGGCTGAAACACGCAGGAACATGCTGAAACATACCTAAATATACTGAAACATACCGAAACATACTGAAACATGCTGAAACATACCAAAATATACAAAAACATACTGAAACATACCGAAATATACTGAAATATACCAAAATACACAGAAACATACAGAAACATAGCGAAACATACCGAAATATACTGAAACATGCAGGAAAATGCTGAAACATACCTAGATGTACTGAAACATGCTGAAACATACCGAAACATACTGAAAAATGCTGAAACATAACGAATTATACAGACACATACTGAAACATACCGAAATATACAGAAACATGCTGAAACACACGGAAATATACTGAAACATGCTGAACCATGCTGAAATATGCCGCAACATACCGAAACATGACGAAATATACAGAAACATGCTGCAACATACCGAAATATACAGAAACATGCTCAAACATACCGAAATATACTGAAACATACAGAAACATGCGGCAACATACCTAACTATACAGAAACATGCTGAAACATACTGAAACATGCTGCAACATGCGGCAACATACAGAAACATGCTAAAACATACCAAAATATACAGAAACATGCTGAAACAAACTGAAACATACCAAAACATACAGAAACATGCCAAAATATACTGAAACACGCTGAAAAATACTGAAATATACTGAAACATGCTAAAACAAGTACTACGTTTACACTGCAGGCCAAAGTGGCCCAAATCTGATTTTTTTCCAAAAAAAAAAGAATTTTCCAGCTGACTGTTTACACTTCAAGTAAAATGGGATCTTTATCAGACTTCAGTATAAACGCGCAGGGGCCCCAATGTGGCCCCAATGCTGACATTACCTGCATGCGCAGATCGCTAAAGTGATAATAAACGGAAGTTGACCGGATTCTTTAAATGAACAAGGAAGTCACTACTACTACTACAAAATAAAATAAGTCGCCTCACCTTCAAAATTAGTGTTTTTTAGCATTTTAACATGAACATAAATTAAAGTACTATAATCTATGAATGGATATATAAAGTATAATGTATTTGTGAGGCATCTAGTCTTTTTATGGCTTTTAAGTAGAGGTGACACAAACAGCAGTGTGGATCTACGTTAGCTTTATTTTTCCGCTCACTTACGTAAACAACTTAAGCAACGTACGTAAACATGTAAGCAAATACGCCACAGTGTCAATTCCTGTCCAACAATCGCTATTTCTTCGGAATCAAAATATATATTCATATATTATGTACAGACTATTTGTGCAATATCAGATTTTTAGCACTTTGAAGCGTTCAGACTGGCAAAAAAATCTGAGCTATGTCACTTTAGGGCAAGACAATCAGATTTGGTGTGCAGTGTAAACGGGGCCATACTGAAACATACCGAAACGGATACACGGCTTTGCTATAAACTTTTTTTCCTCCTAATTTTTGTCACTTTGTGGTGCTTCTCACTAGGGCGGGGGTCGGCAGCCCGCGGCTCTTTAGTGCCGTACTTGTGGCTCCCTGGAGCTTTTTCAAAAATGTATGAAAATGGCTACGATGGGGGAAAAATTAAATTTTTTGTTTTAATATGGTTTCTGCAGAAGGACAGACATGACAGAAATGTTCCTAATTGTTAGAAATACCACTGTTTATATTAAACATGCTTCACTGATGAGAGTATATGGCAAGTGTCGTTTTGTCCTATTACTTTCGGCGAGCCTTGAACTCACCGTAGTTTGTTTACATATACAACTTTCTCCGACGCTGCCACAGAAAGACGTGTTTTATGCCACTCCTTCTTTGTCTCATTTTGTCCACCAAACTTTTTAAGCTGTGTGTGAATGCACAAAGGTGAGCTTTGTTGATGTTACGGACTCGTGACAATTTTGCAATGTTAGCTCGATTTGTTGTGTAGCTAACTTAACCTTATAATGTAGGATAACCGTGTCACCGTCCTCCAGCAAAATAAAGAATGATTTTCTTAAAAACTATTTCTAATTTGATCAGTGCTTACTGTGTTTGGCAATGGACGAGTAAGTTAAATAATCCGTTATTACGTTCGCAATGTCGCACGTAGCGCAGCAGATAGTCTTTAGCCGCTGTTGTTTACAACTCGAAGCAGTTATTTTTATGATATAGAACAAAAAATTTAAATACATATACGTCCAGGATCTAGCATTAAAACGTTACAGACTAGGTAGAAGTTTGACAATCATTGGTACTTTAACTACTTTAACTTAACTTAACTTAACCTTAAACAGCGTATAGTACCAGACCTGTGCGTCAATGTGGCTTTGTTGCTGTCAATAAAACACTATATACAATAAAATGCTATATCATCTGCGATGTTGTGTTGTGGTGAAAGTTACTCAAAACAGATTGCTTGTGGCGGTCACCAATATCCATATAAAAACTACAAAACATTTCTGCCGGGCGGAGGCGAATGCTTACGGAGCGTAGGGGGCGTGGTGAGGAGAAGTTCATTTGCATCTAACAACTCCACCTCTCAAAACGAACTGTTTTGAAAGGAAGAAAAACAATGGCTTGAAAATAGTTCTGTAAAACAAAATTTAAGCACATTTTTCACCAAACAACCACCATTGTATGTTATGCAGACCACAATGAAGTTTTAAATGTAGAAAAAAAATCATGATATGACCCCTTTAAAGGCCTACTGAAATGATTTTTATTTTATTTACACGGGGATAGCAGATCCATTCTATGTGTCATACTTAATTATTTCGCGATATTGCCATATTTTTCCTGAAAGGATTTAGTAGAGAACATTGACGATAAAGTTCGCAACTTTTGGTCGCTGATAAAAAAAAGCCTTGCCTATACCGGAAGTAGCGTGATGTCACAGGAGGAAGGGCTGCTCACATTTTCCCATTGTTTACAATGCAGCGAGAGAGATTTTGACCGAGAAAGCGACGATTACCCCATTAATTTGAGCGAGGATGAAAGATTTGTGGATGAAGAACGTTAGAGTGAAGGACTAGAATGCAGTGCAAGACATATCTTTTTTCGCTCTGACCGTAACTTAGGTACAAGCTGGCTCATTGGATTCTACACTCTCTCCTTTTTCTATTGTGGATCACGGATTTGTATTTTAAACCACCTCGGATACTATATCCTCTTGAAAATGAGAGTCGAGAACGCGAAATGGACATTCACAGTGACTTTTATCTCCACGACAATACATCGGCGAAACACTTTAGCTACGGAGCTAACGTGATAGCATCGGGCTCAAATGCAGATAGAAACAAAATAAATAAACCCCTGACTGGAATGATAGACAGAAGATCAACAATACTATTAAACCATGGACATTAAAATACACGGTTAATGCTTTCCAGCCTGTAGAAGCTTAACAATGCTGTTGCTAACGACGCCATTGAAGCTAACTTAGCAACGGGACCTCACAGAGCTATGCTAAAAACATTAGCTCTCCACCTATGCCAGCCAGCCCTCATCTGCTCATCAACACCAGTGCTCACCTGCGTTCCAGCGATCGACGGAGCGACGAAGGACTTCACCCGATCACCGATGCGGTCGGCGGCCCGGAGACGGAGGAAGTCAAGGTGAGGTCGGCGGCTAGCGCGTCTGCTATCCATCTCAAAGTCCTCCTGGTTGTGTTGCTGTAGTCCGCCGCTAAAACACCGATCCCACCTACAGCTTTCTTCTTTGCAGTCTCCATTGTTCATTAAACAAATTGCAAAAGATTCACCAACACAGATGTCCAGAATACTGTGGAATTTTGGGATGAAAACAGAGCTTTTTTGTATTGGATTCGATGGTGTCCGAATACTTCCGTTCTCTCCATGACGTCACGCGCATACGTCATCATATCTAGACTAGGGCTGCAACAACTAAACGATTAAATCGATTAAAATCGATTATAAAAATAGTTGACGATTAATTTAGTCATCGATTCGTTGGATCTATGCTATGCGCAGAGGCTTTTTAAAGGAAAAGAAAAAAAAAAAAAAAGTTTTATTGTTTTTTTTTTTATTTATAAATAAACCTTTATTTATAAACTGCAACATGTACAAACAGCTGAGAAACAATAATCAAAATAAGTATGGTGCCAGTATGCTGTTTTTTTCAATAAAATACTGGAAAGGATAGAAATGTAGTTTGTCTATTTTATCCGATTATTAATCGATTAATCGAAGTAATAATCGACAGATTAATCGATTATCAAATTAATCGTTAGTTGCAGCCCTAATCCAGACGTTTTCAACCGGAAGT
This sequence comes from Entelurus aequoreus, assembly GCF_033978785.1. Classification (NCBI taxonomy): domain Eukaryota; kingdom Metazoa; phylum Chordata; class Actinopteri; order Syngnathiformes; family Syngnathidae; genus Entelurus; species Entelurus aequoreus. The sequence goes on along the minus strand of NC_084756.1, from coordinate 31,534,012 downwards.
GTCACAGGAAATGTAAAATTGCACTTTATAAGTTAACCCGGCCGTATTGGCATGTGTTGCAATGTTAAGATTTCAGCATTGATATATAAACTATCAGACTGCGTGGTCGGTAGTAGTGGCTTTCGGTAGGCCTTTAATTCTGCGATTGAATAAACGCGCTCAGGTGCTGAAAGCAATGCACAGTAGGGCTGTGAATTTTTGGGCACCACAAGATTCGATTGGATTTGATACTTGGGGGTAACGATTCGATTCAGAATCGATTCAAAACGATTCTCGATTCAAAATCAATACCTTTTTAATAACATTGGGTGCCAGTTCTATGATTAACTACACAATGTCAATATTACTTAAAGAAAACTAGTTTTGTTTAGTAAAATGCTACCCAAACATTTAATAAAGTCAAATATAAACACGGCAACAAGAAAAATATCCAACATTTTTCTTTTCTAAATTAAATCTGTACAGCAGATATAGATAATCTAAATCAACATTATGATTTGCCTGAGTGCCTGGAACAAACAAATGAAAAGATTAAAACATTTTAAAAAATAATGGATTTTTGATTCTTTTGTAAATATCAAGATTCCTTTGAAAATCTTTGTTTTATGACACCCATAAAACTAGAGACAAAGACAACTAATACACACAGCCGGGCAATTTATCGACGACAGGAAAGTTATCAAGTTCATTCTCAGTCATTGTTCCATTGATTAAGGCCCACTGAGACACCCATCCATCAATTTTCTACCACTTGTCCCTTTTGGAGTTGCGGGGGGTGCTGGAACCTATCTCAGCGGCATTCGACAACATTCACACTCACATTCCCACACTAGGGCCAATTTAGTGTTGCCAATCAACCTATCCCCAGGTGCATGTCTTCGGAGGTGGGAGGAAGCCGGAGTACCCGGAGGGAACCCACGCAGTCACGGGGAGAACATGCAAACTCCACACAGAAAGATCCCGAGCCCGGGATTGAATTTAGGACCTTCCTATTGTGAGGCACATGAACTAACCCCTGTCCCACCGTGCTGCCCCCCACTGAGACATACACATTTTAAATCCCTAAACATCCCTAGATGAATACCAAACATCCATACTGATGTCTCGGTTTGTTCACAGGAAAGTTGTGCACAAACAAAGAAAGAATCCTTTGCGGAGTTCAACGAAATAAAACATCCACTTGGTTGTCATGACAACAGGTACCTTGAGCGTCTCAATGACCAGGTCTCTTGCTTCCAGCTCTCCTTCCAGGATGCTGAAGAGCATAAGCAACTCCGGCTTGGTCAAACTCTCCATGTTCAGCTGGGACTGTTGGGAGGACAAAAGGAAAGAAAAAAACAGTTTCACCAAGAGATGGAGAAAACCACAACGAAAGACTTATGTTTCAAATGTTGTACACCCATTGTTCTACAAAACCCCAAAACCAGTGAAGTTGGCACGTTGTGTAAATAGTAAATAATAACAGAATACAATGATTTGCAAATCCTTTTCAACTTATATTCAATTGAATAGACTGCAAAGACAAGATACTTAACGTTCGAACTGAGAAACTTTGTTATTTTTTGCAAATATTAGCTCATTTGGAATTTGATGCCTGCAACATGTTTCAAAAAAGCTGGCACGAGTGACAAAAAAGACTGGGAAAGTTGAGGAATGCTCATCAAACACTTATTTGGAACATCCCACAGGTGAACAGGCTAATTGAGAACAGGTGGGTGCCATGATTGGGTATAAAAGCAGCTTCCATGAAATGCTCAGTCATTCACAAACAAGGATGGGGCGAGGGTCACCACTTTGTGAACAAATGCGTGAGCAAATTGTCCAACAGTTTAAGAACATTTCTCAACGACCTATTGCAAGGAATTTAGGGATTTCACCATTTAGGCTCCACCCACTACGAGTCGGTAGGAACAGGTACAGACTCATCGTCATCATTTCTACCAAATAAGATCACGATCCGAATTTGTGGAGCCGCGTTAACGTTTCGTGTTTTGTGGCGAATCATCGGAGCAATGTTTGGCGCCATGCCACGCCCACATCTTATGGCGTAGGCAAATTGTATTCGCAATTTATCATCACTTCTATGTGTAGTATCTGTCATTTTAACCGCGACTCACTTGGCCCAAGTCCCTAGGAGGAGTTTGTTTTAGTACAACCCCTTTTTTCCATCGAAAACAGGCCAAGGACCATCAGGGCCAAGTTTGGCGCCATGCCACGCCCACATCTTAAGGCGTAGGCCAAATATTTTCGCAATTCATTATCGCCTATATGTGTAGTATCTGTAATTTTAACCGCGACTCATTTGGTCAAAGTCCCTAGGAGGAATTGGTAAAAGTACGACCCCCTTTTTTCACCAAAAAATGGAAGACAAAAACCAAGATGGCCAACTTCCTGTTTGTTTACAGGTATGGGTTCCTAAGACTTTCACGTGCGTCCCGTCATGACAGACGTCTTCTACCATTTTATTGTCGATATGTGAAACTGGAAGGAGGGGCTAATTTTTTCTAACTTTAAAGGTGGCGCTGGAGAGCCAATTTTGAAATTTAGGGACTCCAAAAATATAAAACTATTTAAATATGGGGACTTTTTGAGCATGTTAAGGGACTCAAAAAGGCGTCCAAACGTAGAAAATAAATAACACAGCAATTTCAATGGGGCCCTTGTGGTGCTCTGCATCCCCCCTGCGAGGCCTGTTCCACAACTCGGGCCCTAATAAACTAAACTAAAACCATCAAAATGTGTACCCGGAGAGCGTATTTAAGGGTGAAAATTCAATGTATGCACTTCTAAGTAACAATAATAACACGGTAGACCAGGATTCGATGAGTTGGTCGACATATACGGGCTGTCGACATAAACAGGGGCGACTTAGGCTATGTCTACACTAAGCCGGATAACCCCTTAAACAAATAATTATTTAGCCTCGTTTCAGCCACACTAAACTATCGTATAAGGTCCCCTCCTCGGACATATTTTTACACGGGTAAGTGGGCCGTGTATTTCTTGAATCTCCGGCTCTTAGCTTTGTGTGGACTCATTGATCGTTTACAAACTGAGTTCGGAGAGGAAGTGACGCCAGAAAGACCGTGCCCCACACAGGAAGTGACGTCAGAAAGAACGAGCCACAGACAGCTTCATAATAAAGTGGTTTCGTAACTCGGAGCTAACCACTGGAAATATGGAGGTGAGTCATACAACTAGCAATTCTCTCAGAATAATACACAACTCACATAATGTTTTTTTCTGCAGTGACTGTGTCAGAGGTGGACATGCATTCTACTGAGGTGGCAAATTATGATGCGTTCAGTGTATCGCAACACCAAGCAAACAATCTGAAAATTCCCGTCATATCAATTCCTAGATATGGTCGAAATTATTTAAAAGCGCACTATGCATAATAAACGCAACATTATTAATATTGCTACTACGGATAATTTCAACAAAAACTCCTCAAAACAGCCCACTACCTATAATATGGGCTTTTTAAAAACATAAGATCATTGTCTCCTAAAACGTTATTAGTTAATGAGGTGATTAGAGACAACAATCTTAACGTCATTGGTCTCAGCGAAACCTGGCTCAAACCAGACGATTTTTTTGCGCTGAATGAGGCATCTCCTCTTAACTATACGAATGCGCATATTGCCCGTCCCCTTAAAAAGGGGTGGGGGTGGGGTCGCACTAATATACAATGAAAATTTAAACCTTACCCCTAACCTAAATAATAAATATAAATCGTTTGAGGTGCTTACTATGAGGTCTGTCACACCGCTGCCTCTCTACCTGACTGTTATCTACCGCCCCCCAGGGACCTATTCGGACTTTATCAGTGAATTCTCAGAGTTCGTTTTGTCATCTGTCCATTTGTCGAAGGAGAGACAACGAGAATGCTGGCTCCCGTGGATGTGATAAAAACGGTAGCGTGTGCTTTGTATTACCTGACCGTCGAGGGAAGACTACGGAAAACGGCAAATGCTTTTAGACTGGCAAAGCAGACTGTATCAGTTGTTGTCCGCCACGTATGTCGTGGACTCAACGTCTGGGTCCAGAGTATATAAAGTCACCAAAAAGGAATGGACAATGAAGATGAAGGCAAAAGAGTGTCCTGACCAGATATCTAGATCCCTAGTTTGATTGATGTAAAATGTTCTTTATCACATTGTTTACGTGTCTAATAAAGATTTGATTAATTTATGATGGCTCAGGTGTGATTCACTACAATAGGGCCCCACAGCACACTGGATTTCAGGTAATTGAAATACCACAACACTGGATATTGTTCAGATAAGTTAAATTTAATTTAAGAACTTGCATACAAAGCAACACCGGAGGTGATTATGACGTGCGCATTTTCCGCGCATGCATACTAGGTCGCTTTGCGCCGGCAGACCGAGGGGGGGGTATGGTCTTAAACGACCATTGTGTGTGTGTGGACAAGGATAAGGTTATGTGGGATTTACCCTGGATAACCTTATCCGGTTTAGTGTAAACGGGGCCTTAAACCGGTCAAACCGGGTATTATGATGTTGCACGGATGCCTCGTACTCGCTCCAGCTGAGCACATAAACACCTTGAACCACAACACGAGGAATTACGGACAAAAGGCATCATTTTGGTTTCTCTGCCTCACTCGTGTTGGTTCGCGTAAAACATTTCTGCGTGTGCATGAGCATGCGTGTGAAAAATGCAGCGTGGTCTCTTTGTAGTGTCGCTGCACTGTAATCTCACAGCTGTGTTGCTTCTGCAGCCCCGCGGCGTCCAAACACCCCACCGCACTCGCCGCCACTGAACACATGCCGGCTCCTCTTTGAAAAGAGCATGAAAAGCCGTCGACGTGATGGACTTTTCGGGGCTACGACCGCCGACAATGCTTACACAGGTGCGGCCTGCAGCGCTCCAGCAAGGTGCGATGAGGTTTTAAGGTGTGAAAACATCAACGTTTGACAAGGCCGGGGGGGGACGTTCTCAGGCCTCCCACCAACTTTTCACATCATGAAGTCTTCAGAAGAAAGTGGGGGCGGAGGTTACATAATGAGAGGCAGCAGCTAGCAGTTTTTCTTCTTTTCGCTTTGAAAGCTGCAATATTTCCCAAACATCTTTCATTCGGTTAAAACACAGAGCGAAAACATTGGGAGAACGGCTCATCTAAACGTGCAAAACTGATGTGTAAACATAGTGTGTATACTCCCCCACTTCCCCATTTTTGTATATATTGTTTTTCAAATCACCTGACATGTATACTGTGTATATGTACATTATTTATCTATTTTTTAACGTAATTTTTTATATACATGTTACAGGTTGTATATCTTTTATTATTGAATGTATCAAATGTGATGAATATTTAAAGGCCTACTGAAATGAGATTTTCTTATTTAAAGGCCTACTGAAAGCCACTACTACCGACCACGCAGTCTGATAGTTTATATATCAATGATGAAATCTTAACATTATAACACATGCCAATACGGCCGGGTTAACTTATAAAGTGACATTTTAAATTTGCCGCTAAACTTCCGGTTCGAAACGCCTCTGAGGATGACGTATGCGCGTGACGTAGCCCGGGGAACACGGGTATGCCTTCCACATTGAAGCCAATACGAAAAAGCTCTGTTTTCATTTCATAATTCCACAGTATTCTGGACATCTGTGTTCGTGAATCTGTTGCAATCATGTTCATTGCATTATGGAGAAGGAAGCTGAGCAAGCAAAGAAGAAAGTTGTCGGTGCGAAATGGACGTATTTTTCGAACGTAGTCAGCAACAACAGTACACAGCCGGCGCTTCTTTGTTTACATTCCCGAAAGATGCAGTCAAGATGGAAGAACTCGGATAACAGAGACTCTAACCAGGAGGACTTTTGACTTCGATACACAGACGCCTGTAGAGAACTGGGACAACACAGACTCTTACCAGGATTACTTTGATTTGGATGACAAAGACGCAGACGTGCTACTGTGAGTATGCAGCTTTGGCTTCTAAACATTTGATCGCTTGACCGTATGTGCGCAACTTTTTTTTGCGTATGTACGTAACTTTTTTAAAATATATAAGCTTTATGAACCTTGGGTTAGGTGCAAGGGCTCATTGGATTCCACACGTTCTCCTTTTTCTATTGTGGATCACGGATTTGTATTTTAAACCACCTCGGATACTATATCCTCTTGAAAATGAGAGTCAAGAACGCGAAATGGACATTCACAGTGACTTAATTTAATCTCCACGACAATACATCGGTGAAGCACTTTAGCTACGGAGCTAACGTGATAGCATCGTGCTTAAATGCAGATAGAAACAAAAGAAATAAGCCCCTGACTGGAAGGATAGACAGAAGATCAACAATACTACTATCAGGAGACACCGAACCAAACACTGGACCTGTAACCACACGGTTAATGCTGTGCCACCTGTCGAAGCCTAGCAATGCTGTTGCTAACGACGCCATTGAAGCTAACTTAGCTACGGGACCTCGTCAGAGCTATGATAAAAACATTAGCGCTCCACCTATGCCAACCCTCATCTGCTCATCAACACCCGTGCTCACCTGCGTTCCAGCGATCGACGGCACGACAAAGGACTTCACCCAATCATCGATGCGGTCGGCGGCTAGCGTCGGATAGCGCGTCTGCTATCCATGTCAAAGTCCTCCTGGTTGTGTTGCTGCAGCCAGCCGCTAATACACCGATCCCACCTACAGCTTTCTTCTTTGCAGTCTCCATTGTTCATTAAACAAATTGCGAAAGATTCACCAACACAGATGTCCAGAATACTGTGGAATTTTGCGATGAAAACAGAGCTGTTTGTATTGGATACAATGGTGTCCGAATACTTCCGTTTCAACCATCGACGTCACACGCAAACGTCATCATACATAGACGTTTTCAACCGGAAGTTTCGCGGGAAATTTAAAATTGCACTTTATAAGTTAACCCGGCCGTATTGGCATGTGTTGCAATGTTAAGATTTCATCATTGACGTATAAACTATCAGACAGCGTGGTCGGTAGTAGTGGCTTTCAGTAGGCCTTTAAGATGTCAATAAACTTCTCAATCAATCAATCAATGTTCTAACTGTAATATTTGCCTGTTTAAGGGCACCAAAAATCATACCACAGGGGTGTCCAATGTACACAACAATGTTCATTAAAACGACAACCTCCCGGCATGATGGACCGATGCACCACTGTCCTCTTGGGGGCAAAGCCAACAGATAAAGCATGTAGCTTCAATTTTTAAGGAAACTTATTTTATTTTTTTCCATTTTATAATTTGCCTATTGAGTCAGACTGCCGAGAAATATGATGAACATTTCCAAGCATTTCCAAGCACTTCACCCAAAATTCAAGCATTTTTCAAACCTTGAAAACACAAAATTAAAATCCAAGCATTTTCAAGGTTTTTAAGCACCCGTACAAACCCTGTGTCATATATTTGAGCATTTCATTTAAAAGTGCTGTTTGCAACTTCCTCACAGCAACATTTTTCCAAGTAAAAATTTAACAAGAACACCACCAGCTTATGTTAGCCTTAGTGGTGTAACAGAACATATTTGTTTGACAATTGTGTAAATGTTTCACAATTGCAAAGTTTATGTAGTTAAAATTTTTACCGGCCCAAATAAAATGATGGCCCTTCCCTTCTTATATGATTGGTGTTTACGGCGGTCACTCACCCGGTCGCTATCTTACATTTTATCATGAAAACATGAGACATTAGCGTCTTTCCCCATTAAGAAACAACATACCCCAAGATAAACCTTTGTAAACACATTGCTGTCCGAGCAACTAAGATATTCAATTGAGCAAACTGAACCTAAAATGAGACAGTTATTGTTTTTACGAAGCGTTCAAAGACCGCTGAACAGAGTAGGACGCCACCACGCCCGTGAGAAATGATAAATAATAATTAGAGATGTCCGATAATGGCTTTTTTGCCGATATCGTCCAACTCTTAATTACCGATACCAACCGATACCGATTTATACAGTAGTGGAATTAACATACTATTATGCCTAATTTTGTTGTGATGCCCCGCTGGATGCATTAAACAATGTAACAAGGTTTTTCCTAAATAAATCAACTCAAGTTATGGAAAAAAAGTGCCAACATGGCACTGCCATATTTATTATTGAATTCACAAAGTGCATTATTTTTTTTAACATGCCTCAAAACAGCAGCTTGGAATTTGGGACATGCTCTCCCCGAGAGAGCATGAGGAGGTTGAGGTGGGCGGGTAGGGGGTAGCGGGGGGTGTATATTGTAGCGTCCCGGAAGAGTTAGTGCTGCAAGGGGTTCTGGGTATTTGTTCTGTTGTGTTTATGTTGTGCTACGGTGCGGATGTTCTCCCGAAATGTGTTTGTCATTCTTGTTTGGTGTGGGTTCACAGAGTGGCGCATATTTGTAACAGTGTTAAAGTTGTTTATACGGCCACCCTCAGTGTGACCTGTATGGCTGTTGACCAAGTATGCCTTGCATTCACTTGTGTGTGTGAAAAGCCGTAGGTATTATGTGACTGGGCCGGCACGTAAAGGCAGTGCCTTTAAGGTTTATTGGCGCTCTGTACTTCTGCCTACGTTCGTTCACACAGCGGCGTTTTAAAAAGTCATACATTTTATTTTTTGAAACCGATACTGATAATTTCCGATATTACATTTTAAAGCATTTATCGGCTGTTAGTATTATTATTAGAGATGTCAGATAATATCGGACTGCCGATATTATCGGACATCTCTAATAATAATACTAACAGATTTTTTTGTTACGCACTTTTTATTTAAATAAATCTTTAAGTGCTACAGTACAAACCAATGTTTAAAACAATAAAAGCTCAGTCATTTAAACAAAGACTAAAACAGTGAAGCATTAAGAAACACAAAACATGCAAAATAGTGGGTTTTCTAACAGTTTATTTATTTTAGTTAGGATTTGACGACTGGATAATTGTAGTCATCAGTTTCTAGTCATCAACATATTATCCCAATATAACAAAGCCTTATCATCGGCCAAATGTACATCATTTCTACTGCATCGTGTATCGTCTGTATCGCACAACCCTCGTTGGAGTGGTATTATAAGCGCAGTATTATAGTCGTTTTCTCGCTGCCCTCATTAAAATGGTCTCCAAGAAGCAAATAGAGAAAACTTGTTCTCCTCCACTGTTTGTTAGCATGTCTCGTCACAAATGATGCGTTCAATGACGAATTGTTTTCGCAGTACTGGGTTACTACGGTGGAAGAGTGGCATAAAAAATTAAATAAAAATTTAAAAATTTAAAAAATATTAAAAAATAAATAAATAAATATATATATATATATATATTAGGGCTGCAACTAACGATTAATTTGATAATCGATTAATCTGTCGATTATTACTTCGATTAATCGATTCATAATCGGATAAAAGAGACAAACTACATTTCTATCCTTTCCAGTATTTTATTGAAAAAAACCAGCATACTGGCATCATACTTATTTTGATTATTGTTTCTCAGCTGTTTGTACATGTTGCAGTTTATAAATAAAGGTTTATTTTAAAAAAAATAAAAAAAATAAAAATTAAAAGCTTCTGCGCATGCGCATAGCATAGATCCAACGAATCGATGACTAAATTAATCGGCAACTATTTTTATAATCGATTTTAATCAATGTAATCGATTAGTTGTTGCAGCCCTAATATATATATATATATATATATATATATATATATATATATATATATATATATATATATATATATATATATATATATATATATATAAAAAATAAAAACAAGCGGCTTAAATAGTCGAGGACTAGAGGTGGGGGAAATAATCGATTTTTAGATGCATCGCAATTCAGACATGGACGATTATAGAATCGATTAGTAAACGTCAATAATCGATTTATTTATTGTAAATAAAGTGATGCAGACAGTTCTAAAAACCTCACCGAGAGCTCCGACCAGCTCCTTTAATGTCAGGCATTAATGGTCCAGTTTTGCACACATTTCCATTAATTTAATAAATGTGGGAATTAATTTAACTGTTTTTTTATTACAAATGAATTGTTTTTTTCTTAAGTTGCAAGTGATAAATGTTTATTTAGTGAAACGAAAAGAAATGTAAAACTGCATCATTACACATAAATTAAAGATGCATCAATAATCCATTTTTAATCTTATCGTAGATCCTGAATCGTAATCGTGAGGTGTCCAAAGATTCCCACCTTTTAAATAACGTTGTCTTGTCTCAAAATGGTCTGATCATGGTAATGTACCACAATGTTTGTACAGTGCCAATGATGATCCTGGCTGGTCCACTCATATTACAGACCACTAAAGTAGCAGTAAGTGATGACAAAGATGCTACTCTCCTTATTACAAGCCAGTGTGCCATAAAGGTGATTACCTCGCTGTTATTTTAGGGTGCAATGAGCGCATATAATTGCTTTAAATGTTGAGTGACAAATCATGGATGGCGGGTCCTTTACAAAGAAGGCCCACAGTGTCGCCGCCCTGCCATGGCCATCACTCACGGCTTGTGGCTCCACCGCAGGGCTAATTAAACTACACACGGGCCCTCATTTCGGCTTTTACCAGCCCACTCGCTAATTCCACGGGCCTCCCTGATCACCGGGGGTGGGGAATGTTCCACCGGGCAAAGGATGACATGAGTCATCATCATCATCATCATCATCATCATCAGGCAGGCATAGACAAAACTCCCACACCTTCTCTAGTGTTTGCTTTCAAGCGCCCCGTGACCCGTAATCCTTTAATCGGGGTTGGTTTGAAGCCAGGTCAGCCATGCGCCTGGTTTGCAACGCTGACAACACACACAACATGCAACGATGGCGTAGATCAGGGCTATTCGGCTACATCATGAAGCGGGCCCCAGTTTCAAGAGCACAAGGGCTCAGGGGCCAGACATCAAAATGTGGATGTTTCATCAGAAAGTGCCTGGGCAGGTTATTTTTACAGATGTCCGATAATATCGGACTGCCGATATTATCGGCCGATAAATGCATTAAAATGTAATATCGGAAATTATCGGTATCGGTTTCAAAATGATCGGTATCGGTTTCAAAAAGTAAACTGTATGACTTTTTAAAATGTCGCTGTGTACACGGACGTAGGGAGAAGTACAGAGCGCCAATAAACCTTAAAAGGCACTGCCTTTGCGTGCCGGCCCAATCACATAATATCTACGGCTTTTCACACACATAAGTGAATGCAAGGCATACTTGATCAACAGCCATACAGGTCACACTGAGGGTAGCCGTATAAACAACTTTAACACTGTTAGAAATATGCGCCACACTGTGAACCCACACCAAACAAGAATGACAAACACATTTCGGGAGAACATCCGCACCGTAACGCAACATAAACACAACAGAACAAATACCCAGAATCCCTTGCAGCACTAACTCTTCCGGGACGCTACAATATACACCCCCCGCTACCCTTTCCCCCCCCACCTCAACCCCGCCCACCTCAACCTAGTAATATAGTTTGGTACTTGACACATGCATTTTAGCATGCTAACGTTACTGTGCTAGCTTTTTCCAGCTAATTTGCCAGGTATAAGCCTCAGTGTTGTATGACTTGGTATTTCAATAATGCAAACAGGAGGCAAGATATCTTTAGCATGCTAGTTTTTTGCTTATTTTGTTATTGACGCTATCTGACCAGCATGCTAACTGTTAGCATTTCAGTTTGGCTTTAGCATTCACACGAAATGTCCACCGAAATTGCATTTCCTAATTTGTTGAAAAAAAATCTATATATGGTTTAGGGCTGCAACTAACAACTAATTTGATAATCGATTAATCTGTCGATTATTACTTCGATTGATCGATTAATAATCGGATAAAAGAGACAAACTACATTTCTATCCTTTCCAGTATTTTATTGGGGAAAAAACAGCATACTGGCACCATACTTATTTTGATTATTGTTTCTCAGCTGTTTGTAAATGTTGCAGTTTATAAATAAAGGTAAAAAAATATATATATATATATATATAAAAAAAAGAAAGAAAAAAAAAGTAGCCTCTGCGCATGCAAATCGATGACTAAATTAATCGCCAACTATTTTTATAATCGATTTTAGTCGATTTAATCGATTAGTTGTTGCAGCCCTAATATGGTTTAGAGCAGTGTTTTTCAACCACTGTGCCGCGGCACACTGGTGTGCCGTGAGTTACAGTCTGGTGTGCCGTGGGAGATTATCTAATATCACTTATTTGGGTTAAAAATATTTTTTGCAAACCAGTAATTTTAGTCTGCAAATGATGTGTTGTTGTTGAGTGTCGGTGCTGTCTAGAGCTCGGCAGAGTAACCGTGTAATACTCTTCCATATCAGTAGGTGGCAGCCGCTAGCTAATTGCTTTGTAGATGTCGGAATTGATTGATTGATTGAAACTTTTATTAGTAGATTGCACAGTTCAGTACATATTTCGTACAATTGACCACTAAATGGTAACACCCGAATAAGTTTTTCAACTTGTTTAAGTCCACGTAAATCAGCAAAAAACAGCGGGAGGCAGTGTGTAGGTAAAAAAGGTGTCTAATGCTTAAACCAAAAATAAACAAAATGTGAGTGCCCCTAAGAAAAGGCATTGAAGCTTAGGGAAGGCTATGCCGAACAAAACTAAAACTGAACTGGCTACAAAGTAAACAAAAACAGAATGCTGGACGACAGCAAAGACTTACTGTGGAGCAAAGACAATGTACATCCGAACATGACATGACAATCAACAATGTCCCCACAAAGAAGGATAAAAACAACTGAAATATTCTTCATTGCTAAAACAAAGTAGATGCGGGAAATATCGCTTAAAGGAAGACATGAAACTGCTACAGGAAAATACCAAAAAAAGCCACCAAAATAGGAGCGCAAGACAAGAACTAAAACACTACACACAGGAAAACAGCAAAAAACAAACAAATAAGTCACGGCGTGATGTGACAGGTGGTGACAGTACACCTACTTTGAGACAAGAGCTATATTGATGCATGCTTTGTTATGGTTTAAAGTCATATCCAACAATTGCGACTTTTTACTATCTACTGAGTTTAGTTTTTTAATGATTTCTGCTGGTGGTGTGCCTCCGCATTTTTTAAACGCAAAAAATGTTGGTTTTCTGACATGGACTTTTTTCTTCAGCATTGTCCACACATTTCAGTCAGGACTTTGGGAAGACCATTCTAAAACCTTAAATTCTAGTCTGATTTAGCCATTCCTTTACCACTTTTGTGTTTGGGGTCATTGTCCTGTTGGAACACCCAACTGCGCCCAAGACCCAACCTCCGGGCTGATGATTTTAGGTTGTCCTGAAGAATTTGGAGGTAATCCTCCTTTTTCATTGTCCCATTTACTCTCTGTAAATCACCACTTCCGTTGGCAGCAAAACAGGCCCAGAGCATAATACCACCACCACCATGCTTGGCGGTAGGCATGGTGTTCCTGGGATTAAAGGCCTCACCTTTTTTCCTCCAAACATATTGCTGGGTATTGTGGCCAAACAGCTCAATTTTTGTTTCATCTGACATCACATGGTCAAAGATAAGACCTTCTAGAGCAGGGGTGTCCAAAGTGCGGCCCGGGGACCATTCGCGGCCCGCAGGTAATTTTTTAACGGCCCCACGGCACATTCTAAAAATACAATGAAAAAAAATGAAATGTAACAAGAAAATGTTGCATTATTTACTCTAATAACACAAAGCTGCCATGCAGGCTGTTTCTTTCTTTAAAAAATAATAATGAATCAAAATCAATGTCATTATGAATTATTGAAATTCAAGGCTCCATTTACTTCACATTAAATATTCCACTTTGAGATATTTTTTGGGGGAAATGTTGCATATTTTTTGGTTGCCATTTAAAAAACTAAGTTTTTTTAAAGAAGAGCCTAAAACGAACAAACAAAAAACATAAACAACAATAAAACTTATAATTGACGGATAGATCTGAAGTTGATCTTGAGACTATTGTGGTAAAAGTTTAAAAAATTGTTGGATTTATTTTTTTAAACTTTACTGAGCAGTACCATTTTGGATCCCCAATAATTTTATTGGGACTTTTTTTTTTTTCTAAGTGTCATTGCTCAAAAAAATTATGTATTAAAATCAATTTTGTTATGAGTTATTGACCTTTTTAAGACTCCAATTATTATATAATCTCAAATATTCCACTTAAAAATTTTATTGGGGGAAAATATTGCATATTTTGTGTTTTTTTTCCATTAAAAAAAAAAGGTTTTACTTGACAAAAATGTCATACAACTTAAATCTTTAAAAGCGTTATATCGACAGATAGACCTAATGTTGATCTAGAGCAGTGTTTTTCAACCTTTTTTTCAGGCAAGGCACATTTTTGTCATAAAAAAAATCCGGAGGCACACCACCAGCAGAAAACTTTTAAAAAATTAACTCCACCAAGTCGTCGTGTCTTATTTTGAGTGTGTTGGTGTCTTCCTGTGTGTAGTGCTTTGGTTCTTGTCTTGCTTATTTTGGTGGCCCTTCCTGTTTTGCCGGTGTTTTCCTGTAGTGGCTTCATGTCTTCCTTTGAGCGCTATTCCGCACACCTGCTTTGTGTTAGCAAGCAAGGATATTTACGTTGTTGCTATCCCTCTTTGTGTGGACATTGTTGATTGTCATGTCACGTACGGTTGTACTTTGTGGATGCCGTAAGTTTTTGCTGTCGTCCAGCATTCTGTCTCAGTTTACTTTGTAGCCAGTTCGATTTGACTTCTGTTTTGCATAGCCTTTTCCTTTCTTTCATTTTGGGTTTAAGCATTACAAACCCTTTTTACCTGCACTCTGCCTCCCACTGTGGTCTGCATATCGGGATCACAACAAACCATCCTCGTCTCACCCGACACATTCCGACTTTTACAAAGCAATGCTGCCACCTACTGACACGGAGTTTTACGTGGTTGCCCTGCCGAGTTTTACACAGCACAGACTCTAAGCAACGGCACATTATTGGCAGATTCTAATTATTGATTTGCAAAAAATATTTTTGGGATAAATTAGGTGAAGTTGCATAATTTCCCACGGCACACCAGACAATATGTCACGGCACACTAGTGTGCGGCGGCACAGTGGTTGAAAAACACTGATCTAGAGATTTAAACCTTGAATAATAATAATAAAAATAATACAAAATAATGACACATTTGTAATATTTTTTTGGACCAAAACCTTTTGGGGTCCCCGGGATCAATTCTGAGTGGAGGCCTAAATGTATCTTTTTTATACATATATTGTATTGGTTTTTAAAATAAAAAATATCAAAATGGCCCCCGATTGCTTTGATTTTTCAGTGTGCGGCCCTCAGTGGAAAAAGTTTGGACACCCCTGTTCTAGAGGAAAGTTCTATGGTAAACATTGATGTATGTATACTTTTGACCCAGCATTTTTGGTCACATTTTCATGTGCATACAGGCACACGTCAGTTGTGTATATATACATACATACTTGTAGATTGTGTCGTCTTATATGCACATAGAGGCTGAATACAGAAACACCATTGATGATTTAGCAATACTAAAAGGCAGAACATTACAATTAAGAACCAGTGTTTACAAGTCAGGCCTACTGAGTTCAAACCCAATAGAATTAGCAGATTGCTGGTGGGGGTCAACTGGGGAAGCTAAGTGTGTTTACTTCATCTATTTGAGCCCTGAGCGCATGCATCATGTCTGCATGTTGGATTGGATTTAGTGGACAATCTAATTTTGGTCTTTCTCGGGGCTACTGGCTGCTTTTTTCGCCTTGCCACCATTCAAATAGAAAAAAAAAATACAGGGGGAAAAAATGGAACGTTCACGGTGGGAGATTTTGCTGGGAATTTGCACAACTTGAGTGGAATCAATTGGTTTGGTACAAAACAAAAGTCAACGTGTCGAAGTTTTGAATGTAGGCCTTGTGGAGAGGTTTAGTTGTTCAAATTTGAACACGTTATCTTACTTAGTGAGTATATACCCAAAGTGCTCGGCCTCTATCTCGCAGTGTAACTCAAAACTAATTCGCATTCTTTTTCGCCGAGTCTTTTTCAAACAAAACTAGCACACACTCGATTAAACATAAACATTGGTCGTCTCCGGCGACACTAAAACATCATTAGAGAGTTTTTTTTTTTTTTACCTTCATGTGGTCCTCGGAGCTCTTTTGAAAATGTCCCACATGAACTTTTTTCTTTTGGGAAGATTTGTTTCTGCTATTTTGAGTCCCATTGATTCCGGAAAGGCGGAGTGTCGGTTGACAGACAGCCAGACTGGCCAATAGAAAAGCCGGAAATGTTGGCAATGACGAATGAAAAACGAGCTGGGGGGGGAAATGGGCGGGGATAACAGCGTTCCTCCTCATTTGGATTCGGTTCGATTTCTTTGTTTAGCATTCCTGAGCTGCTGGACGAAATCTCCTGGAGGAAAAAATAAACTTAAGACTTTACTGCCCACGGTGTGAAATGCGACTTTAGTCATATTAAAACACCTACGGCTTGTTTTCAACCCTACCCGGAGACTTTAAATGGTTTTGTTTGTACTTTTTACAGCGTAACGAACTCAGCGGCCACATCATTAGGTACACCTGCACAATCACAAACTATTAAAAACTGCAGTGTTTTTTTTGTTTTTTTTTTACAAGTATCAACCATTTTTATAACAGCAATGAAAACATATGTTGGTGTTGTTTGAGCATTAAAATGAATTTGCAAATGCAAACATGATGTGGCAAAATAGGAGCACAACCATGCAACATACTGCCCAGACAAAGCATGAAATATAATGATAAATCATATCCTGTAGTTATGAAAGTGTTGTGTTTTTGATTATGTCCACATGAGCTTCTGTTTTCTATGCAACATCATCATTTGAGTTATTTTTTTGCTGCAGCCTCAAGCAGTCGACTATCTGGAAGCTGCAGGCATGCGTGCAATGCTTAAGTGTTGCCAGTAGAGGGCAACGTTCACACGATTTCAGGGGAAGCAGACGTGGAAGGTTTTTAAATGCAGTGTAACGATGAATACAGTTACAGTAAGTGCTATTCCACTGAATCGGTGCCATCCCAATGCACGATAAACCAACTGTAAAATATACATGTTTTTGCTATTTACTATCATAATATGACAAATTAGGTTAAACTACCTTAAAACTGGAAAAAATACAACGTGTCGCCTGTGCCCGCCTTTTAAAATGAGAATTTCTCCTGAAATATAATAATTTACATCATTCAGGAATCAGAAATTTCTTCTTTTTTTTTTTTTTTTTTTTACATATTTGTGTTATTCCTTATCCCAACTATATGGATACGTTTTTTTCTGTAAAACACAACCATAATCCCTGGGTTGTATTTATTTATCTATTCATGTATTTATTTATTAGGGTGTACCCTGCCAATATCGTCATGTATAAAAAGTAAATTAAAAAAAGCAATAATAACATAAAAAAAAAAAGATAAAATTGCGTGTCCGAAAAGGAGCAGGAAGAAGCTAAGTTTATAATGTCCTTCCCCATCAATTACATCCAACAATCTTATTCTTGATCAACAATACAATACATAATTACCTGATGTATGACAATATTCACTATAGGGCCGTGACAAATCAATTAGAATACAGCATTGAATTATATTTGTTTCCTTGATTGATCTTTTAATGAGTGTGACTATTCAAATTGAGAAATTACGAACCGCGTATATAACGGCCGTAACTTTAAGTATGTGGACGGTCTTTGGAAAAGAGCGTACATGAGAGCGGTGGCGTGCGGGTGCTGTGATTTTTGTGATGCGAACAGCAGAGATTATTATTATTATTTATCATTGTACACATGTTAAAAGTACAATTTTAATGTTGATAAAGTATTATTTATTAGAAAAACAAAGAATGAAGGTTATAGCAAGTACAATTTTTTTTGTTTATTTCAACTAATTCATTAAAGATACATATTGACACTATAAAATGGGCTTTATCCGATAACTTCATTAATTGAACATAATTATTAATACATTACCTGATTACCAAAATATTTGGCTCAGCTAAGCCATCCCTAGTATGCACACAAGCTAAATTTATTTGACGTGACGAATCAATTAGAAAACAGCTTTGAATTATATTTGGTTCCTTGATTAATATTTTAATGAGTGTAACTATTAAAATTGAGAAATATATATATAATGCCCGTAACTTTAAATACGGGCCTCTCCAAAAGAGCGTACATGAGAGCGGTGGTGTGTGGGTGCTGTGATTTGTGTAATGGCTAACAGCAGATATTATTATTATTATGTATCAATGTACACATGTTAAAAGTACAATTTCAATTTTGATGAAGTATTTTTTATTTTTTTTTTAAAGAAAAAAGAATGAAGGTTTTAGCGAGTACAAAAAATGATGTTTATTTCAACTAATTCACTAAAGACACTATAAAATGGGTTTTATCCAATAACTCGATTAATTGAACAAAATAGTCAATACATCACCTGATTACCAAAATAAGTGGTTCAGCTTTTCTTTCCCCCACCGAAAAACCATCCCTAGTACGCATACAAGCTAAATATATTTGTAAAGTCCATCATGAATTAAAAAGTCCATTAGGAATTTTTTCAAAGAAGACATGACAAAAACCCACCCTGGTGGGTCAACAGCCTTTTTTAACACAAAAAAAACGTTTTTGGATACCCAATGGAAATAATACAGCGTAAAAAAAAAAGGTGCGACTATTAAAATGTAGAAATTACGAACAGCATATATAATGCCTGTAACTTTAAATATGCGGACGGCTTCTGGAAAAAGAGCGTCCATGAGAGCGGTGGTGTGTGGGTGCTGTGATTTGTGCGATGGCGAAGAGCAGAGATTATTATTATTATTATTTATCAATGTACACATGTTAAACGTACAATTTCAATGTTGATGAAGTATTATTTATTAGAAAAAAAGAATGAAGGTTATAGCGAGTACAAAAAAATGGTGTTTATTTCAATTAATTCACTAAAGACACTATAAAATGGGGTTTATCCGATAACTCGATTAATTTAACAAAATAGTTAAAACATTACCTGATTACCAAAATAATTGGTTCAGCTTTTTTTTCGTAAACCATCCCTAGTACGCATACAAGCTAAATATATTTGTAAAGTCCATCATGAATTAAAAAAATCAATCAGGAATTAAATAGAATTAAATATCTCAAATAAGGGTGATATTTGCTTATTTTCTGTCTGATAATATAATTCTTCTCACCAAGCAGATTTTATGTTAGAGTGTTTTACTTGTTTTAAGGGGTTTGGTCCTAAATGATCTCAGTAAGATATTACAGCTTGTTGCTGAGATTTGATGACCTATATTAAGTAAAATATGCTTGAAGCTAGAATATCAACTGTTGCAAAGCTGTGTCATCAACACTCACAAGTATAAAACTACTTTTTTAAAGCAATAATTTCTTATTTCAAGCATGAAAAAAAAAATCATGATGCAGAGCGCATATCATTATGTCAAGATAATGGCACTAGCATTTACATAATTTAAGAATATTTTTCCACATATTGAGCAAAAGGGTCTAATTTTTTTTTTTTTACCAAGAATAGTGCACTTGTTATTAGTGAGAATATACTTATTTTAAGGTATTTTGGGGTTCATTGAGGTTAGCTAATTTTACTTGTTTTGGAAAGTCTTGGCAAGCCGAATTTTCTTGTTCTATTGGCAGATAATTTTGCTTAGTTCAAATAAAATACCCCTCATTTTTGTAATTTTTTTTCTTGTTTTGGAACACTGACTTTTTGCAGTGTGGAAACTGAAATGAGATTCATTTTGTAATAAACTTGTTAGCATACACCACCGTTCAAAAGTTTGGGGTCACCCAAACAATTTAGTGGAATAGCCTTCATTTCTAAGAACAAGAAATAGACTGTCGAGTTTCAGATGAAAGTTCTCTTTTTCTGGCCATTTTGAGCGTTTAATTGACCCTACAAATGTGATGCTCCAGAAACTCAATCTGCTCAAAGGAAGGTCAGTTTTGTAGCTTCTGTAACGAGCTAAACTGTTTTCAGATGCGTGAACATGATTGCACAAGGGTTTTCTAATCATCAATTAGCCTTCTGAGCCAATGAACAAACACATTGTACCATTAGAACACTGGAGTGATAGTTGCTGGAAATGGGCCTCTATACACCTATGTAGATATTGCACCAAAAAGCAGACATTTGCAGCTAGAATAGTCATTTACCACATTAGCAATGTATAGAGTGTATTTCTTTAAAGTTAAGACTAGTTTAAAGTTATATTCATTGAAAAGTACAGTGCTTTTCCTTCAAAAATAAGGACATTTCAATGTGACCCCAAACTTTTGAACGGTAGTGTAAATGTCCTGTGGCCATATTTCATATATATATATATATATATATATTTCAAATATTAACTATGCTAAAAAGTCAGTCATGTTACCCAAAGGATTCATTTTTTGCTTCAAAACCAAAAGAGATATTGCCAGAGATGGGCCAAAAGTTCAGTGGGTGTATTATGAGATTTAGAGTGGAAAAGAGACAGAAAGTGAAGTTTATTTTGTGGAAGTTATAACAAGCAAATGTCATCCCTTCTACGTTATATTGCAATACAAGAGAGTGCCATTTACATGGTAGTGTAATCATATAAGACATATTTGTTTTCAACTTTAACACAAAGCAGATTGCTTGCAAACTTAGAAAAGTATACAGTGGTGCACTGCAAAAAGTCAGTGTTCAAAAACAAGACAAAAAAATTCAAAAATGAGGGGTATTTTATTTGAACTAAGCAAAATTATCTGCCAATAGAACAAGAAAATTTGGCTTGTCAAGACTTTCCAAAACAAGTAAAATTAGCTAACCTCAATGAGCCCCAAAATACCTTAAAATAAGTATATTCTCACTAATAACAAGTGCACTTTTCTTGGTAGAAAAAAAAGAGACCTTTTTGCTCAATATGTTGAAAAATATTCTTAAATGAAGTAAATGCTAGTGCCATTATCTTGACATAATGATATGCGCTCGGCATTACATTTCTTGAAACCAGCAAACTTATACTAAAAACTAATTTATTGTTCTTAATGGAAAGGCAACAAGGCAAGCGCTTGTTACTCTCGGGGTCTCCTAGCCGCTCAGGCAAATCATATGGTCTAAAAATGCATTTTTCCATCGATAACATGACATCATCGCGCCAAGAGGCAAATCATATGGTCTAAAAATGCATTTTCCCATGGATAACATGACATCATCGCGCCAAGAGGCAAATCATATGGTCTAAAAATGCATTTTTCCATCGACAACATGACATCATCGCGCCAAGTGCGTGCTCTTTCAGTCAATTAGTGCGCATATATACATATATAATTTTTTTTAATTGTAATTTTGAAGAATTTATCTGAATGTGCATGAACTATGTCTGTTCAAAATTGTTTGAAATGTCACATGTTAAATGTTTAAATAAATAATAAAAGTCCATTTGGCTGTCATCTGTTTTAATTATGACACACCTTTGTGTCAAAATCATGATTTTTTTTTTCATGCTAGAAGTAAGAAATTATTACTTTAAAAAAGTAATTTTATACTTGTGAGTGTTGATGACACAGCTTTGCAACAGTTGATATTCTAGTTTCAAGCATGTTTTACTCAATATAGGTCATAACATCTCAGCAACAAGCTGTAATATCTTACTGAGATCATTTGATTGATTGATTGATTGAGACTTTTTTTAGTAGGTTGCACAGTGAAGTACATATTCCGTACAATTGACCACTAAATGGTAACACCCGAAGACGTTTTTCAACTTGTTTAAGTCGGGGTCCACTTAACTTGATTCATGATACAGATATATACTATCATCATAATATAGTCATCACACAAGATAATCATCAGAGTATATACATTGAATTATTTACATTATTTACAATAATGATTTACATTATTTACAATTTATTTACATTTAGGACCAAAACCCTTAAAACAAGTAAAACACTGACATAAAATCGGCTTAGTGAGAAGAATTATCTTATCAGACAGAAAATAAGCAAATATCACCCTTATTTCAGATATTTAATCTTACTTAGATTTCAGTTTTTGCAGTGTATCCTTGAAGTTGCGAGCAAAATTGGAGTTATGAGCCTTCTCGATGCTAATTGGCCTAGAAAATTTTACAGTGAACCCCGAAAAGTCCGGCCAAAACACTGTGTCTCACTCGCTAGCATTATCTTATAGCTGAAGACCAACGTAACTTAGTTTTTTTCAACCACGGGAAGGAAGAAAGTGAGTGTGAAGGAGAGCGCTGAGAAGAGGAAGTGGATGACACTTATTGAATTAAAGAAAGAAATGGTCAAAAACACGGCGAGAGTGTTCAAGCGTAGCACTGCCAGTCCGCACCACACTGAAGCAGAAGGAGTAGAATAATAAAATAAATAAGAATAAAATGCTAAAATAATACATACGCGGCGGATTGTTTCTCCGTGAAAATACGGAGAAGCTGCTGATGGTGTGTTTGACGGAGAAGAACCTTGAAGGAGGTACCACAGAATGCTCTCTCCAAGGTATATTATCATCACATCCCTTCATAGAACGACCACAGTTGTTAGCAGTACTGTGATGTTTTGAGGAAATATTTATTTTCTTTTTTTTAATAAATGTTTTTATTGAATTTGACAGGTATTACAATATACAATAGAACAGTAATCACATTTCCCCACCCACTTCCAAGAACAGCAACCCAACACATACCCCATACACACAAACTCCCCCCCCCCCCCCCCCACCCCCCAGGTCCTACATAAATTAAAGGTACAGTCACAAATGGAAAATAATTATTACATCACTTTCTTCTCAACATAGGCAGATAGTAAATATACACCCAGAATGAATATAAATAAAAAAATAAAAAAATAAAAAAAGGAAGCTGGTTTGTGAAAGGTGAACTTTTCATGTGTCCTATAGCGTCTTTAATTTAGCTATGTAGTCAACCACACCGCCCCAAACAGAATAAAACTTCCCAGGTGCCCCCCTGAGATTGAACTTTATTTTCTCCAGATCTAAATACATCAGGGGTCACCAACCTTTTTGAAACCAAGGGCTACTTCTTGGGTACTGATTAATGCGAAGGGCTACCAGTTAGATACACACTTAAATAAATTGCCAGAAGTAGCCAATTTGCTCAATTTACCTTTAACTCTGTTATTATTAATAATTAATGATATTTATCTTTGTAGAAACACTGATCATCTTAATGATTTCTCACAATAAATATATATAGAAACAGATAAATATCAACATGCAACACTTTATTTTTATATTTTCTCTAAGTGCACATTTTTCAAATTGAACATTTTCAAATGATCACTTCTAAGACAGTCTTGTGAAATCACAATATCCCATTTTAACTAGCTAGCCACTAACATTGTTTAACAAATCATGAATTACTTTGCACCATGTTTGTACAAATAGTAACTCATGTAAAATACAAAAGTAAACTCTCAAATTTTTAAATCATGTCACACTTTGAACTGGACACCAAATCTGTTATCTGTTTCTTTGTCAGTTAGTGGGAAGCCTGGCATTGCATGCTGTTAACTAGTGTGTTGTACTCTGGTGTGTAACTTGACACTGCAACTCTGAGTCTTGCAGATGTGCATCAGTGAGGCGTGTTCTGTGTTTGTTCTTGATGGAGTTTATGTCAGAAAAGGCTGATTCACAAAGATAAGATTTTTCCTCATTGTTTGCGGAACCTTCTTAATCTTTTGGACCTATTTTCACAGCAATCTGGCCTTAAGCTTAATTATGATAAATGTAAAATGTTAAGGATCGGAAATCTAAAGGGAACGTCCTTTCGAATGGAATGCAAAGTGCCTGTTTTGAGGACAGATGGACCAGTTAACATACTTGGTGTTGTTGTCCCAGAAAATCTGGAAGATCTAGGCTCAGTAAATTATGATAATCGACTAAGAAAGCTGGACAAAATTATGCAATTATGGAAAGGGAAATCCCTAACCTTGTATGGTAAAATGTCTATTACCAACTCGTTAATTATTCCTCAATTTATTTATTAGTTTTTGTCATTACCAGCTCTATCACAAAACTTTTTTAAGATTTATGAGCGGAGGGTCTTCGATTTTGTCTGGAACGGCAAACCAGAAAAGATTATAAGAAAGGTTTTGTAGAAAAAGTATGAATATGGGGGCCTGAAACTTCTCAACCTTGAAGCTATGTGTCTGTCTTTAAAAGCATCAATTGTTCCAAAGATGTATTTAAACATTGAGTGGTACAAAAATGTCATGTTGGACAAAAAACATGTACTGTATCAAAAGGAATTGTATCCTTTTTTACAAGTGATCCCCTCCCAGAGAGTCTGCTGGGAAACATGGCGGGGTTCATAAAGGAAACAATCCACTCATAGTGGTGTTTTCAATTTTATGTGCCAGAAAAAAGAGACGATATTTTGCAGCAGTTAATATGGATGAACTCTAATATTGTAATAGATGGAAAGCCTTTCTTTTGGAAAAATATGTTTGAAAGAGGAATCATTTTTGTCAATGATATTATCAATGAGAATGGTAAAATGATGAAGTATGATGAATTTAGAGCTATGTATGGTGATGCTTGTTCAAGCTTTTCATTTGATCAACTAACTGGAGTAATTGGGAAAAGATGGAAACAAATAATTAATTATGGAACTACTAAATTATTAGTTTGTAAACCTCTATAAAGGAATTCTAGTTGGCAAAAAGGAACTAAAATAAATAGAAAAATATATAATGTTTATTTAATAAAGAAATCTTTGAAGGCTGCCTCATACAACACAAATGGAAAATGGGAGGACTTTTTTGACTGCCCGTTGCCATGGGATGCCATATTCAAATTAATCTATAAAACCACTATCGATGTGCAAAATCGTTATTTTCAAATTAAAATTATTTATAACTTCTTACCCACAGGGAAAATGTTAAAATTATGGAATATGACAGAGTCAGATGATTGCCGATTTTGTTGTCAGGAGCCTGAATCCAACTTGCATTTGTTTTGGTATTGTCATATTGTGTCTTTGTTTTGGGTGGAAGTTGAAAAAATGTGTCTAAGGATTGGTTTGTTTATGAAGCTTAATGTGGTTTCTGTTATTTTAGGAGAGTTCATTGACAATCATGATTTAGTCAATTTAATTATAGTACTCGGTAAAATGTTTATTTTTAAGGCCAAAAACAGATATTCACTTAGTATTACTTTCTTTAAAACATTTATTCAGTATTTTCTAATTTTAGAAAGTTACATGGTTGAAAACGATAATGATGCCAAAAAACATTTTAAAAAAAGATGAGAAGTCCTCAAAGGCTTATTTTGAAAGTATAATTATGTTTATAGATTATATGATATCTGTTGTTGTGTTCCCTAATTTGAGTGACCTGGACATAATCTGGACTGTACATAAATGCTTATTTTGAAAATGTAATTTTGTTTATAAATTATATGCAATCTGTTGTGTTCCCTAATTTTTTTCTGTGTACATGAATGAAGGTGTGTGTTGCTGAGTCCGACTTGGACATTATCTGGACTGGGCCTGGTTTAAAAAACCCTTTAAACAAATCTAATTTCATTGACAACCTGGTCTGTTGAAGATAAGGCCCTTTTTTTAAAAATAAAATAAAATAAGATAAATAAATAAAAAACATTTTCTTGGAAAAAAAAGAAAGTAAAACAATATAAAAATAATTACATAAAAAATGGTAATTAATGAAAATGTTAGTGGACCAGCAGCCTATACAATCATGTGTGCTTCAGGGACTGTGTCCCTTGCAGATGTGTTGTCTATGTTGTGTTCAGGGACTGTGTCCCTTGCAGATGTGTTGTCTATGTTGTGGGAACCAGAATATTGGTAGCAGAAAGAAATAACCCTTTTGTGTGAGTGGGTGTGGATGAGTGTGCATGGGGGAGGTTGTTTGGGTTGATGCACTGATTGAAAGTGTATCTTGTGTTTTTTCTATGTAGATTTAATTTAAAAAAAAAAAAAAAATAACATAAAAAAAATAATAATAATAATAATTTTTTATTTTTTTATTTTATTTAGAACAGGCCCGCGGGCGACTCATCTGGTCTTTACGGGCGACCTGGTGCCCGCGGGCACCGCGTTGGTGACCCCTGAAATACATCATAAGGTCTTTAAGCCATAAGGAGGCTTTGGGGCAAAATGGTGACTTCCACTCCAGCAAAATTCTCCTACGTGCTAATAAGGATGCAAAGGCGATATTATCCTTAAATTTTCTCCCTATTTGGGGATCTGATACCATCCCAAAAATAGCCATTTCTGCACATGGTGTCAGGTTTAAATCCAATGCCTTAGCAAGGTGTTTGAAAATAGTTGTCCAATAGTCCAGCAAATGGGGAAATATTTATTTTCTAAAAGTTAGTTTTCTATTTGAAGGGCATTTTGCTGGTTAAAATTGTGCTGTTTTGTGTGGGTTTGAAAGGGGGGGGGGGACAATTAAATTGATTTAAATTTATTTCCAAGGGCAACGTTGATTTGCGATTTTTGGGTTACGAGTTCTGCCACAGAACCAATTACCGTATTTTTCGGACTATAAGTCGCAGTTTTTTCCATAGTTTGGCCGGGGGTGCGACTTATGCTCAGGAGCGACTTATGTGTGAAATTATTAACACATTAGCGTAAAATATCAAATAATATTATTTAGCTCATTCACGTAAATCGTATAAGATTTCATGGGATTTAGAGATTAGGAGTGACAGATTGTTTGGTAAACGTATAGCATGTTCTATATGTTATAGTTATTTGAATGACTCTTACCATAATATGTTACGTTAACATACCAGGCATGTTCTCAGTTGGTTATTTATGCCTCATATAACGTACACTTATTCAGCCTGTTGTTCGCTATTCTTTATTTATTTTAAATTGCCTTTCAAATGTCTATTCTTGGTGTTGGGTTTTATCAAATACATTTCCCCCAAAAATGCGACTTATACTCCAGTGCGACGTATATATGTTTTTTTCCTTCTTTATTATGCATTTTCGGCCGGTGCGACTTATACTCCGGAGCGACTTATAGTCCGAAAAATACGGTACTGACTTTGGTACCCATCCCTGGGGCGGGCATGCGGGGTTTTTTTTTTTTTACCACTTACTGTAAAACGCTCAAAACATTCCGACCTCACGCTCTCAAGTTGATGCATTACAATCTTAAATCATACCTCTATAATCAGCCATATAAAAAAGTATTTAAAAAATGTCAGCCATCAATTTTACGCGTTGCTGCCATTAAATTAAAAAGTTAGACGTAGACTTAGACACACTTTATTGATCCACAAGGGAAATTGTTCCAATTATTGTTAATGTTAATGATTTTTTGCACAAAAAAAATGACATCTCCAAGTTCGAACATTAAAAATATCTTGTTATAATATTATGTTGTTTCTTTCTTTTTTTGGGGGGGGGGGGAATCTAAATGTAATATTCTATATTTTTTCAAGTACACTGTAAGAAAAAAATCTGAAGTAACTAAAATTTACAGTATTTTTTTACAGCATATTTATGTAAATGGAAAAATTATACCAGTTTTTTACAGTAACATTTTGTGTTAGGGTAATAAACTGGAGCTGTCATTTTCAAGGTTTACTATTTGATGGATTATATAAGTCAAGTAAATATTTAAGTATGTATTTTTATTTCGATATTTTTTTTTATTGTATCTTAATATTATTATATTACCCTATCTTCCGTACCATAGAGAATAAGCTGTACTTACTAAATGTTCCCCCCAAAAATTATTTTTCCATATATTAGCCGCGCCGGAGTATAAGCCGCATATATATACCTTGTGGCAGCAAAACGGCTGATCAAACAAAACGGAAGTTATCGTAAAGGACCCACGAGCTGTGGAAGCTAGCCCTCCAATCAGCTAAACAGACTCAATAACTCCACGGTGACGTTTTGGATTTACCGAGGAATTTGTAAAGCTGACATATTGCTGTAAATGGAAAAATTATACCAGTTTTTTACAGTAACATTTTGTGTTAGGGTAATAAACTGGAGCTGTCATTTTTACGGTTTACTATTTGATGCATTATATAAATCAAGTAGATATTTAAGTATGTATTTTTATTTCGATGTTTTTTTTAATTTATCTTAATATTATTATATTACCCTATCTTCCGGACTATAGAGAATAAGCCGTACTTACTAAATGTCCCCCAAAAAATATTTTTTTCTTATATTAGCCACGCCGGAGTATAAGCCGCATATATATACCTTGTGGCAGCAAAACGGCTGATCAAACAAAACGGAAGTCATCATAAAGGACCCACGAGCTGTGGAAGCTAGCCCTCCAATCAGCTAAACAGATTCAATAACTCCACGGTGACCTTTTGGATTTAGCGAGGAATTTGTAAAGCTGACATATTGCTGTAAATGGAAAAATTATACCATTTTTTTACAGTAACATTTTGTGTTAGGGTAATAAAATGGAGCTGTCATTTTTACGGTTTACTATTTGATGGATTATATAAGTCAAGTAGATATTTAAGTATGTATTTTTATTTCAATGTTTTTTTAAATTTATCTTAATATTATTATATTACCCTATCTTCCGGACTATAGAGAATAAGCCGTACTTACTAAATGTCCCCCAAAAAATATTTTTTTCTTATATTAGCCACGCCGGAGTATAAGCCGCATATATATACCTTGTGGCAGCAAAACGGCTGATCAAACAAAACGGAAGTCATCATAAAGGACCCACGAGCTGTGGAAGCTAGCCCTCCAATCAGCTAAACAGATTCAATAACTCCACGGTGACCTTTTGGATTTAGCGAGGAATTTGTAAAGCTGACATATTGCTGTAAATGGAAAAATTATACCATTTCTTTACAGTAACATTTTGTGTTAGGGTAATAAACTGGAGCTGTCATTTTTACGGTTTACTATTTGATGGATTATATAAGTCAAGTAGATATTTAAGTATGTTTTTTTATTTCGATTTTTTTTTTTATTGTATCTTAATATTATTATATTACCCTATTTTCCGGACTATAGAGCATAAGCCGTACTTATGGATGGGATATAAACAAAAATATTTTGACATTTAGGGCAGACAATAGATATATGATTTATGTGAATATGATGTAAGGCAGGGGTCACCAACGCGGTACCAGGTAGCCCGTAAGGACCAGGGGCCGTACTTATCAAGCTTCTTAGAGTGCCATTTTACACTTAAGTCCTGAGAATTTGCGAAATTTAGTCCTACTCTCAAACTTAAGAATAAAAGCTTTTTATCAACGTTCTTAAGTCTAAGAATCACTCCTACTCTCCACGATATTTAAGAGACCTTCAGAGGTGTCTTAAGTGGTTAGGAGTTGCCAGCAGGGGATGGCACTGAGGCGAGAGAGACGTGCGCGAACGTTCAGGGAACGGAACAATGTTTTTTTTTTTTTTTTGATGACGAGCAGCTGATCAAACGGTATTGTTTAAACAGAGCGGATATTATTTTTGTCACAGATTTAATACTTTTCGATTCCTTGTTGATTTCTGCATGTGTCTGCAGTGGGCTAGTATATATAGAGCCACCCACACCAGTTTCAAATTAGTTGCCAAATTAATGAATTGTGTGTGTGGCCGTGAGGTGAGTGACGTCAGTGAGTGTGTGGGCGATAGAAGAGAAGAGAGGGAGCGGTAGCGTGAGTGCCGGCGGGGACTAGTTTGTTTTGTATTATTTTGTAGTTTATTGTCAAAATATACACTCCCATTGTCCACTTAAATATTTCCAAGATATTTCTTTATTCTTAGACAACGGATTCCCTTCCGTGATTGGTCATTTCTATGGACACAGAAATGACGTAACCTAAAATTCCGTTTACGGCACATAGTCAGCTCTGAGTGTGACACTTAAGATTCAGTCCTACACTTCGCTGAAAGTGGGAGTAAGACGCTTGATAACTAACTTTTAAGTGCAGCTTTCAGCGAAGAATTTATTTACTCTTAAGTCAACTCTTAGCAGACTTCTTAGGAGTAATTCTAAGAAGCTTGATAAGTACGGCCCCTGATGAGTAGCCCGCTGGCCTGTTCTAAAAATAGCTCAAATAGCAGCACTTACCAGTAAGCTGCCTCTATTTTTTAAATTGTATTTATTTACTAGCAAGCTGGTCTCGCTTTGCTCGACATTTTTCATTCTAAGAGAGACAAAACTCAAATAGAATTTGAAAATCCACTAACTGACAAAAAAACAGATAACAGATTTGGTGTCCAGTTCAAAGTGTGACATGATTTATTTAAAAATTTGAAAGTTGACTTTTGTATTTTACATGAGTTATTTGTACAAACATGGTGCAAAGTAATTTGTGATTTGTTAAAAAATGTTAGTGGCTACCTAGTTCAAATGGGATATTGTGATTTCACAAGACTGTCTTAGAAGTGATCATTTGAAAATGTTCAATTTGAAAAATGTGCACTTAGAGAAAATATAAAAATAAAGTGTTGCATATTGATATTTATCTGTTACTATATATATTTATTGTGTGTGTGTGTGTTTTCTGCACACACGATGTTTTCTGTGTGTGCAGAAAACATCGCACAGGGCGATGTGATGCGTCTAGTGCAGTAGCCTTGGAGTAGTAGTACCTGTAGTTAGTGCATGCTGCATGCCGCTTTTGCTTGCTATGCTGCATGCTGCTTCTGCCTGATACTCATTGCTTTCAGCTAGTGCCGCCGGCTAGCCCTCTGTCTCAGAGGGCGAAAAGAGGAGCCGAGTGCATAAGCCTCCTCAGCCGGTACATAGCCTCTCCATTGTCAAGACTCGTACATGCCTCCTCGTGGCCACACACGGTAACTGGAACCTCGCGGTTCCAGGCTAAGTTGTACGGGATCTCGGAGCAGCAGGGGGCCCCAGAGACGGGGCATGCAGGCCCACCGGTGTGTGGACATGCCCTGGTGCCCAGTCAACCCCTGTCCCAGCTATGGGTAAATAACCCCAGCTATGGGCGAATAGTGAAAACCGCCTCAACGGTGGACCAGGCGGAAGATGGCGGCAGCGGAATGCACCACAACGGCTGGGAAGGCGGATGAAGGCTGCAGCAAAGACGGGTCCCCAGTCGTCTTGGTCTCCATGCCACTGGACCCTGGCCCGCTCAATGCCAAGGACTGTGTGGTGGCTGACCGTGCACCAGTCTCCCCACATTAAAAGATTCCACGCACAGGCGTCCTCCATATAGGGAATCCACCCTAACATCCCGGATGGAGGACAGTCATACTCGTTTCGAGTGACCGCCGACGACGACGATTTATTGTGAGAAATCATTAAGATGATCAGTGTTTCCACAAAGATTAATATCATTAATTATTAATAATAACTAAGAGTTAAAGGTAAATTGAGCAAATTGGCTATTTCTGGCAATTTATTTAAGTGTGTATCAAACTGGTAGCCCTTCGCATTAATCAGTACCCAAGAAGTAGCTCTTGGTTTCAAAAAGGTTGGCGACCCCTGATGTAAGGGATAGGAATGTCTGATGCTGGATGTCAAGAAAGGAAAAAAAAAAAAATCTTGTCTTTGCAGTCTATTCAATTGAATATAAGTTGAAAAGGATTAGCAAATCATTGTATTCTGTTTTTATTTACGATTTACACAACGTGCCAACTTCACTGATTTTGGGTTTTGTATTTAATATTGTCCGAATTGTAATGTGGAATCATGACACTTACTGTAGAAAAATGTGCATGAATGACGCATACTACTGCAGTATTTTAATACAAATAAAAAGGGAATTAGCCTCATTTGTACCTTCTTTCAAATCCAGCCCATTGCTCACTTTTACAGACCTTTTCTTCCCTAAGAGCCTCACTGAAAAGAACATCATGAAAAAGTCCCCTTTGACTTCCAAAATGAGCAAAGAAGAATCACCCCGAAGTCTGACGTGTGAGTGGAAATGACTTCCACCAGGAGTGAAGTTCCTCCCAAAAAAAAAAAAATCTGCATTATAAACCCAACATCTGCCACCCGGCAGAGTTGGCTGAATATAATCCAAAAGCGTGACTCCCTCCTTCCTTCTCTGCATCGCTCCCTGCTTAAGGGGGAAGTATTCTGAATCAATATTTCATCTCAATTTCACACCTGCTGCACCAGCCTCGTAATGTGGGGATGACACCCCGGCTGCACAAATCCGACAGTCTTGGCGGGGCGCTGACAACAATCTGGGACCTAATCTGAGACAGTTATCAGCATCTGTCGCCGGGCGGGCACGTGCTTTTCCTCCCAAAGCTGTCGCCTCCTGACGATGCATTCAATGGCGTGTGGGAGGATGCGGCGTCTCCATAGTCCAAAGTCGTCCAAAAGTGTCGGCGATGTCTGCGGGCGACTCACCTGAACGCCCCGAGGAGCTGAGTGTGAAATTAATTTGTTTTGCAAAACGTTGATTGTAAAAAAAAAAAAAAAAAAAAAAAAGAATGTGCTTGGACTTGTGCGGAATCATTTGCATATCTCCGGAGTGCTGGTGTGTCTTCAAGCACTCAACTTTGTCTAATCAAATCAAAGCAGCTGGATGCAGAATAGCGAGGCATTGTTATGCATGTATTCATTGCCTGGAACATTCCTGTGTTTGGGATGTTGTTCCATGGAGGTCAGACCACCGGAACCCGAACTTTCTATAACTCACTGACTGTTTATGGGCCTTGAATGAAGAATCTTTCAGCCACTTCAACGCAGCACCAATAGGGTTTCTCCTGCAATTGCTGGGTTGATCGAGGGCGTGTTCCTGGTTTCTTACGCAGGTTTATTGTAGGCTGTTTTCATTGTTTATGGGCCTTGAATGAAGAATCTTTCAGCCACTTCAACGCAGCACCGATAGGGTTTCTCCTGCAATTGCTGGGTTGATCGAGGCCGTGTTCCTGGTTTCTTACGCAGGTTTATTGTAGGCTGTTTTCATTGTTTATGGGCCTTGAATGAAGAATCTTTCAGCCACTTCAACGCAGCACCAATAGGGTTTCTCCTGCAATTGCTGGGTTGATCGAGGGCGTGTTCCTGGTTTCTTATGCAGGTTTATTGTAGGCTGTTTTCATTGTTTAAGGGCCTTGAATGAAGAATCTTTCAGCCACTTCAACGCAGCACCAATAGGGTTTCTCCTGCAATTGCTGGGTTGATCGAGGGCGTGTTCCTGGTTTCTTACGCAGGTTTATTGTAGGCTGTTTTCATTAACTTCCTTACAGCGCGGTAAAGTCACCAGCGATTTTAAATTTGACAAACAAGTCAATGGCGTTTTAAAATCGTGTTTTTATCATCTTCGTCTTTTAGCAAAGGTAAAACCATTTTTATCTTTTAACCTTTTTGAACAAGTCGTGCATGCTTTTATTTCAAGTGGCCTGGACTACTGCAATGCACTTTATGCTGGCATTAGCCAAAAAGCTCTCTCCCGGTTGCAGTTAGTCCAGAACGCGGCAGCACGACTTTTAACAGGGGCCAGGAAACGCCAGCATATAACCCCAATTCTTCTTTTACCCTTTCAAATCGTTTTTAATCATATTTATTTTTTATATTGTCTCTGTATTGGTTTTCTATTCATTTATTCTTTGTTTTTATTCAGTCATTGGTGTAGCATAATATTGTTTTTAATATCGTTTTTAATATTGTTTTTAACATGGCTGTGCAGCACTTTGGAAACGTTCTTGTTGTGTAAATGTGCAATATAAATAAAGTGGATTGGATTGGATAAAACACAAGTTGTTGTTTTTTGGTCTGCCGTAAAGCAGTTCTTCTGCCGTAAACAGAGCAATGTTGTGACACTCATAACTGTATGTGCACAACACAGGAGCTCGTTAACTTTATTGCCTGTCAGTCTGATTGCTTGTTATGTAATTGTTTAGCTAAGTTTAAAGCAAAGGTGGTAATACTTTAACCCATACTTGCCAACCTTGGCGCCTGTGCAATTGCGCGCTGCTCAAGCGTCCTCTGCGCAGAGCAAATATATGCCGCGCACCAAATCAAATCCCATCTGAATTCTAAACAAAATAAACACATAATTTATTTTGTATAATTTTGCAATGCAACTCTGAGTGACAGTGACAACAAGCGGCCCTAACGGTGTTCGTCAACACCGTTCAATTATTGTAACGTCTATCGAGATGCTTCGGGGACAGGAATTATATCGATCACTTTATTGAGCAAAACTGTTTATATTCGGCCATAACCACACCAAAAACATGAGTAAAAAACTTCTATCTCGAAAAACTAGTCATTTTCTGCCGTACAAACCAGGTCAAAACCAACTTGTCATCTGTCACCAACACGCATAGCACTAAGCCACTGGTGCGTTTATGGCCACACAAAAAGTCGGACAACTCAAACACCACACAAAGTTACACTATGACTCCTCAGTCATACGTGGGCTTATTCTACTGTCATTTATTATTAATGTTAATTTATTGATATTAATCATGGAATGCTGTTACTAGAGAAAGTTACAGGAATGCACACTTCATCCTATGCTTACATTTCATTGTGCAACATGAGGATGTTTAAGGGCAACTAATTGTGATCTCTGAAAGGGGTACAAATGATTTCCAAAGCAGGACCCCCCACCCAGACATATTGTACAATACTAATCCATAGCTTATGAAAAACAAGATTTCTTTTATTTTCATTACAAGTGGGCCAAATCACTAATATTACTAAATAATCTCATGAAAATGACTCCTGTCATTTGAGTGTTATTATAAAAGATTGGTTTGAGACAGGTGTGCTGCTGGTATTGCCACGTGTGATGTTGTTCACATGTGCTCCACTGAATGCTCAGGGAGTTTTTGTGTTTGCTCACACACATGAACAATTAGAGGGAACATTGATTGAGACCTCCGAATTCGGGAGATTGGGGGGGGAGGGAGTATATTTATAGCTAGAATTCACTGAAATTAAAGTATTTCTTATATATATATATATATATATATATATATATATATATATATATATATATATATATATATATATATATATATATATATATATATTACATTGCTACTTGCCGTAGTTTTGAAGCAATGCATGATGGGAATCCGGATGTTGTGTGTCAGTGTATTAACGTGCCGGCTGGAATAAACACACGCTGAGAAATAGCTCCGTGCCTGCCTACTTTATGGGTTATAGATAAACCTATGGATAACAGAGACATATATAATAGTCTCCTTTTCAGGTGAGAGACGACGCTAAAGGCAGTGCCTTTAAGGCACGCCCTCAATATAGTTCTCCGGTTGGAAATCGGGAGAAATTCGGGTGAATGGTTGTCCCGGGAGATTTTCGGGAGGGGCACTGATATTCGGGAGTCTCCCGGAAAATTCGGGAGGGTTGGCAAGTATGATTTAACCATGTACCTTTGGCATGGGGGAAAATCTGTGCACACGCATGCCGTACTATTAAAATCATGGCATTAAACTACAAAATAAAGCCAACTTCAGATTGTTTTCTTTGTCTTACTTTGGCCAAAAATAGAACAAACACATTCTGAAAATGTTACAATAAAAATATAGAAAAAGGTCAACTTTAGATCCGTGAAGGATCTAAACAACTAAACATTGTTTAGAAGTTAGTTTTATAAAACAATTGTGTATAATGACCAATGTGTGTTGGTCATGTAGGATGTCTTTTTGTTATTTTTGTTTTTGTGATGTGTAATGTCTATTGTTCAAATGTACGGCAGTGAAAATGAATTTCCCCAAGGGGACCAATAAATCTATATATATACTGTATATATATCAACATGTCTTGTGCCTCAATTACACTATTTTATGAACTTTAAACTGTGGGCCACGAGTTTGAGTCCCCTGCTGTAGACGCACTACGTGAACCTCTATCTGTTCAGTATTGAGCGTTTTTGGCCCTTTGGAGCCACCATACTTTGAAGAAAAAGTGAGCCAGAACAATAAATAGTGTCAGTGCCACGGATGTGTGTTGGTCTGGACCCCAAGATGCAGGGACGGCAAAAACTCAAGAAGACAGTGCAGCAGGGTAGTGCACAGGAACCATTGAGGAATCCCTGATGTAAACAAACTATGGTGAGGTCAACGACCACTGAATATAGTAGGACAAAACGGCGCTCGCCAAATACGCTCATCAGTTTTTTTTGTCTTACTTTGGCCAAAAATAGAACTAACACATTCTGAAAATATTACAATAAAAATATGGAAAAAAATACCGGCAGCGGTAAAGTTTAGATCCATGAAGGAAAGAAGAAAGTGAATGAATGTTTATAACTGAATACATTTACATGTACGTAAAAAAAAAAATTTTTGTATTATTTTTTAAAATGAATTAAGTAACGCTTATGACAACACACCATAATATTACTCAATACACATCAAGCGGTGCGGCTTCATAGCTTACCAAAGTCGTACTAAAACATTTTGATAGATTTTTGAGTGCCGTGTGTAGTTCTATGTTTTCAATGGAACATATAAAATGTTGGTGTTGTTTGTGGGGGGCCTCCAAAACATTCTGCTAAGGGCCCTAATTTAGCCTGGTTAAATTAGAAATGGTCTTGAAGTTAGATCAGCCTGTAATCAACAGGTCAATCAACAATTTCGGTTGTCAATTTATTATTTTGTTCTCAACAAAGTAACATTATGCAATAAAATATAAATGTTAAATAAACTAAAATATAGAATTTATGAAGTATTTAAGTAATAATGGGTCAAAACTACATGGGAAAGCACTTTGGTGATGGAGGAAAGGAAAAGCTCAGTCTTACAGAACCGAGACAATAATAATAATAATATAACAATAATAATAATGATGATAACATAAAATGTTACCAAGGTAAAAAGGAAAGAAAAAAAAAATTTCTGCCTATTTTTGTGCAAGAATGAAATCACCCAAAAACTAATAATGAAACTTGTCTTTAGATGTGATTTTAGGGTTGAATATGTTTGTTACAAACTCCCTTCCTCACTCTAATGAAGAAACCTTAAACAGAACCCGCAGACAAAACATAATGAGATCTGGATAAAAAGAATATTAGTGGAAAAACAAAATGTTACCAAAGTTAAAAAAAAACAACAACAATGAAATAAATATCCCTGTCTAGCTGGGGTTTTTTTTATTTATTTTTTTTAAATAAAGAAGCATGAATAAGCAATGAAAGCATTGGAAAAACTAATGAAAAAAACCGCAGGAAGTTGCCTTGATGCTGGTAAGAAAGAAACCTCAGAGGGCGTCAGAACAAAAACATACAGCGATTTGAATAAAAATGATCAAAAGAAATGTTAGCAAGTAATTTTATAAAAAAAAAAAAATAACATAATTTTCCCTGTCCAGCTTGTTAATTATGCCTATTTCCTTTGAATAGTGCAGCATGAATAAGAAATAAAAGCTCCCCAGAACTATACAAAAAAATGGGGATTTTAGGGTTAAATATGTTAATAATAATAATGATTATAATAACAGTAATGAGGATAATGACGACAAAATGTTAACAGAGTTTTACAAAACCCAAAACCAGTGAAGTTGGCACGTTGTGTAAATCGTAAATAAAAACACAATACAATGATTTGCAAGTTCTTTTTAACTTATATTCAATTGAACAGACTACAAGATATTTATTGTTCGAATTAAAAAACTAATTTTTTTTTTTAGCAAATAATCATTAACTTAGAATTAAATGGCAGCAACCAATTGCAAAGAAGTAGGCACAGAGGCATTTTTACCACTGTGTTACATGGATTTTCCTTTTAACAACACTCTGTAAACGTTTGGGAACTGAGGAGACACATTTTTGAAGTGGAATTCTTTCCCATTCTTGCTTGATGTACAGCTTAAGTTGTTCAACAGTCCGGGGGTCTCCCTTGTGGTATTTTAGGCTTCATAATGCGCCACACATTTTCAATGGGAGACAGGTCTGGACTACAGGCAGGCCAGTCTAGTACCTGCACTCTTTTACTATGAAGCCACGTTGATGTAACACGTAGCTTGGCATTGTCTTGCTGAAATAAGCAGGGGCGTCCATGATAACGTTGCTTGGATGGCAACATATGTTGCTCCAAAACCTGTATGTACCTTTCAGCATTAATGGTACCTTCACAGATGTGTAAGTTACCCATGTCTTGGGCACTAATACACCCCCATACCATCACAGATGCTGGCTTTTCAACTTTGCGCCTAGAACAATCCGAATGGTTCTTTTCCTCTTTGTTCCGAAGGACACGACGTCCACAGTTTCCAAAAACACTTCGAAATGTGGACTCGTCAGACCACAGAACACTTTTCCTCAGTCCATCTTAGATGAACTCTGGCCTAGCGAGCTCTGGGTGTTGTTGATAAATGACTTTTGCTTTGCATAGTAAAGTTTTAACTTACACTAACAGATGTAGCGACCAACTGTAGTTACTGACAGTGGGTTTCTGAAGTGTTTCTGAGCCCATGTGATGATATCCTTTACACGCTGATGTCGCTTTTTTTTTTTGATGCAGTGCTGCCTGAGGGATCGATGGTCACGGTAAAAAAAAAAAAGCCTTCTGGGCTAATACTTTACAGATACTGTAATATGGTGGTTCATGTTTTCAGTCACCACAGTTTGGTGTCCTATCACATTGTTGTGTTACTACGCTGGCAAAAAGGTTCCTCAGTGTTCGCTCTTACAATAACAATGTCGCTACAGCTCGGTTATTGTACAGGTTACGGAACCTAAATGAAGTATTGTCGACGGTTTTTGAATGCATTTTTAAAGTGATTTAGAGATAGAATTTATTGCACCCATTAGCTGCATTGCTAGCCACCAGGAACGAGCTGATTTTTACATGTTGAATGCAAGAAAAAAATAACCTTTTGTCTTCTTGTCTCTCATTAGAATTGTGAACGATAGGCACAATCCTTACTAGATCAGCTCTGTGTGTGCTATCAAGTTTTGCAGTGTTTTAATACACACAAACCTTTAGCAGATCAGGCCCTATGTGTTTTATCTGCTCACTCGATTAATAAAACAAATGTATCGATATATTATTCGAAGACTTCTAATTTCTAATTACTTGTGTGTAGCTTAGGGTTGTACGGTATACCGCTATTAGTATAGTACTGCGATACTAATGAATCATATTCGGTATTATACCGCCTCTAAAAAGTACCTGTCCACACTGCCCCCCCTTGTCGTCACGTCGTGTCATTGCTGGTTTACGAGCAGAGGAGCATGTTCGGCAGCGCACAATCACAGAGTACTTACAAGCAGACACAGTGTGTAGACAGAAAAGGGAGAACGGACGCATTTTGGCTTAAAAACTAACGATAAAGGTGAAGTTATAACACTGAAACGCCCTCAGGAAGAGGTGCTTTGAGACATGGCTAGCTAGCTAGCTAGCGGCTAAAGACCAGCCGCAGTCGGCAGTGTTTTAGCTACTTCTAAATCACTAATCCTTGTCTCCATGGCGACAAATAAAGTAAGTTTCTTACAAGTAAGGAATAGCTAAACATGCTTCACTACACACCGTAGCTCACCGGCGTCAAAATGTAAACAAACGCCATTGGTGGATCTACACTTGACATCCACTGTAATGATACCAAGTACAGAAGCGTATCTAGTCGATACTACTATGATTACGTCGATATTTTTTGGCATCACAACATCTTCTTTCGGTTTTTTTTAATTCATATTATGTTTATAAACTCAGGAAATATGTCCCTGGACACATGTGGACTTTAAATATGACCAATGTATGATTCTGTAACTACTTGGTATCGGAATTTTTTAAATTTTTAAATTTTTATTTTTTATTAATCAATCAACAAAACAATACACAACAATACCACAACAATGCAATCCAATTCCAAAACCAAACCCGTCCCACCAATGTTAGGAATAACAACAAACAGAGCAATTGAGGACACACAAACATGACACGGAACAATACAAATGTAGTGAAACAAAAATGAACATTATCGACAACAGCATCAATATTGGTAATAATTTCAAAATAGCAGTGATTAAAAAAAAACAACCCTCATTGATATTATCATTAAAAACATTAATAAAAAATAATTAAAAAAATTAGAAATGAACAATAGTGTCACAGTGGCCCACACCTGCATCGCATCTCACAAGCTTGACAACACACTGTGTCCAATATTTTCCACAAAGATATAATAAGTCATATTTTGGTTCATTTAATAGTTGAGACAAATTTAAATAATGGATCCCATATTCCAATATATGACTCATTATTATCTAAACTAAATGCAGTTTGTTCTACTGATATCATCTCCATAGCTTGTGTGTACCAGTCAGTATGAGTTGGACTATCAACATCTATCCATTTTTTAAATATTACCCTTTTTGTTATTATGCATATTGAAAGAAAAGCATTTTTAATCTTTGATGACACGTTACTAAATTGATGGAGATCCCCAAGAATACAAGTTTGCAGTGTCATTGGGATGTTTATATTAAGGAATGTGATTGCTTCTTTTGTTGTTTTCAACCATAACTCTTTTATTCTCTGACATTCCCACAATAAATGAACAAGAGTTCCCTCAGTTCCCTCAGCTGCCTCAGGTATCGGAAATTTGAGGTATCATCCAAAACAAATATAAAGCATCCAAACAACAGAAGAATAAATTA
Organism: Entelurus aequoreus; assembly: GCF_033978785.1. Taxonomy (NCBI): domain Eukaryota; kingdom Metazoa; phylum Chordata; class Actinopteri; order Syngnathiformes; family Syngnathidae; genus Entelurus; species Entelurus aequoreus. The sequence continues at coordinate 31,493,447 of NC_084756.1, read as the reverse complement.
TTATTATATTTGAACAGAAGTGTAGATAGAACACGTTAAAAGAGAAAGTAAGCAGATATTAACAGTAAATGAACAAGTAGATTAATAACTCATTTTCTACCACTTGTTCTTTATAATGTTGATAAAATAATAGAATGGAAAATGACACAATATTTTACTGCATATGTCAGCAGCTAAATTAGGAGCCTTTGTTTGCTTACTTACTAATAAAATAAAGTTGTCTTTTATGTTCACTATTTTATTTAAGGACAAACTTGCAATAAGAAACATATGTTTAATGTACCCTAAGATTTTTTTTATTAAAATAAAGCCGATAATGCAATTTTTTGTCGTCCCCTTTATTTAGAAAAGTATCGAAAAGTACCGAAAAGTATCGAAATAATTTTGCTACCGGTACCAGTACCAAAATATTGGTATGGGGACAACACTAGTGTAGCTGTTATTTACGGCTATTTTTTTAATGCAATTAAACAACTTAAATAATGCTTAAATATAAGCCTCCAAAAACTTGATGTACTTTATGATGCCAATGTCATTGGACATCCAAAACAAAAAACAAGATACCGTATTTTTTGGACTATAAGTAGCAGTTTTTTTCATAGTTTGGCCGGGGGTGCGACTTATACTCAGGAGCGACTTATGTGTGAAATTATGAACGCATTACCGTAAAATATCAAATAATATTACTTAGCTCATTCACGTAAGAGACTAGACGTATAAGATTTCATGGGATTTAGCGATTAGGAGTGACAGATTGTTTGGTAAACGTATAGCATGTTCTATATCAGGGGTCACCAACCTTTTTGAAACCAAGAGCTACTTCTTGGGTACTGATTCATGCGAAGGGCTACCAGTTTGATACACACTTAGATAAATTGCCAGAAATAGCCAATTTGCTCAATTTACCTTTAACTCTATGTTATTATTAATAATTAATGATATTTACACTTGATTGAATGGTTTAAAAGAGGAGAAAACACGGAAAAAAAATTGAAAAATATTTTATCTTCAATTTCGACTCTTTAAAATTCAAAATTCAACCGAAAAAAAGAAGAGAAAAACTAGCTAATTCGAATCTTTTTGAAAAATTTTTTAAAAAGAATTTATGGAACATCATTAGTAATTTTTCCTGATTAAGAATAATTTTAGAATTTTGATGACATGTTTTAAATAGGTTAAAATCCAATCTGCACTTTGTTAGAATATATAACAAATTGGACCAGGCTATATTTCTAACAAAGACAAATCATTTTTTCTTCTAGATTTTCCAGAACAAAAATTTTAAAAGAAATTCAAAAGACTTTGAAATAAGATTTAAATTTCATTCTACGGATTTTCTAGATTTGCCAGAATAATTTTTTTGAATTTTAATAATAATAAGTTTGAAGAAATATTTCACAAATATTCTTTGTCGAAAAAACAGAAGCTAAAATGAAGAATTAAATTAAAATGTATTTATTATTCTTTACAATAGAAAAAATAAATTTACTTGAACATTGATTTAAATTGTCAGGAAAGAAGAGGAAGGAATTTAAAAGGTAAAAAGGTATATGTGCTTAAAAATCCTAAAAGAATTTTTAAGGTTGTATTTTTTCTCTAAAATTGTCTTTCTGAAAGTTATAAGAAGCAAAGTAAAAAAATGTATGAATTTATTTAAACAAGTGAAGACCAAGTCTTTAAATTATTTCCTTGGATTTTCAAATTCTATTTGAGTTTTGTCTCTCTTAGAATTAAAAATGTCGGAAAAAGCGAGACCAGCTTGCTAGTAAATAAATACAATTTAAAAAATAGAGGCAGCTCACTGGTAAGTGCTGCTATTTGAGCTATTTTTAGAACAGGCCAGCGGGCTACTCATCTGGTCCTTACGGGCTACCAGGTGCCCGCGGGCACCGCGTTGGTGACCCCTGTTCTATATGTTATAGTTATTTGAATGACTCTTACCATAATATGTTACGTTAACATACCAGGCACGTTCTCAGTTGGTTATTTATGCCTCATATAACGTACACTTATTCAGCCTGTTGTTCACTATTCTTTATTTATTTTAAATTGCCTTTCAAATGTCTACTCTTGGTGTTGGCTTTTATCAAATAAAATTCCCCCAAAAATGCGACGTATATATGTTTTTTTCCTTCTTTATTATGCATTTTCGGCCGGTGCGACTTATACTCCGAAAAATACGGTACTATTTATAGATCTACATCAACATAACGCTGTTAAAAAGACACATGTGAGAGTATATTGTCTCATGGTTCTATTGGACCAAAACCCAGCAAGAAGGGTTGATGCTGGCGTTGAGGCGAGCAGCATGGTAAGAGCAGACGATAGTAAAATGATGAGGTACTTTAATCACATAATGGCTTCGACACTCTGCAGGAGTATAATTCCCTATGTCTGGTCCAACGCGTCAAGGCGACGTCGTGTGAATTTCAATGACGCGGAATGAGGACATTTGCTTTCGTCAATCTGTCGATGGCTGACTTATTTATGCTGCTCATATCTGAGGTGCACCAAAAAGAACGGGAAAAGTTTGTTATGGTGACTTTGAGGCGTCTACTCCAACATGCACACGTTCTGTCTTTGCAAGCCTTTTCTTCAAGCAAAAACATGTGTGACATCCTTTAAAAAAAAAAAAGAAAAAAAAAGATGACAAAATGTCAATATACCTCTTGAAAAAGGAAGAAGGAATCACAACAGGAGGTAGAGCAGGGGTCACCAACCTTTTTGAAACCAAGATCTACTTATTGGGTACTGATTCATGCGAAGGGCTACCAGTTTGATACACACTTAGATAAATTGCCGAAAATAGCCAATTTGCTCAATTTACCTTTAACTCTATGTTATTATTAGTAATTAATGATATTTACACTTAATTGAATAGTTTAAAAGAGGAGAAAACACAGAAAAAAATTTGAAAAATATTTTATCTTCAATTTCGACTCTTTAAAATTCAAAATTCAACCGAAAAAAAGAAGAGAAAAACTAGCTAATTCGAATCTTTTTGAAAAAAATTTAAAAAAGAATTTATGGAACATCATTAGTAATTTTTCCTGATTAAGAATAATTTTAGAATTTTGATGACATGTTTTAAATAGGTTAAAATCCAATTTGCACTTTGTTAGAATATATAACAAATTGGACCAAGCTATATTTCTAACAAAGACAAATCATTTTTTCTTCTAGATTTTCCAGAACAAAAATTTTAAAAGAAATTCAAAAGACTTTGAAATAAGATTTAAATTTGATTCTACGGATTTTCTAGATTTGCCAGAATAATTTTTTTGAATTTTAATAATAATAAGTTTGAAGAAATATTTCACAAATATTCTTTGTCGAAAAAACAGAAGCTAAAATGAAGAATTAAATTAAAATGTATTTATTATTCTTTACAATAGAAAAAATAAATTTACTAGAACATTGATTTAAATTGTCAGGAAAGAAGAGGAAGGAATTTAAAAGGTAAAAAGGTATATGTGTTTAAAAATCCTAAAATAATTTTTAAGGTTGTATTTTTTCTCTAAAATTGTCTTTCTGAAAGTTATAAGAAGCAAAGTAAAAAAATGTATGAATTTATTTAAACAAGTGAAGACCAAGTCTTTAAATTATTTCCTTGGATTTTCAAATTCTATTTGAGTTTTGTCTCTCTTAGAATTAAAAATGTCGGAAAAAGCGAGACAAAAGTAGTGTCATGACCTGTGTCTTATGTTCATGTCCTTTCTTGTTTTTGTTGTTGTTCTCCTTAGTTTAGAGCAGGGATGTCAAACATGCGACCCGCGGTGTCACGGCCCAGTGCGCATTCATCTGTGCCAGGTGCGCGCCACTCCGGCTGCAGCAAGCGGCTGCATTCAATCTTCAGCAATCAACGCACCTGTCGCCGATGAGCTCTCCTGCCTTCTTAAGCCCGCGCAACCTGCTATCCTGTGCCAGAACGTAGCTACCTGTTCCTGTACAGCAGGGGTGTCCAAAGTGCGGCCCGGGCACCATTTGCGGCCCGCAGCTAATTGTTTACCGGCCCGCCACACATTCTGGAAATACTATTGTGAAAATAAAAAAGAACGTTAAAAAAAGTGGAATGAGGTGAAATCTAACGAGAAAAAGTTGCAATGTTGACACAAAGCTGCCATGCAGGCTGTTTTTTTTTCTTTTGTCTTTCTTTATTTTTCTTTTTTTGCCAAAAAAATAATGACAAAAAATCCATGTTATTATGAATTATTTTCAGGGCTCCAATTACTTCACATATTTCACTTTAAAATGTTTTATGTGGTAAATATTGCATATATTGTGTAGTAGCCATATAAAACCATCAAAGTTTTCTTTGACAAAAGCGCATAAAACAAACAAAATAATAGTTCCAGCATAAAATGGACAGATATATCTGAAGTTGATCTCGTAACTTAAGTGTTGAAAGTAAAAGAAAAACCTAATAAAAATGTATCACTTTATGAGTGGGGCACCTTTTGGATCCCAAATATATTTAGTGATTTTTTATTTATCTTTTCACTGTGATTACTCAAAAATATGAAATAATTAAAATCAATGGTGTCCTGCATTATTGATCTTTTAGGGCTCTAATTACTAAATACTGCATATTTCAGTTTTACTATAAAAAAAACTAAGTTGTTTTTGACAGAAAAGCCACAAAACATTTTTTAAATTTTGTATTACTTTATATCAACTTGAAGTTGATATAGAGATTTACTGTAAGCGTTAAATAATTTAAAAAAAAATAATAATCTGACTTATTTTTAACATTTTAATGACTGAGACCCTTTATGGTCCCCGGGACCCCTAAAGGTAAAATAAATTTAAAAAATGCATATATTTTGTTATGGTTTGAAAATGAAAAATATCAAAATGGCCCCCACATGCTTTAATTTTTCCGTGTGCGGCCCTCAGTGGAAAAAGTTTGGACACCCCTGCTGTACAGTAAGCCGAAATTCGACAAGCTATATGCATACTCTCCCTCTGTGTTTCTCTCCCGCCGTGTTGATTGGTCTCGTGTCCCCTTTGTCGTCTTCCAGCAGGCTACCTCCGTTCCCGCGTTACGAGCTGTGTGTCTCGTCTCCCTGTGTTTCCCTCTGGTTCTCTGGCTGCCCCTTTTAGGTCTCGACCTCCCGCCTGGACACGGACTTTGACGCCTCTCTATTGCCCCCGACTCCCTGCCAGCTCATGGATCTCCGAGCCGGCCATGTATATGTATATATGTATATATATATATATATAAAGAAACATTGAGTTAAACCACGTCCCTGTTGTCTGTGCCGTCTTCTTCCCCTGTACAAGCCGTAACATGCGGGCTGGATTGGGCTCGCAAACGCGAGATGAGTTTGCTGTGCTGCTTTTGTTTCCGTGCACTTCCCTGCTGCACCTCCTTGCTACTTGTGAGAATTAAAATATTCTTACCTGCACGTCGTTCTCCTGTCTCTTGCATCTTGGGGTCACAACTACCGCAGCCTTTTGTTAGTTTTCTTATCATGCTACCGGTTGCATGTTCCTGCTGCACTTCCTTGCGCAACTTGAGATATAAATAAAGCTTTCCTGCACGCCGCCTCCTGCCTTCCCTTTTCGCATCCCGACAACACGACCGTCACCACAGCGCGACCACAATGTGACCACAATGTGACAAGTTGCTTGTAAAATGTTAATTAACAAATGACAGGGTGCTTTTTGTGAAATCTATTAATTACAAACCTAATCACATACACATGACCATTATATTCACAATGGGGCGTACAATGGCAGACAGAAAAGAAGGGAACTTACAGGTTAACTTACAGGTTGGATTTGCTTCCCCTCTCTCCTGTCCACCATTTTCCTCCCCACCCTGCTTCTTCTTCTTTGTTATTTTCGGCGGATGACTGTCTTAAAGGCCTACTGAAATGAAATGTTCTCATTTAAACAAGGATGGCAGATCCATTCTATGTGTCATACTTGATCATTTTGCGATATTGCCATATTTTTGCTGAAAGGATTTAGTAGAGAACATCGACGATAAAGTTTGCAACTTTTTGTCGCTAATAAAAAAAGCCTTGCCTGTACCGGAAGTAGCGTGACGTCGCAGGTTGAAAGGCTCCTCACATTTCCCCATTGTTTACGCCAGCAGCGAGAGCGATTCGGACCGAGAAAGCGACGATTACCCCATTAATTTGAGCGAGGATGAAAGATTTGTGGATGAGGAATGTGAGAGTGAAGGACTAGAGTGCAGTGCAGGACGTATCTTTTTTCGCTCTGACCGTAACTTAGGTACAAGCTGGCTCATTGGATTCCACACTTTCTCCTTTTTCTATTGTGGATCACGGATTTGTATTTTAAACCACCTCGGATACTATATCCTCTTGAAAATGAGAGTCGAGAACGCGAAATGGACATTCACCGTGACTTTTATCTCCACGACAATACATCGGCGAAGCACTTTAGCTACGGAGCTAACGTGATAGCATCGTGCTTAAACGCAGATAGAAACAAAAGAAATAAGCCCCTGACTGGAAGGATAGACAGAAGATCAACAATACTACCAAACTCTGGACCTGTAACCACACGGTTAATGCTGTACCGCCGGACGAAGCCTAGCAATGCTGTTGCTAACGACGCCATTGAAGCTAACTTAGCTACGGGACCTCGACAGAGCTATGCTAAAAACATTAGCTATCCACCTACGCCAGCCCTCATCTGCTCATCAACACCCGTGCTCACCTGCGTTCCAGCGATCGACGGCGCGACGAAGGACTTCACCCGATCATCGATGCGGTCGGCGGCTAGCGTCGGATAGCGCGTCTGCTATCCAACTCGAAGTCCTCCTGGTTGTGTTGCTGCAGCCAGCCGCTAATACACCGATCCCACCTACAGCTTTCTTCTTTGCAGTCTTCATTGTTCATTAAACAAATTGCAAAAGATTCACCAACACAGATGTCCAGAATACTGTGGAATTTTGCGATGAAAACAGAGCTTTTTTGTATTGGGATACAATGGTGTCCGAATACTTCCGCTTCAACCATTGACGTCACGCGCATACGTCATCATACATAGACGTTTTCAACCGGAAGTTTCCCGGGAAATTTAAAATGTCACTTTATAAGTTAACCCGGCCGTATTGGCATGTGTTGCAATGTTAAGATTTCATCATTGATATATAAACTATCAGACTGCGTGGTCGCTAGTAGTGGCTTTCAGTAGGCCTTTAAATTCACTCAGCAGCACCATCTGTTGTTGGTGCCACAACTTTTAACTTGAAAAAAGTAGTTTTTATACTTGCGAATAGTTTTTTTTACATACGAAAAATTATTTCTATACTTTTTTTACTCGGAGAAAAGACATTTTTAACTTGCAAATTGTTGGGCGTGAGTAAACACATTGTTGTGTGTTTGGCAGTAATTTCACTCCATCGAAAATTCCGTGACAAATCACAGAAGTTTTATGTCGCAACTCTTTGCAAGACATTTCCAGCTCATCAAATGACGTCTGCAGGGAAGATCTACGGGACAAATAAAGTAATTCTCTCACGCAGTCCAAGTGTTTACCTCCTGCTTTGCCATTATGCCGCATCAGACACACACACTGATTCAAAAAACCTAATCAGATGTGTTGACATATGTCGCTTTAGAGTTTCTGGCATTCATCACATCCCCTTTCAGTCATGCACAAAGCACGATAGTAGGAATTCCCAGAATGCATTAGGCTTCTTTCACATCGCAGACAAATTGTAGACTGTAGCATCGGCAGCAATCCCGTCGAGTAAAACGTATTCATACAGGCGCCAATTGATAACAAAAGCCAATTTACATACGGAGCAGGTCCAAGACAAAACAAATGAACATGATTAAGCACTTTGGAAGGGAAAAACAAGCCTGAACAGACGGACACAAAACGTGGGAAAAGTGGATCCTCAGACTGTAACTCGGTATGTCCAATTAGGCAGGAAATTGGACAAAGCCAAAAAAAAATGGTAGAATGCTGCTGGCCCAAAATTATACTCCGTCATGCTTCACTCTGGTGCAATTTATCTGAAAATTAAAGCCCGAGAATAAAGATAATGACTTTAATAAATGAGGTATAATAATAGGCGAGGATTATTGGATGTAATGATATCATCAAGTCAAGAATGGTCCCTTGAATGGCAAATAGCACACAACAAACTTACTAGATATTGATACCAATTAGAGATGTCCGATAATATCGGACTGACGATATTATCGGCTGATAAATGCTTTAAAATATATCGGAAATTATCGGTATCGGTTTCGAAATTATCGGTATCGGTTTCAAAAAGTAAAATGTATGACTTTTTAAAACGCCGCTGTGTACACGGACGTAGGGAGAAGTACAGAGCGCCAATAAACCTTAAAGGCACTGCCTTTGCGTGCCGGCCCAGTCACATAATATCTACGGCTTTTCACACACACAAGTGAATGTAACGCATACTTGGTCAACAGCCATACAGGTCACACTGAGGGCGACGGTATAAACAACTTTAACACTGTTACAAATATGCACCACACTGTGAACCCACACCAAACAACAATGACAAACACATTTCGGGAGAACATCCGCACCGTAGCACAACATAAACACAACAGAACAAATACCCAGAATCCCTTGCAGCACTAACTCTTCCGGGACGCTACAACATACACCCCCCGCTACCCTCTACCCCCACCCTAAAACCCAGCCCCCGCCAACCCCGCCCACCTCCACCTCCTCATGCTCTCCCAGGGAGAGCATGTCCCAAATTCCAAGCTGCTGTTTTGAGGCATGTTAAAAAAAAATAATGCACTTTGTGACTTCAATAATAAATATGGCAGTGCCATGTTGGCATTTTTTTTTTCCATAACTTGAGTTGATTTATTTTGGAAAACCTTGTTACATTGTTTAATGCATCACAACAAAATTAGGCATAATAATGTGTTAATTCCACGACTGTATATATCGGTATCGGTAATTAAGAGTAGGACAATATCGGATATCGGCAAAAAAGCCATTATCGGACATCTCTAATACCAATGCATACTTTGTAAATTAAAGGTGCATTTTGCAGTGGATAGGTTGTTCTTTTGGTTTAGCCATGCAAGATACATCTCACTTTTGCGAAGACATGTTTGAAAAATTTGACTGCAAACGTATGGATGTGGAAAGGCTGCGGAACGGCGCCGCCACGGCAGCAGACTCTTTGCGTTTCCATTCATATCTATGTGCCAGTTTCCACTACTGGCGGAACCTCTGCTGTACCTGCGTTGAATATACGCAAAATCTGCTTTTGTTGGACAGTACGTCACGGCCAAACACAAAATAAATTATGCGGTTAAATTTCAAAATATAATACTTTATGTTGAAGGCGGATCATATTTGACACTTTCAAAAATCCTAATGGGCGGGATTGATATAAGTCAACTTTTCAAAGGCTTTCAGATGCATACATATGCTATCTATCTATCTATCTATGCATCCATACACTCATGCATATAATCACGTTTCATCAAACATATATTAACATTATTCCCCCAGGGGAATCTGGGTAAAACATGGAACACTGATAAAGCTTAACCTATTTTTACTAGCAATCTATAAGGTTAATATACAAAACCCAAAACCAGTGAAGTTGGCACGTTGTGTAAATGGTAAATAAAAACAGAATACAATGATTTGCAAATCCTTTTCAACTTATATTCAATTTAATAGACTGCAAAGACAAGATATTTAACGTTCAAACTGGACAACTTTGTTATTTTTTTGCAAATATTAGCTCATTTGGAATTAGATGCCTGCAACATTTTTCAAAAAAGCTGGCACGCGTGGCAAAAAAGACTGAGAAAGTTGAGGGATGCTCATCAAACGCTTATTTGGAACATCCCACAGGTGAACAGGCTAATTGGGAACAGGTGGGTGCCATGATTGGGTATAAAAGCACCTTCCATGAAATGCTCAGTCATTCACAAACAAGGATGGGGCGAGGGTCACCACTTTGTGAACAAATGCGTGAGCAAATTGTCGAACAGTTTCAGAACAACATTTCTCAACGAGCTATTGCAAGGAATTTAGGGATTTCACCATCTACGGTCTGTAATATCATCAAAAGGTTCAGAAAGTCTGGGGGTACTGCCCCAAAAAGTGACATCAGTGTGTAAAGGATATCACCACATGGGCTCAGGAACACTTCAGAAAACCACTGTCAGTAACTAAAGTTGGTCGCTACATCTGTAAGTGCAAGTTAAAACTCCACTATGCAAAGTCAAAGCCATTTATCAACAACACCCAGAAACGCCGCCGGCTTCGCTGGGCCCGAGCTCATCTAAGATAGACTGATGCAAAGTGGAAAAGTGTTCTGTGGTCTGACGAGTCCACATTTCAAATTGTTTTTGGAAACTCTGGACGTCGTGTCTTCCGGACTGTTATAGTTGAAAAGCCAGCATCTGTGATGGTATGAGGGTGTATTAGTGCCCAAGGCATGGGTAACTTACACATCTGTGAAGGCACCATTAATGCTGAAAGGTACATACAAGTTTTGGAGCAACATATGTTGCCATCCAAGCAATGTTATCATGGACGCCCCTGCTTATTTCAGCAAGACAATGCCAATCCACCTGTTACGACAGTGTGGCTTCATAGTAAAAGAGTACGGGTACTAGACTGGCCTGCCTGTAGTCCAGACCTGTCTCCCATTGAAAATGTGTGGCGCAATATGAAGCTTAAAATACCACAACGGAGACCCCCGGACTGTTGAACAAGCAAGAATGGGAAATAATTCCACCTGAAAAGCTTCAAAAATGTGTCTCCTCAGTTCCCAAACATTTACTGAGTGTTGTTAAAAGGAAAGGCCATGTAACACAGTGGTAAAAAATCTCCTGTGCCAACTTTTTTGCAACGTGTTGCTGTCATTAAATAAAAAAGTTAATGATTATTTTCGTTTCTCAGTTCGAACGTTAAATATCTTGTCTTTGCAGTCTATTCAATTGAATATAAGTTGAAAAGGATTTGCAAATCATTGTATTCTGTTTTTATTTACGAATTACACAATGTGCCAACTTCACTGGTTTTGGGGTTTGTATTTTACAGCTAAAAGTACAACTGAAGTTGTACTTTTAATTAAGAACACCAACGGTTGGCACACGTCAGCAATAGTTCAAGATTGCAGATTCAACACATGTCTACAGTCGTCACAATGAGAAGACAAGCTTAGTAAAACTGGAATGACCACGGACAGGAGAGATCATCGCCAATGAAAGGATTGGAAAACAGATGGCATGACCGCCGTCAGGATCGCCCCAGGCTAAATTATGTCCCCAAACATTATTTTATTTAAAGCCTCCCTAATTAATTATTTTTTATGTGCAATGATTTTTAGACTTTTTTAAATCAAACTTTAGAGAGGAAAAACGGTAAATAAAGGCAATTTTACTGGTTAATAAGGAGGATGCTTGAAGCGCAATATGAAGGTATTTGGGCTTCAAAATGATCAATAAAGATGAAGCTTCAAACCTACACTACCGTTCAAAAGTTTGGGGTCACCCAAACAATTTTGTGGAAAAGCCTTCATTTCTAAGAACAAGAATAGACTGTCGAGTTTCAGATGAAAGTTCTCTTTTTCTGGCCATTTTGAGCGTTTAATTGACCCCACAAATGTGATGCTCCAGAAACTCAATCCGCTCAAAGGAAGGTCAGTTTTGTAGCTTCTGTAACGAGCTAAACTGTTTTCAGATGTGTGAACATGATTGCACAAGGCTTTTCTAATCATCAATTAGCCTTCTGAGCCAATGAGCAAACACATTGTACCATTAGAACACTGGAGTGATAGTTGCTGGAAATGGGCCTCTATACACCTATGTAGATATTGCACCAAAAACCGGACATTTGCAGCTAGAATAGTCATTTACCACATTAGCAATGTATAGAGTGTATTTCTTTCAAGTTAAGACTAGTTTAAAGTTATCTTCATTGAAAAGTACAGTGCTTTTCCTTCAAAAATAAGGACATTTCAATGTGGCCCCAAACTTTTGAACGGTAGTGTAGGTGTCAAAGTCAAGACCCGTGAGCCAGATCCAGCCCGTGAATGAATGATCTACGGCCCCCGGGAGGATATTTGATTAGTATTAGAACCGGCCCGCAGGCCACAGCCGCCTGCTGCTGTTTTGCACGCACCAATACTCCATCAGTGTTGGCGTTAGGAATTGTCAAAATCATAATAATGGGGGTCCCACAGTAAATTTTTGGGGTCCCACTTTTTTATAACCGTTTTGTAAACAAATGATAAAGGTATGCATTATCCTGTTATATCTCACATTCTATGTTGTGTTTTGGAAAAAGATTGTCATAAACGTTACATAATTCATTAAAAAAAACAACAACACATTTCTTTTTTTTATGCATATGTAAATGTATTCAGTTATAAACATTCATAGACTGCAAAGACAATATATTTAATGTTCGAACTGAGGAACAAAATTTGTTTTTGCACATAATCATTAACTTAGAATTTAATGGCAGCAAAACATAGCAAAAAAGTTGGCACAGGGGCATTTTTACCACTGTGTTACATGACCTTTCCTTTTAACAACACCCTGTAAACGTTTGGGAACTGAGGAGACACATTTTTGAAGCTTTTCAGGTGGAATTCTTACCCATTCTTGCTTGATGTACAGCTTAAGTTGTTCAACAGTCTCCGTTGTGGTATTTTAGGCTTTAAAATGTACCACACATTTTCAATGGGAGACAGGTCTGGACTACAAGCAGGCCAGTCTAGTACCCACACTCTTTTACTATAAAGCCACGCTGTTTTAACACGTGGCTGGGCATTGTCTTACTGAAATAAGCAGGGGCGTCCATGATAACGTTGCTTGGATGGCAACGTATGTTGCTCCAAAACCTGTATGTACTATTCAGCATTAATGGTGCCTTCACAGATGTGTAAGTTACCCATGTCTTGGGCACTAATACACCCCCATACCATCACAGATGCTGGCTTTTCAACTTTGCGCTTAGAACAATCCGGATGGTTCTTTTCCTCTTTGTTCCGGCGGACACGACGTCCACAGTTTCCAAAAACAGTTTGAAATGTGGCCTCGTCAGACCACAGAACACTTTTACCACTTTGCATCAGTCCATCTTAGATGAGCTCAGGCCCAGCGAAGCCGGCTGCATTTCTGGGTGTTGTTGATAAATGGCTTTCGCTTTGCATAGTAGACTTTTAACTTGCACTTACAGATGTAGCGACCAACTGTAGTTACTGACAGTGGTTTTCTGAAGTGTTCCTGAGCCAATGTGGTGATATCCTTTACACGCTAATGTCGGTTTTTGATGCAGTACCGCCTGAGGGATCGAAGGTCACAGGCTTAGCCGCTTACATGCGGTGATTTCTCCAGATTCTCTAAAACCTTTTGATGATATTATGGACCGTAGATGGTGAAATCCCTAAATTCCTTGCTATAGCTCATTGAAAAATGTTGTTCTTAAACTGTTCGACAATTTGCTCACGTATTTGTTCACAAAGTGGCGACCCTCGCCCCATCCTTGTTTGTGAATGACTGAGCATTTCATGGAAGCTGCTTTTATACCCAATCATGGCACCCACCTGTTCCCAATTAGCCTGTTCACCTGTGGCATGTTCCAAATAAGTGTTTGATGAGCACTCCTCAACTTTCTCAGTCTTTGTTGCCACTTGTGCCAGCTTTTTTGAAACAGGTTGCAGTCATCTAATTCCAAATGAGCTAATATTTGCAAAAAAATAACATTCTCCAGTTCAAACGTTAAGTGTCTTGTCTTTGCAGGCTATTCAATTGAATACAGGTTGAAAATGATTTGCAAATCATTGTATTTTGTTTTTATTTACCATTTACACAAGGTGCCAACTTCACTGGTTTTGGGGTGTGTAATATCGTCTACTTGACCCCTGGAACAACATTCTCCAATGGATCACGGGAGCACTTGCCAACAGGGAGGACAAGAGGATCACGCTTGCAAAAATATGACCTTTTAATCGCAGGAAATGAACAATTTGCACTCAACGTTGACGCAAACGTCCTTCATTAAAGTAAGCACGCTGTCAGGCTCAGAACCAGCATGCGGCGGTCCAGCGAAAACGACCAATAAAAATATCACCGAAATGTCAGCCGCGACCCCCTTTGCCCATCTCTTGTAGGGACACTGACCTGCGCCTGATGAGCAAATTGCAAGTGTGAACTTTTCGGCCTTCCCGGTGGTGCTGCAACACTGTTGCGTAAGCTGCCCAGTGACATCCCGAGTCACGCTATGATGATGAAGGAAGCGACCGTGGAACGCACCCGAGCATCTCATCAGCACACACCCTTGCTCTGATGACGCGGCATTAGATCTGGATGAAGGTCCATAGTGCTCATCTAGTGCAGTTTTTCAGTTGGACAAATATCTCATTTTATTCAGCCGTCAACCTTTCAAGGTGAAGATTGCCATTAAAAACTTGCCGGAGATTTTGCACATTTTTCATTAGTTTGAACTTCGTCAGGAATTTCATCCAGCAATATATATATATATATATATTTTTTTAATCCAAAGAACAAAACACAATAATTTATTCAACACTATTTTGATATTGACGAATATCACAAAAATTACGATTATTGACACTTTTTTATTAACTTTTTTTTTTTATTATTATTTTTTATTTTTATTTGTATTTTTTTTTAGGCAATGACATAAAAAAGTGCAAAGTTGACAACACATAATAATATAAATTAATATAGTGCAAAAGGCAATGTATAGTATGTAATGCATGATGGTCCAGTTTTGCCTTAAAAGGGAGTGGGAAGAAGATAACTTAAACTATTCTTAAACTAAACTTTAACTATTCATTAAAATGCAAGACATACAATTCATTGTGGAGGACTTAAAATACCCAAAGGCCGCCATCAAAATGGAGAGCTTCTTTTATTTAAAAAAAAAAACATGTACAAAAAAATTATTGTATTTTTTGCACTATAGGGCTCACTGGAATATAAGGTGCACGGTCAATGAATGGTCTATTTTCGATCTTTTTCCATATATAAGGCGCACTGGATTATAAGGCGCATTAAAGGGGTCATATTATTATAATTTTTTTTATAAATGTAAAACATTTCCTTGTGGTTTACATCAGTGGTCCCCAACCTTTTTGAAGCCGGGGGGCGGGGGGGGGGGTTTATTTTTTATTTTATTTTTTTTCATTTCTTTTCATAAAGAAATACAATCATGTGTGCTTACGGACTGTATCCCTGCAGACTGTATTGATCTATATTGATATACAATGTATATATTGTGTTTTTTATGTTGATTTAATTAAAAAAAAAAAAATTAAAAAAAAAAATGTATTTATTTTATTTATTTTTTTTATTTCTTGCGCGGCCCGGTACCAATCGGGTGGTTGGGGACCACTGGTTTACATTACATGTAATGGTGGTTCTTTGGTCAAAATGTTGCATAGATTATGTTTTACAGATCATCTTCAAGCCGCTTTCTGACAGTCACTTCCGGATGCGCCGTTTTGTGGGCGGTCTTATTTACGTGGCTCACCTTCGGCAGCGTCTTCTCCCCGTCATCTTTGTTGTAGCGGTGTAGCGTGCAAGGACGGGAATGGAAGAAGTGTCAAATGATGGAGCTAACTGTTTTAATGACATTCAGACTTTACTTCAATCAACAACTGAGCAGCATCTCCTCATCCGTGGCTCACTAGTGCAACAACAATGCTGGAAATGTGTCACGTGAAAAACCGTCCGACCGGAACTCTCTAATCACTAAAGTTCCTTGGGTGAATTATGTAAACTCACTACACCGGTAGTTTTTAGCACTTACACAGCGAGATGTAAGTTAGAACTTTACGCTACTTTGAGGGAATGCCCCATAACAAGAAGCTAGTGAAAAAGAAGAAGCTTACATTGGCGGACGTGTGCAAAGCCGCGTCGCTTGATGGATTGTCGGCCCATTACGGCTACCGTAGTCAGAGATACAAGTATTACTATGGCGTGTGTATAAGGACAGCAAAATGGCACCCATTAGCAGACATTATCTGGCGCTTTGTTTCACAATATTATGCAAAACCAACTTTTCTTACCTTCTGGCACCTGCTGATGTGTATTTGAGATCTGCATAAGTCCTGAAAATTTGCGCGCATCCGCCACTGTAGTCCGTGCGGATACCGTAGTGCAGGGGTGTCCAAACTTTTTCCACTGAGGGCCGCATTCTGAAAAATCAAAGCAAGCGGGGGCCATTTTGATATTTTTTATTTTAAAAACCAATAAAATATATGTATAAAAAATGTACATTTAGGCCTCCACTCAGGCTTGATCCCGGGGACCCCAAAGGGTTTTGGTCAAAAAAATATAAAAAATGTGTCATTATTCAGTATTATTATTTTTATTATTATTCAAGTTTTAAATCTCTAGATCAACATTAGGTCTATCTGTCAATATAACGGTTTTAAAGATTTAAGTTGTATACTCTTGTTGTCAAAGAAAACCCTGTTTTTTTATGGAAAAAATACAAAATATGCAATATTTTCACACAATAAAATTTTTAAGTGGAATATTTGAGATTATATAATAATTGGAGCCTTAAAAAGGTCAATAAAGGTCAATAACTCATAACAACATTGATTTTAATTCGTTATTATTTTTTGAGCAATGACACTAAAAAAAAAATCACACTAAAATTATTGGGGATCCAAATAATTATAGCGTTAAAAAATAAATTCTATTTTTTTTTTTTACTGTTTACTTTTAACACAATAATCTCGAGATCAACTTCAGATCTATCCGTCAATTATACGTTTTATTGTTGTTTATGTTTTTCGTTTGTTCGTTTTAGGCCCTTCTTTATAAAAAACAGCTCAGTTTTTAAAGTGGCAAACACAAAATATGCAACATTTCCCCCCAAAATATCTCAGATGTGACGTAATTGGAGCCTTGAATAGGTCAATAATTCATAATGACGTTGAAGAAAGAAACAGCCTGCATGGCAGCTTTGTGTTATTAGAGTATACATTGCGACATTTTCTTGTTACATTTCACCTGTTTGCTCTTTTATACAACTTATCATGTTTTTAATTGTTTTCAATTGTATTTTTAAAATGTGCCGTGGGGCCGTTAAAAAATGACCTGCGGGCCACAAATGGCCCCCGGGCCGCACTTTGGACACCCCTGCCGTAGTGGATAAGCTTCTTCTTTTTCACTATCTTCTTGTTATGGGACATTCACCCTCTGCTCTTGCCATTTCTAATATAAAGTAGTGTAAAGTTCTAACTTATATCTCGCTATGGAAGCTGTCAGGTTCAAACACTGATGACATCTATTAAACAGACGAGAAGCAAGGAATCATGCAGAGACAGAGTTCAATTTGGCTCAATGAGGAGACCCGTGTTTTGGGCTGTATTCTAGTTACAGATCCAAACTACGTTCTAAAAGTCCTCTATTTATTTGGGAGGTCCCTGTTTAAATCACTGAAGCTGTCGCTGAGGGAAGGGGGTAATCTCGACAACTCCAGTTAGACACAATATATGATTATACAAAAATGCAAATGTGTTGACGCTGGTGATATTGCCTTGTCTCTGCTCTGTCTGCGTCACGGCGGTGTTCGGCCTTGGCAGTCAGTTGGCCGTTCCTGGACACAAACACTGATACCAGACTGGCTTGCAATCTTTTGGATTGCCAGCTTTGCACAGACAAAGAAAAATACCACTTCAACACAATTGACAATAATTATAGCAACAGCCCTTAAGCATAAAGGTTGTGTGAGAATATATACATAATTATTCTAACAAAGCTCTAAAGCAGGCCTGGGCAATTATTTTGACTTGGGGGCCACATTTAGAGAAAAAAAATGTGTCTGGGGGCCGGTATATCTATTTTTTAGGAAAACTGATGCAAAACCTCATAATAAAGTCTGATTGAATGCTAAAAATGTTATGACAGACCGCCTTAAAAACGGAATGGAATTTTATTTTTTTCTATGAACGATAAAACCCTGAATATTGAGAACATATGAACGTCACACCCCCTCTCAATCGACATATTTTACAATCAAGCCACACCCACACTGCTTGGTGCCTCGTCTGACCTGCTGTGACGTAGATTACCGTATTAACTAGTAGGGTTGTACGGTAAACGGGTATTAGTATAGTACTGTGATGCTAATTAATCATATTCGGTACCATACCGCCTCTGAAAAGTACCGGTCCGCCGCACCCTAAGATTTTTTGTTAAAATAAAGCCAATAATGCAATTTTTATGGTCCCCTTTATTTAGAAAAGTACGGAGCCCCTAAAGGGACATGGGAATTTTTTTTTTTTAGACATGTATCTCGTGCGCACGAGAAAGTATCTCGTGGCCACAAGAAACTTTCTCGTGGCCACGAGAAACTTTTTATTAAAAAAAAATAAAATAAAAAATAAATTAATATATATATATTTTTTTATAAAAAGTTTCTCGTGCGCACGAGATACATGTCTAAAAAAAAAAAATTCCCATGTCCCTTTAGGGGCTCCGTAGAAAAGTACCGAAAAGTATAAAAATAATATTGGTATCAGGACAACACTAGTCACTAAAATAACATGCAAAAGCACAGATTCCAACCATAGAAATACTTTGTATAGTTCAAGACTTGCGGTCATTAGAAAACATCACTGCACATCATAATGGCAGCTACACTTTCCATCTTAAAGATATAAAAAAAATTATTTGGGAATGCCCGGCGGGCCAGATTGAAAAGCTTAACGGGCCGCATGTGGCCCCCGGGCCTTAATTTGCCCAGGTCTGCTCTAAAGACTTTTTAAAAATTCACCCACGGAACTAAGACCGCCCAAAAAACGGCGCATCCTGAAGCGACTGTCAGAAAGCTACTTGAAGATGATCTGTAAAACATCATCTATGCAACATTTTGTTATGTAGACCAGTGGTCCCCAACCACCGGGCCGCGGTACCGGTCCGCGGACCGATTGGTACCGGGCCACACAAGAAATAAAAAAAATAAAAATAAAAAAATAAAAAAATGTTTTTCCTTTTTTTTATGGAATCAACATAAAAAACACAATATATACATTATATATCATTATAGATCAATTTTTTTTTTTATTTTTATTTTTTTTATTTATTTCTTGTGTGGCCCGGTACCAATCGGTCCGCGGACCGGTACCGGGCCGCGGCCCGATTGGTACCGGGCCACACAAGAAATTTAAAAAAAAAAAAAAAAAAAAAAAAAAATTCTTTTTTTTATGGAATCAACATAAAAAACACAATATATACATTATACATCATTGTAGATCAATTTTTTTTTTATTTTTTGTGTGGCCCGGTACCAATCGGTCCGCGGACCGGTACCGGGCCGCGGCCCGATTGGTACCGGGCCACACAAGAAATTAAAAAAAAATTTTTTTTAAAATAAAAAAAATTGTTTTCCTTTTTTTATGGAATCCACATAAAAAACATAATATATACATTATATATCATTATAGATCAATACAGTCTGCAGGGATACAGTCCGTAAGCACACATTAATGTATTTATTTATGTAAAAAAAATATATATATATATATATTTTTTTTAAATACCCCCTACCCCCCACACCGGTCCGTGGGACAAATTTTCAAGCGTTGACCGGTCCGCACCTACAAAAAGGTTGGGGACCACTGATGTAGACCACAAAGAAGTGTTTTAAATTCAGAAAAAAATCATAACATGACCCCTTTAATGCACCCTATAATCCGGTGCGCCTTTTGTATGAAAAAACACCTGAATAGACGCCTTTTAATTCAGTGTGCCCTATGATCTGTAAAACATCATCTATGCAACATTTTGTTATGTAGACCAGTGGTCCCCAACCACCGGGCCGCGCCCCGGTACCGGTCCGCGGACCGATTGGTACCGGGCCACACAAGAAATTTAAAAAATAAAAAAAAATTAAAAAAAATATTTTTTTTTCCTTTTTTTTATGGAATCAACATAAAAAACACAATATATACATTATCATCATTATAGATCAATTTTTTTTTTTTTTTTTTTTTTTTTTAATTTCTTGTGTGGCCCGGTACCAATCGGGCCGCGGCCCGGTACCGGTCCGCGGACCGATTGGTACCGGGCCACACAAGAAATTAAAAAAATAATAATAATAATAAAATAAAAATGTTTTCTTTTTTTTATGGAATCAACATAAAAAACACAATATATACATTATATATCATTATAGATCAATACAGTCTGCAGGGATACAGTCCGTAAGCACACATTAATGTATTTATTTATGTAAAAAAAAAATATATATATATATATATTTTTTAAATACCCCCTACCCCCCACACCGGTCCGTGGGACAAATTTTCAAGCGTTGACCGGTCCGCACCTACAAAAAGGTTGGGGACCACTGATGTAGACCACAAAGAAGTGTTTTAAATTCAGAAAAAAATCATAACATGACCCCTTTAATGCACCCTATAATCCGGTGCGCCTTTTGTATGAAAAAACACCTGAATAGACGCCTTTTAATTCAGTGTGCCCTATGGTCCGGAAAATACGGTACTTTGCGGATTCTAAATACAATTGGGTATGATTGGATGAAACCCAATTAAGCATATAAAGTCAACTTGTTTTTCCAATTTACGTGTACTTTAAGAGGCTTCCTGATTGGCAACCAGGGACAGGCGTGTCCTGATTGCCAATCAGGGACAGTGAGGGAGCCAGCGTTTAGATGAGAGGTGGCAAATAAAAACCAAAATAAGAGGAAATAAGACAAAACACAGGAAACTAACAATAACTGTCATGTGAGAGCGTCAGAAACGTGAAAGACAGGTTACTAAATGATGTTATAGATTACCATATTTTTGTTATGTTTTTGTATAGTTTTCTCCATACTTCTCTTTAAAGACATGTTAAAAAAGGGACGCATGGTTTTATCTGAAAGTGACATCTTCCATTGGTAGATTTGTCAATAACATTACGCTGAAAAATGGGCGTAGCATGGCAGCTGTGGGCCCCGGCCTTCTTAGCAGATAAAGAAAGATATTTACAGAGCTGCTCCCACTGGTGATAAATATTCACGAGACCGCGTCTTGGCAGCGAGACTACGGGATGCTAGATCATGTGCAATCATCATGGATCACACAGCTTGGGGTATTGTATTATTTTTTCAAAATGATTCGACATCAGATGTTAAATGATGAAGTATGAGCGCTGTGCCACGGATTTTGAACAGACTTTAAACCCATGAGCTGGTTGAAAAAATACAAATATAATGCAGTTAAGCTGAGTGGGCTTTAATGTTTGGTAACTGCTAGTTTGTTACCATTGATTCGAATAGCTGAATAGATGAGTAGGTGACCAAGATGCTGCAATATGTAGGTCACAGGTGTCAAACTCACGGCTCTGGGGCCAAATGTGGCCGGCTACATAATTTAGAGTGGCCTGCGAAAGGCTGGAAATAATAAAGTACTTTATGGCTTAATGTACAAACCCCAAAACCAGTGAAGTTGGCACGTTGTGTAAATGGTAAATAAAAACAGAATACAATGATTTGCTAATCCTCTTCAACTTATATTCAATTGAATAGACTGCAAAGACAAGATATTTAACGTTCAAACTGGAAAACGTTGTTATTTTTTGCAAATATTAGCTAATTTGGCCCGGTACCACCATGCACCCTTTCCGGCCCCTGAAGCTCCGCCCCTGTACAGTGTACAGTACTGTACCTACAAAACGTGCAGTTTCACAGCATCACGTCTTGACAAGGCATCTTTCCTCTGGAAAACGTCAAGTGCATTGACTTGTGAGACAACGGCCTTTGCATAATAAATACACTACCGTTCAAAAGTTTGGGGTCACATTAAAATGTCCTTATTTTTCAATGAAGATATCTTTAAACTAGTCTTAACTTTAAAGAAATACACTCTATACATTGCTAATGTGGTAAATGACTATTCTAGCTGCAAATGTCTGGTTTTTGGTGCAATATCTACATAGGTATATAGAGGCCCATTTCCAGCAACTATCACTCCAGTGTTCTAATGGTACAATGTGTTTGCTCATTGGCTCAGAAGGCTAATTGATGATTAGAAAACCCTTGTGCAATCATGTTCACACATCTGAAAACAGTTTAGCTCGTTACAGAAGCTACAAAACTGACCTTCCTTTGAGCAGATTGAGTTTCTGGAGCATCACATTTGTGGGGTCAATTAAACGCTCAAAATGGCCAGAAAAAGAGAACTTTCATCTGAAACGCGACAGTCTATTCTTGTTCTTAGAAATGAAGGCTATTCCACAAAATTGTTTGGGTGACCCCAAACTTTTGAACGGTAGTGTAGCTGCAGCCTTCTTTTTCCCCTCAGTAGCGCCATCAAACCATTTTATTTTTTATTTTTTTTATTTTTTTTATAGTCTTTATTTATTCATTTGGTAGGGAAATGATAATACAGGTACTGAGAAAACAGACACTTTTTTTTTTTTTGGTGCCCTCCCCACAAAAAAAACAAAAAATTAATAATTATCAATCAAAGCAATCAATCAATCAATCAAAGTTTACTTATATAGCCCTAAATCACGAGTGTCTCAAAGGGCTGCACAAGCCACAACGACATCCTCGGCTCGGATCCCAACTCAGGGCAAGAAAAAACTCAACCCACAGATGAGTGGTCCACCCTGGGTCCCAGCTAGCGCGTCATCTCTCCACGAAGGAGAGGGGGGCAGAGCAGAAAAGAAACGGCAGATCAACTGGTCTAAAAGGGGGGTCTATTTAAAGGCTAGAGTATACAAATGAGTTTTAAGATGGGACTTTAAGGCCTACTGAAACCCACAACTACCGACCACGCAGTCTGATAGTTTATATATCAATGATGAAATCTTAACATTGCAACACATGCCAATACGGCCGGGTTAACTTATAAAGTGACATTTTAAATTTCCCGGCAAACTTCCGGCTGAAAACGTTTCGATATGATGACTTCAATGGTTGAACCGGAAGTATTGGTACACCATTGTATCCAATACAAACAGCTCTGTTTTCATCGCAAAATTCCACAGTATTCTGGACATCTGTGTTGGTGAATCTTTTGCGATTTGTTTAATGAACAATGGAGACTGCAAAGAAGAAAGCTGTAGGTGGGATCGGTGTATTAGCGGCCGGCTACAGCAACACAACCAGGAGGACTTTGAGTTGGATAGCAGATGCGCTATCCGACGCTAGCCGCCGACCGCATCGATGATCGGGTAAAGTCTTTCGTCGCGCCGTCGATCGCTGGAACGCAGGTGAGCACGGGTGTTGATGAGCAGATGAGGGCTGGCGTAGGTGGAGCGCTAATGTTTTCATCATAGCTCTGACGAGGTCCCGTAGCTAAGTTAGCTTCAATGGCTTCGACAGGCGGCACAGCATTAACCGTGTAGTTACAGGTCCAGTGTTTGGTTCGGTGTCTCCTGATAGTAGTATTGTTGATCTTCTCTCTATCCTTCCAGTCAGGGGCTTATTTATTTTGTTTCCATCTGCATTTAAGCACGATGCTATAATGTTAGCTCCGTAGCTAAAGAGCTTCGCCGATGTATTGTCGTGGAGATAAAAGTCACTGTGAATGTCCATTTCGCGTTCTCGACTCTCATTTTCAAGAGGATATAGTATCCGAGGTGGTTTAAAATACAAATCCGTGATCCACAATAGAAAAAGGAGAAAGTGTGGAATCCAATGAACCCTTGTACCTAAGTTACGGTCAGAGCGAAAAAAGATACGTCCTGCACTGCATTCTAGTCCTTCACTCTCATGTTCCTCATCCACGAATCTTTCATCCTCGCTCAAATTAATGGAGTAATCGTCGCTTTCTCGGTCCGAATCGCTCTCGCTGCTGGTGTAAACAATGGGGAAATGTGAGGAGCCTTTCAACCTGCGACATCACGCTACTTCCGGTACAGGCAAGGCTTTTTTTTTATCAGCGACCAAAAGTTGCGAACTTTATCGTCGATGTTCTCTACTAAATCATTTCAGCAAAAATATGGCAATATCGCGAAATGATCAAGTATGACACATAGAATGGATCTGCTATCCCCGTTTAAATAAATAAAAATAATTTCAGTTGGCCTTTAAATGCGTCTACTGAGGTAGCATCTCTAACTGTTAAAAAATGTAAATAAAAATAAAAATACAATAAAATAAAACATTACAAAATAAATAAAAAATAAAATAAGAATAACACCCCCCGTCCTACATTTCAGTCACAGTGGGTAGCAACATACTGCCTTCCTCTTCACCACAAGCAGAAAGAGAATCACACGAACCCACTAAAAGAAAAAAAAGAGTTACAAAAAAAAATCACAAACATACAGAGAAGTGTCCCTGATTAAATACAAAAAAAATAAAATACAATTGAGGTAAGTGGAAAGGTTCATTGTCAACAGTGAGTGTCACATTTGTCCTATAGTGTTTTTAATTTAGCTATGTAACTAATCACCCAGCCCCAGGTCAAGTCTAATTGTTTTGGTGTATCCCTCAAATTATATTGAATTTTCTCTAAATCTAAGAAAAACATGAGGTCCTTAAGCCATAAGGAGGCCTTGGGGGAAAACTGTGATTTCCACTCCAATAAAATCCTTCTACGAGCTATTAATGATGAAAAGGCGATCAGACAGGGACATGACCAGAACAAACCATTTTCTATTCAGGCTACGGTTAAAAAAAAATAATTCTTTATGGTTCAAAGCAGAGAAAGGAAATATGCGGAATGCCGAACTGCAATTTGGCAGGGATCGACTGTCCCTTCATAATAAATCTTTATCCAAGTGAGTCCATCGCAAACAAACAGTGAAAAACATTTTCCTCATGACCACCGATGGAGGCTCAGTAACGATCTACTGAATGATTTTTGCATTGGGCGGTGGTGTTTTTGCTCCATTCCCTGTGGGTAAACTTGCAGGCGGTGGCTGGTAAAACTCCGGAGATAGATGGCGCCAATTTAAAAACATTCCCCGCTGCCTTTCCCTCGCTGATCTTTTTTCCCTGGCGCCCAACCCGGACCACGCCGTGCGGCTCAGTGTTTGCTGATGTATTGTTATCAGATTGATCTTGTTTGGCCGTGTTATAAATATATCAGCAGGCCCGCTAGTTGGTGGGATGAAAAGCCTATGTTGTTTACCTCTTTCCACATGGGAGAGGTGGTTAGTGAGTAATTCATCGTACGGATTTGTTTTGACTTGGCTCTTCGTGATGCCAACACCATATCTGATGAAGCATTCAGTCGTGTTTGGGTTACATGTGGCGTGGAACTCATCATCTTTGGCGGTGGCGACAGGGGAGCTGGACTCTTTTTTTTCTTCATTACCTTTTTTGGGATGGGAAGGATAAAGTCAACCTGGTATTTTTTCCACCATCTAGATCTGTATTAAACGATGCGTGTGTGCAAGCTATTACGCAAAAGTTTAACATCAGACACTTGCTTGTTCCACCATGTTGGGTTAGAAACAAATGTCGCAGTCTGAATCTGATTATTTGCCAGTGGGATTAAATGTCTCACAGCAACAGCTTGGTAGTGCAATTGATATTCTAAAGTGGATACAAAGGTAGATAAAGTTGCACTGAAAAACTCACAATCACGCCAAGTACCGTATATTCGCTATAATATAAGCCGCACCCACAGAATTTTAAAAGAAAAAAATATGTTTCCATATGTTAGCCGCATATACAGTCACAGATTAAACGCCTCACCTTTTCTCCTCCAAACATATTGCTGGGTATTGTGGTCAAACAGCTCAATTTTTGTTTCATCTGACATCACATGGACAAAGATAAGCCCTTCTGGAGGAAAGTTCTGTGGTCAGATGAAACAAAAATTGAGCTGTTAGGCCACAATGCCCAGCAATATGTTTGGAGGAGAAAAGGTAAGGCCTTTAATCCCAGGAACAGCATTCCTACCGTCAAGCATGGTGGTGGTGGTAGTATTATGCTCTGGGCCTGCTTTGCTGCCAATGGAACTGGTGCTTTACAGAGAGTAAATGGGACAATGAAAAAGGAGGATTACCTCCAAATTCTTCAGTCCGGAGGTTGGGTCTTGGGCACAACAGGGCAATGACCCCAAACACACATCAAAGATGGTAAAGGAATGGCTAGAATTAAGGTTTTAGAATGGCCTTCCCAAAGTCCTGACTTAAACGTGTGGACAATGCTGAAGAAACAAGTCCATGTCAGAAAACCAACAAATTGAGCTGAACTGCACCAATTTTGTCAAGAGGAGTGGTCAAAAATTCAACCAGAAGCTTGTGGATGGCTACCAAAACGCCTTATTGCAGTGAAACTTGCCAAGGGACATGTAAGCAAATATTAAAATTGCTGTATGTATACTTTTGACCGAGCAGATTTGCTCACATTTTCAGTAGACCCATAATAAATTCATAAAAGAACCAAACTTCATGAATATTTTTTTGTGACCAACAAGTATGTGCTCCAATCACTCTATCACAAAAAAATAAGAGTTGTAGAAATAATTGGAAACTCAAGACAGCCATGACATTATGTTCTTTACAAGTGTATGTCAACTTTTGACCACGACTATATATACATTGTGAAATTAGTTATTTACACATAAATACTTTGCAAATGTTTATTTACATACCTTAATTGTTTCCAAACGGTGCCTGCAACATTTTTTTTTATAGTATCCACAAAGTTCAATGATTATGTAGTGTCATGTGTGACAATGCGTGTTGACTTTTTGTGCTAGTTGAATTTTTCTTTCTGCACCATGACTAGGAAAGGTTGTTTGGGTTGGGTCACTGAAGTAAATTCTGTGCTTGTCATGTCTGGAAAGTACACATCGTGGTCACTGACCTGGGTTTCTTATATTGTCCACAAGATGGTGACAAATTGCCACCTGTCTGACCACTGGCTATCTAAGTTTAATAGGCTGGCATTTTTTCCACCATCTAGATCTGTATTAGACGATCCATGTGTGTAAGCTAGAAGAAAAAAATAGGTTTCCATAGGTTAGCCGCAGATATATATGTTGTGAAATTAGTTATTTACACAGAAAGACTTTGTAAATGTTTATTTACATACCTTAATTGTTTCCAAACGGTGTCTGCAACGCGGCAGTAAAACGGCTGATCAAACAAAACAGAAGTCATCGTCATGGACCCACTAATTCTGAAACTAACTCTCCAATAAGCTAAACCGACTTATTAAAAAAAACCTAATTCAAACACTACATCGGGCGGTTGCTTACAGCCACAGCTGTTTATACAAATGTCTTTTTGACCTGGCAGTGATTAAAAACCCTGGCGGTAATTTGAAGGGTAGAAAATTGGGGCATTTATGATACAATCGTGGGACCGGACATGACCTCAATAAACGGGTTTATTTGATCCGATCCCTCTTCCTTTAATTTTTTAAAATTATTATTACATCAAATATTTTCATACACCATTAGAAAATGTTGATATCCTTCTAAATGTGTTTGAATGTGTTTCTAAAATGACCAGAACCCTTAAACATGTAACATCCATATCGTCACCTTTACACTCTTTTTACCCAATGTAGTAGCCTTGAGAGTGTCACCCGGCCACTACAAGACGGCCATGACATGGAAATACTTCATCACATCCTGGTTAATTCTTCTAAGTTATAACTGGGCTGCCATGTGCTGAAACCACGGGCAAAAACTTGGTCAACAGTCGCAACTACGACTATTAGCTTTGTTTTTAGCATTCCATCTTGTCAGCACTGTGTCCTGGGTTGTCATCCCACATATCTCACACCAAAACTGTGTAATTTAGAATCAGAATCAGAATCAGAAATACTTTATTAACATCCGAGGGGAAATTAAGATTTTCAGCACAATCCCATTCAAGATCAGACAAACAGGATCGCTAACGGGTCTGCCAACTTCCAGCGCCCCTTACAAAAAAGGTGAGAAACAGGTAAAAAATTCAGTCTAAGCTTGGGCCCCTGGAGAGGGGGTCCAGACTGAGGCCAAGGGAGAAAAAAAACTCATAGCCATAGCACACATAAGTATGTGTGTAAGAGGGAAACATCAAACATCAAAGAAAACAAAGGACATTAAAGACATTAAAAGAGCATAGCTGATGCAACCACCCATTTCTACATCCATCCATCCATCCATCCATCCATTTTCTACCGCTTGTCCCTTTCGGGGTCACAGGGGTGCTGGAGCCTATTTCAGCTGCATTCGGGCGAAAGGTGGGGTACACCCTGGACAAGTCGCCACCTCATCGCAGGGCCAACACATACAAAAGTAAAAACAACAACAAAAAAAACATATACACTGTGGTGGCCTCTGCGGTCTTCCACGCCATCGTCTGCTGGGGTTGGGGGAGCATGGCCAGAGATAGGAGCAGACCCAACAAAGCAACCAAGAGAGCCGACTCCACCCTCGGCCGCCCACCGACTCTCGGCCAGTGTCCAGTCCGCATGGATGAGCGAAAAGTTCACCCCCAATTTAGCCGGACAGTTGTTGGTAGCGGATAGTTTTTAGCAGACTTGTTAGCCTGATGTTCTGCGCCGACTTCGCTGCTACGTTCTGTTGTTGTCTTTAAACATCGCTCGGGTCAAAGGCTCACTAATGTGGAGATGTGTTATTGATGAGGCAGGAGTTATAAATGAAGTCCATCAAAAAGTTCAGCTTGAGAATGTCGCGGTGGCGATAGTAGCACCAAAAATCGGCCCCAGGTTGTATAGAATTTTACCTTTAACCCGAAAACGGATATGTTTTTAAAGGCCCACTGAAATTAATTTTTTTTTAATTTAAACGGGAATAGCAGATCCATTCTATGTGTCATACTTGATCATTTCGCGATATTGCCATATTTTTGCTGAAAGGATTTAGTAGAGAAAATCGACGATAAAGTTCGCAACTTTTTCTCGCTGATAAAAAAAGCCTTGCCTGTACCGGAAGTAACGTGACGTCACAGGAACTAGTATTCCTCACATTTCCCCATTGTTTACAATGGAGCGAGAGAGATTCGGAGCGACAAAGCGACAATTACCCCATTAATTTGAGCGAGGATGAAAGATTCGTGGATGAGGATCGTTAGAGTGAAGGACTAGAGAGGCAGTGATGGACGTATCTTTTTTCGCTCTGACCGTAACTTAGGTACAAGCTGGCTCATTGGATTCCACACTCTCTCCTTTTTCTATTGTGGATCACGGATTTGTATTTTAAACCACCTGGGATACTATATCCTCTTGAAAATGAGAGTCGAGCACGCGAAATGGACATTCACAGTGACTTTTATCTCCACGACAATACATCGGTGACACACTTAGCTACTGAGCTAACATGATAGCATCGTTCTCAAATGCAGATAGAAACAAAATACATAAACCCCTGACTGGAAGGATAGACAGAAGATCAACAATACTATTAAACCATGGACGTGTAACTACACGGTTAATAATTCTCAGCCTGGCAAAGCTTAACAATGCTTTTGCTAGCGACGCTGAAGCTAACTTAGCAACTTAGCAACCGGACCTCACAGAGCTATGATAAAAACATTAGCGCTCCACCTACGCCAGCCAGCCCTCATCTGCTCATCAACACCCGTGCTCACCTGCGTTCCAGCGAGCGACGGCGCGACGAAGGACTTCACCCGATCCTCCGTGGGTTTTGGCGGCTAGCATCGGCTAGGCGTCTGCTATCCAAGTAAGTAGTCCTTGTTGTGTTGCTACAGCCAGCCGCTAATACACGATCCCACCTACAACGTTCTTCTTTGCAGCCTCCATTGTTCATTAAACAAATTGCAAAAAATTCACCAACACAGATGTCCAGAATACTGTGGAATTATGAAATGAAAACAGCTTTTTGTATAGGATTCTACGGGCTCCGAATACTTCCCTTGCCCTCGTGACGTCACACGCATACGTCAGCATAATAAAACGTTTTCAAAGCGGAAGTGTGGCGGGAAATTTAAAATTGCACTTTATAAGTTAACCCGGCCGTATTGGCATGTGTTGCAATGTTAAGATTTCATCATTGATATATAAACTATCAGACTGCGTGGTCGGTAGTAGTGGCTTTCAGTAGGCCTTTAAATGACTTTTTAAATGTAATTTTAGAAAACCATGACGTAGTGATGCCGCAAGATTTGAAGCCGATTTTTTTGTTCATTTTTGGCTGTTTTGCATGCAGGATGTCTGCATTAAAGGGGCTAATGGCAAGCCACACTCTGTAAGAAGCAATGATTGCAAACTGTGGTAGAAGCTCTTTCACAGAAAACTTTGAAGATCGCGTCACTTTCCTCGTGCGGAACATCTTAAGCAGACTTTCTACACTCGAGTCCTTCAAAATCATGAACATTCTGGAGACGGAACAGAGAAACCCCCCAGAGGAGACTACACAAGAATGATCATCCATTGACAGTTGATTTAATTGAAAATGAGAAACTACTCTGACAAATTGCTGCAGATGAGTACTCTATCAGATTATGTGCTCTCATGGGGTGGGTGTCTATTTTTGTTTTTTTTTGTCAAGATGCTGCAATTCATTAAATCTGACTTTCATCCCGTCGGCATCCCCAGGTGCGGGCAAAGGCCTCACAAAACAACGTCTCAGCTGTTGCTCTGTGGCTGACACTTACATTAGAAGCGCCTTGCATATTGTTTACTATTATTTTGATACCGACCCCATAAGATTGTGTTTGCACTTAAATCAAGATGAATAAGGCAGTGCTAAAGAAACCAGACGTCTTCCTTCATTTGCGTTACTGCCCTTTTTGTCTTGAAAAACATTCCATTAAAATCAATCCTCATACCATAAATAAACTCCAGCATCCACGCTTTTGCTCACGTCTCAATTCCCGGATGCCTTGCATGATGTGTCTGAAGCTCATCTTGATATATCAATGGGCTCAGCATCAATAATAGCCCTTCTGTCCTGTCTCTGGCTTTATTTGCTTCCACACAGACACAAGGCCATCCATTCAAAGGCATCCAGCCACAGTAGTCCCATGAGGTGCCTGGATGGTCCTCACGACTTGCCTGGGGATTGAATGAGAGACTTCAGTGATCCCCAATGACTTTAACGTGATGATAAAAGCTTCAGCTTCAAATATTGCGGATTTTTTTTGGGGGGGGGGGTATTTTTTTTATTTTTTCAAAACATATTCTATGTTTTGTCCTAAATAAAGTATTTTCAAGCATTAAAAAAAAAAAAAAAATATATATATATATATACATATATATATATATATATATATATATATATATATATATATATATATATATATATATATATATATATATATATATATATATATATATATATATATATATATATATATATATATATATATAACACAGTCCCAGGATGCACAAACAATGTTGAAAACGTGTTGAATTAGGTCCTGACTTTGAGCAACTCAAACCTAACATTGAAACAACATGCTTTTTTGACAACGTTTAGTCAATGTTGGGTTCTAATATTGATTTGACCATTGAAATTTGGGTAATTTTTCAAACAATATTTCACAACACAAATACAACGTTGAAACAACATGCTTTCTGACAACGTTTAATCAATGTTGGGTTCTGACATTCAGTGTTGACATTAACACACTTTTTGTGTCTTTTTACGCATTGAAATCAGAAAGGAAGCGCAATGCCGGAAGCCCGCGCAGCGCGTCCCTTGGACGCGGATAAATGTATATTTTTTTTTTTACCGCCCGATTTGCTTTGAAAAATATTTTTTGTGGAAGATTTAGCATATTTCGTGTGTTTCCATAAAAACACATAGTTTTATTTGACAAAAAAGGGCAGAAAACAAACAAATAAAAAAACAACATAAAAAAATAAACACAATTTGGATTGACGGATAGATCTGAAGTTGATGTACACTCTAGAGATTTAAGCATTAAATAAATAATGCATGCCCTGGCACATGATTATCATTATTTCATGACCGAAGCAAAAAATGTTGTTTTGTACTGTTTTTGTACTGTTTTTGTACTTATTTTGATTATTATTATTTCTCAATTGTTTGTAAATGTTGCAATTTATGAATAAAGGTTTATAATATTTGAAAAATAAAATAAATAAAAAAACATACAAAAAAAACTAAAAACAACGTGCTACGTAGGCAAAAGTGTCGCGTTGTTATGGCATCACGTTACAATCCACATCCCGTCAAAAGGTACCGTAAAGCAATTTGTGCTTTGTTTTAAAGATGTGCTATTTGGATTTAAACTGTATGAAAACATTTTTGAAAAGGAATTTTACCTTTGCAACCTCCTTATACTTTTGGCCAAGTTTTATATTCATAAATGAAAGTCTCTCAATACCCGACCTGTTTTTCTGTGCCTTTAAAAAAGAATTAGAACTCTACGTTAAAACACTCTCTACCTCTAACAACCAAAAAGCTGTGAAAACGATGATGCTGTGTTACAAATTTGAATTATTTACTGAACTTGTGTGAGCCTATGGCTTTGCACTTTGTTATATATATATATATATATATATATATATATATATATATATATATATATATATATATATATATATATATATATATATATATATATATATATATATATATATATATATACATATATATATATATATATATATATATATATATATATATATATATATATATATATACATACATAT
Source organism: Entelurus aequoreus (assembly GCF_033978785.1). Classification (NCBI taxonomy): domain Eukaryota; kingdom Metazoa; phylum Chordata; class Actinopteri; order Syngnathiformes; family Syngnathidae; genus Entelurus; species Entelurus aequoreus. Next base: position 31,460,882 of record NC_084756.1, on the reverse strand, counting down.
ATATATATATATATATATATATATATATATATATATATATATATATATATATATATATATATATATATATATATATACACTACCGTTCAAAAGTTTGGGGTCACCCAAACAATTTTGTAAAATAGCCTTCATTTCTAAGAACAAGAATAGACTGTCGAGTTTCAGATGAAAGTTCTCTTTTTCTGGCCATTTTGAGCGTTTAATTGACCCCACAAATGTGATGCTCCAGAAACTCAATCTGCTCAAAGGAAGGTCAGTTTTGTAGCTTCTGTAACGAGCTAAACTGTTTTCAGATGTGTGAACATGATTGCACAAGGGTTTTCTAATCATCAATTAGCCTTCTGAGCCAATGAGCAAACACATTGTACCATTAGAACACTGGAAAGATAGTTGCTGGAAATGGGCCTCTATACACCTATGTAGATATTGCACCAAAAACCAGACATTTGCAGCTAGAATAGTCATTTACCACATTAGCAATGTATAGAGTGTATTTCTTTAAAGTTAAGACTAGTTTAAAGTTATCTTCATTGAAAATAAGGACATTTCAATGTGACCCCAAACTTTTGAACGGTAGTGTATATATATATATATATATATATATATATATATATATATATATATATATATATATATATATATATATATATATATATATATATATATATATATATGTTTTAATTAGATTATCCAAAAAATAGTGCTCGATACCGTGGTAGAACGTAATATGTATGTGTGGGAGAAAAAAAAATCACAAGACTATTTCATCTCTACAGGCCTGTTTCATGAGGGGTTTACCTCAATCCTCAGGAGAAATCTCCTGAGGATTGAGGTAAACCCCTCATGAAACAGGCCTGTAGAGATGAAATATTCTTGTGATTTTTTTCCCACACATACATACATACATACATACATATATATATATATATATATATATATATATATATATATATATATATATATATATATATATATATATATATATATATATATATATATATATATATATATATATATATATATATATATATATATATATATATGTATGTATGTATGTATGTATATATATATATATATATATATATATATATATATATATATATATATATATATATATATATATATATATATATATATATATATATATATATATATATATATATATATATATATATATATATATATATATATATATATATATATATATATATATATATATATATATATATATATATATATATATATATATATATATATATACACTACCGTTCAAAAGTTTGGGGATATATACACTACCGTTCAAAAGTTTGGGGTCACATTGAAATGTCCTTATTTTTGAAGGAAAAGCACTGTACTTTTCAATGAAGATAACTTTAAACTAGTCTTAACTTTAAAGAAATACACTCTATACATTAATAATGTGGTAAATGACTATTCTAGCTGCAAATGTCTGGTTTTTGGTGCAATATCTACATAGGTGTATAGAGGCCCATTTCCAGCAACTATCACTCCAGTGTTCTAATGGTACAATGTGTTTGCTCATTGGCTCAGAAGGCTAATTGATGATTAGAAAACCCTTGTGCAATCATGTTCACACATCTGAAAACAGTTTAGCTCGTTACAGAAGCTACAAAACTGACCTTCCTTTGAGCAGATTGAGTTTCTGGAGCATCACATTTGTGGGGTCAATTAAACGCTCAAAATGGCCAGAAAAAGAGAACTTTCATCTGAAACTCGACAGTCTATTCTTGTTCTTAGAAATGAAGGCTATTCCACAAAATTGTTTGGGTGACCCCAAACTTTTGAACGGTAGTGTATATATATTGCATTCTATTTTAGTTACTTTATTGAGTTTACAACCCCCTGGCGCTGTTTTGTACTGTTTTTGTACTTATTTTGACTATTATTATTTCTCAATTGTTTGTAAATGTTGCAATTTATAAATAAAGGTTTATAAAATTAAAAAAATTAAATACATAAATAAATAAAAAATAAAAAAAACAAAAACGTGCTAGGTAGGCAAAAGTGTTGCGTTGTTATGATGTCACGTTACAATCCACATCCCGCCAAAAGGTACTGTAAAGCAATTTGTGCTTTGTTTTAAAGTTGTGCTATTTGGATTTACACTGTATGAACATTTTTTTTAAAGGAATTTTACCTTTGCAACCTCATTGTACAATTGGCCAAGTTTCATATTCTTAAATGTAAGTTTCTCAATACCCGACCAGTTTTTTTGTGCCTTTAAAAAATAATTAGAACTCTATGTTAAAACACTCTCTACCCCTAACAACCAAAAAGCTGTGAAAACGATGACGCTGTGTTCCAAATTTTGATTATTTACTGAATGTGTGTGAGCCTATGGCTTTGCATTTTGTTATATATATATATATATGTATATATATATATATATATATATATATATATATATATATATATATATATATATATATATATATATATATATATATATATATATATATATATATATATATATATATATATATATATATATATATATATATATATATATATATATATATATATATATATATATATATATTGCATTCTATTTTAGTTACTTTATTGAGTTTACAACCCCCTGCCGCTGTTTTGTACTGTTTTTGTACTTATTTTGATTATTATTATTTCTCAATTGTTTGTAAATGTTGCAATTTATAAATAAAGGTTTATAAAATAAAAAGTAAATAAATAAATAATTTTAAAAAATAAAAATAAAAGACGTGCTTGGTAGGCAAAAGTGTCGCGTTGTTATGGCGTCACGTTACAATCCACATCCAGCCAAAAGGTACCGTAAAGCAATTTGTGCTTTGTTTTAAAGATGTGCTATGTACTATGTACTATGAAAAAAAATTTGAAAAGGAATTTTACCTTTGCAACCTCATTATACTATTGGCCAAGTTTCATATTCTTAAATGTAAGTTTCTCAATACCCGACCTGTTTTTTTGTGCCTTTAAGAAATAATTAGAACTCTAGGTAAAAACACTCTCTACCTCTAACATCCTCCAACCTCTAACAAGCTGTGAAAACGATGATGCTGTGTTCCAAATTTAAATTATTTACTGAACTTGTGTGAGCCTATGGCTTTGCATTTTGTTATATATATATATATATATATATATATATATATATATATATATATATATATATATATATATATATATATATATATATATATATATATATATATATATATATATATATACTACCGTTCAAAAGTTTGGGGTCACCCAAACAATTTTGTGGAATAGCCTTCATTTCTAAGAACAAGAATAGACTGTCGAGTTTCAGATGAAAGTTCTCTTTTTCTAGCTATTTTGAGCATTAATTGAGCCCACAAATGTGATGCTCCAGAAACTCAATCTGCTCAAAGGAAGGTCAGTTTTGTAGCTTCTGTAACGAGTTAAACTGTTTTCAGATGTGTGAACATGATTGCACAAGGGTTTTCTAATCATCAATTAGCCTTCTGAGCCAATGAGCAAACACATTGTACCATTAGAACACTGGAGTGATAGTTGCTGGAAATGGGCCTCTATACACCTATGTAGATATCGCACCAAAAACCAGACATTTGCAGCTAGAATTGTCATTTACCACATTAGCAATGTATAGAGTGTATTTCTTTAAAGTTAAGACTAGTTTAAAGTGATTTTCCTCCAAAAATAAGGACATTTCAATGTGACCCCAAACTTTTGAACGGTAGTGTATATTAGGGCTGTGAATCTTTGGGTGTCCCACGATTCGATTCAATATCGATTCTTGGGGTCACGATTCGATTCAAAATCGATTTTTTTTTCCAATTCAACACGATTCTCGATTCAAAAACGATAATCGATTTTTTTATTTTTTTTATTTATTAATTAAAAATAAATAAATACATTTAAATAAAAAAATAGATTTTTAAAAAATGAGAATTGATTCTGAATCGCACAACGTGAGAATTTTCCCACACCCCTAATATATATATATATATATATATATATATATATATATATATATATATATATATATATATATATATATATATATATATATATATATATATATATATATATATATATATATATATGTATATATATATATATATATATATATATATATATATATATATATATATATATATATATATATATATATATATATATATATATATATATATATATATATATATATATTGCATTGTATTTTGTTACTTTATTGAGTTTACAACCCCCTGGCGCTGTTTTGTACTGTTTTTGTACCGTTTTTTGTACTGTTTTTGTACAATTTTGATTATCATTATTTCTCAATTGTTTGTAAATGTTGCAATTTATAAATAAAGGTTTATAAAATAAAATAAAAAAATAAAATAAAAATAAAAATTAAAAAAACTAAAAAAAAACGTGCTAGGTAGGCAAAAGTGACGCGTTGTTATGACGTCACGTTACAATCCACATCCCAAAAGGTACCGTAAAGCGGAAACGAACAAAGTTTAAACGAACTGTTTTCAAAAATTCGAGTCATTTGCTCCCACGATTTGGTGTAAAAACTCCAAATGAAGTTTAAACACACGACACTGCTGCATTGCGCAAGAGATGAGAAAACTTGTGGAATGTATCAAATGTGACAGGATAATTGTGTGGCAGCGGAGAGTGAGGGAAAGGAGGAGGCTTGACGACACCTTCCGTGAGAGACATTCAGACTTTTAGACAAGAGATGTCTTCATTCTGCTTAAGAAGCGCTCATTGACGCTAGACTAAAAGACCTAAAAGGCATCAGGGGACGTCCACTAACCGTGTCGCGGCTTCCTCTCTCTCTCCATCAGCCGCCTCGATGCGCTCTGCTCCTCCGCGCAGGAGGCTGAAGACCCGCCGGCCGAGGGGAGCTGCCAGCCGCCTCTTCCCTGTTGGATGGACCGCGGTTCTGTCCCTCAGTCCCATCCAGCTTTCGACTCCCTTTCACTTTTTCCTGGTGAGTTTCTTCCTTTTATTTATGTCAAGAAACGTGTCTTGACTGCCGTTGAAAGATGAATGCTTCCCGGAATTGTCAGCTTGTTTATTTGAAACTCACTTCAAATTCAAACTTGCGTTTGACCGACTAAAAAGACATTTATCATTGTGGGGAGAAAAAAAACAACCACACATTTTCAGATTCAACAGGTTTAAAAACTCTCGGCTCAGAACGGGCAGTTTATAGCATATGTAAATGTTGACATGTTCCTTTTTTTGCATGTACTTTTGCACAAAAAAAAGGAAAAATAAATGTTTTTACAAAGCTCAGCAAATATATGTTCATTTCAGTGCTCTGTTATAATCAATCAATCAATCAATCAATGTTTATTTATATAGCCCCAAATCACAAGTGTCTCAAAGGGCTGCACAAGCCACAACGACATCCTCGGTACAGAGCCCACATAAGGGCAAGGAAAAACTCACCCCAATGGGACGTCGATGTGAATGACTATGAGATGTGAATGACTATGAGAAACCTTGGAGAGGACCGCATATGTGGGTAACCCCCCCCCCCCCGCCCCCCCTTTTTTTGGGGGAGACCGAAAGCAATGGATGTCGAGTGGGTCTGACATAATATTGTGAAAGTCCAACACATCAGCGAAAGTCCAGTCCATGGTGGGGCCAGCAGGAACCATCCCGAGCGGAGACGGGTCAGCAGCGTAGAGATGTCCCCATCCGATGGACAGGCTAGCGGTCCACCCCGGGTTGGGAGCAGAGTAGAAAAGAAAAGAAAAGAAACGGCAGATCAACTGGTCTAAAAAGGGAGTCTATTTAAAGGCTAAAGTGTACAAATTAGTTTTAAGATGAGACTTAAATGCTTCTACTGAGGTAGCATCTCTAACTTTTACCGGGAGGGCATTCCATAGTATTGGAGCCCGAATAGAAAACGCTCTATAGCCCGATTTAAACATAACTCCTAAACTACACATGAAAAATGGCTAATAATGCCTCAAATAATGCATTCTTGTGAGTTTTGCTCGAAACATATGCTTTATTAAGGCTTGCAAAAACAAAAAGTAGTTTTTTACTCAATATGACAATAATGTTCTTAGAATCCTGAGATAATGCGAAAAAAACAATAAAAATGTACTCCATCATAATTCCTAAACCAAACATGCAAAATGTCTAAAAATGAATGAAGAAATGTATTTTTGTGAGTTTTACTAGGACCGCATATGTGGGTAACCCCCCCCCCCCCCTCTAGGGGAGACCGAAAGCAATGGATGTCGAGTGGGTCTGACATAATATTGTGAAAGTCCAGTACATAGTGGATCCAACATAATAATGAGAGTCCAGTCCATGGTGGGGCCAGGAGGAAACCAGCCCGAGCGGAGACGGGTCAGCAGCGCAGAGATGTCCCCAACCGATGCACAGGCTAGTGGTCCACCCCGGGTCCCGACTCTGGACAGCCAGCACTTCATCCATGGCCACCGGACCTGTGTAACTCCCCCTCCACAAGGGAGAGGGGGGCAGAGGAGAAAAGAAAAGAAACGGCAGATCAACTGGTCTAAAAAGGGGTCTATTTAAAGGCTAGAGTATACAAATGAGTTTTAAGATGGGACTTAAATGCTTCTACTGAGGTAGCATCTCTAACTGTTACCGGGAGGGCATTCCATAGTATTGGAGCCCGAATAGAAAACGCTCTATAGCCCGCAGACTTTTTTTTGGGCTCTGGGAATCACTAATAAGCCGGAGTTCTTTGAACGCAGTTTTCTTGTACAATACAATCGGCAAGATAGGATGGAGCTTGACCGTGTAGTATTTTATACGTAAGTAGTAAAACCTTAAAGTCACATCTTAAGTGCACAGGAAGCCAGTGCAAGCCTCCATTCTATCCTTATTGTGTGACTGCTCCAAAGCAAATTTCACACATATGGTTTTCTACACCAAAATTCCATCCATCCATCCATTTTCTACCGCTTGTCCCTTTTGGGGTCGCGGGGGGTGCTGGAGCCTATCTCAGCTGCATTCGGGCGGAAGGCGGGATACACCCTGGACAAGTCGCCACCTCATCGCAGGGCCAACACAGATAGACAGACAACATTCACACTCACATTCACACACTAGGGCCAATTTAGTGTTGCCAATCAACCTATCCCCAGGTGCATGTCTTTGGAGGTGGGAGGAAGCCGGAGTACCCGGAGGGAACCCACGCAGTCACGGGGAGAACATGCAAACTCCACACAGAAAGATCCCGAGCCCGGGATTGAACTCAGGACTACTCAGGACCTTCGTATTGTGAGGCACATGCACTAACCCCTCTTCCACCGTGTTGCCCACACCAAAATTCATCTATTTATTATTATTATTCTTCTCCAGATTTTGGCGCTCTCTACCTTCCACATTTTTCATCTTATTCAAACCGTTCCAACTTCAAACTGTTCAGCCTATTCGGGAATCGCGGGCTTTCCCTTGACAAATTCCAAAAATTCCCAGATTTCATATCTTAATGTACTATTTATTTATTTATTTATTTGACCTTATCTATTCATTTATTTATCTTTAATATATTGCGTTAGATTGAATCTATGTTTGCATATATTCATGTGTGTCTATATCTGTTATGAGCACTAGGGGACATTACCTTGGGATTTGAGTGGGTGGGTATTGTAAGGGTTGAGTTTATTATGTTACGTATTGTAAAATGTACAGGTTGTTGCCATGATTCACTATGCTATACCGTCTGCAAAATTCAATAAAAATATTTTTGAAAAAATAAAAATAAAATCCCAGAATTCCAGGTTTTCCGGGACATTTTTCCCGTTCAAAATGAATTGACCATTTTTAAACTTCCACCGTTTCCAAATTTTTCAACCACTTCAAATCATTCCACCTTTAACATAATATAGTCATCGTGGACATTCAAACTATAATTTTTTCAAGTTAAAAAAAAGTCAGAGAATTCCCAGAATTCACGTTTTTTCATACCCTTTTTTCACACTTTTTTTTTCTGTCGACTACTCCTTTCACATTTTTCAACCCACTTCAACCGTTCCACCGTCAAAGCATTCCTCTTAATCAGGACAAAAAACGTCCGTATTTTTCGGATTATAAATCGCAGTTTTTTTCATAGGTTGGCCGGGGGTGCGACATATACTCTGGAGCGATTTACAGGTATGTGTGAAATTATTAACACATTACCGTAAAATATCGTCACACACACGTCAACCAACAGAGCGGGGGCGGGTCATGGCACAAGTGCATTGTGGGTCATGATGGCGGTGTATTGTGGAAAAAATAGATGCTACATGCTACTACGTCCGTACCTAGGAAAATTGATAATTTCAACATTGGCGGTAACTTATAAAAACTGAGAAGGGCTGAACAAAAATGGCACCGAAAAGGAAATCATATACTGCAGATTACAAGCTGGACGTAGTGAAATATGCAGCAGAGAACGGCAATCGAGCAGCAGAAAGAAAGGACATACCAGAGGCGACACCGGGGAGGAAGATTTCATCGGATTTAGCGATCGGGAGTGACAGATTGTTTGGTAAACGTATAGCATGTTCTATGTGTTATAGTTATTTGAATGATTCTTGCCATTATGTGTTGCGTTAACATACCAGGCATGTTCTCAATTGGTTATTTATGCGTCATATAACGTACACTTATTCAGCCTGTTGTTCACTGTTCTTTATTTATTTTAAATTGCCTTTCAAATGTCTATTCTTGGTAGGGCTGAACGATTTCAGGAAAAAATCTGATCACGATTTTTCTGACAGAAATTGCGATTTCGATTTTGACTCACGATTTCTTTTCAAATCAAGCTTCAGTAACAGTAACAGATTTAAAACATGACAAAAAATGATATACCATGAAAACATTAAATGCTATGTAATGCAAGGATGAATACTAAAAGGTAAGAATTGCTTCAAACATGTATTTATTAAGAAACATGCATGTACATTCTCCAAAGTTCTTGACCAACAGCAGTTATTAAAACTAAAGAACTAAAACCAGTACAAAAACCTTAATTATGTTAAGATAAATAAAAAAGTTTAAGTTAAATAAAATACAAAACAATTCCAACACAAAAAGCAATGCTTAATATATAATAAGAAAAACAAAATTCAACAACTTCAATAAAGGAAAAAAAGGATCCTGACCTTATGTAAACAGTCTTATACTCAAGTAGGTAGGTCAGTCTTTTATGGCTCAAGAGAGCTAGCCTATCAACATCTATAGCAGCAATTCAAGTACTTTATTCAACCCTGGAAGAAACCTGAACAATATTTTAAAGTGAAATTGAAAAGTAATGGTAATAAAGAAAATACTATTACAAAAACAAAATGACCCAACCTCTGCCCTTCTGAAAAATATGTCAGACATTAAAATAGGTGGGTCATTCATTTACCGCTTAGCAGCACCCAAATATTGCACATCTATTCTGTTAACAATAGAACATAATATTCCTGAAAACTAGCATTTATCTTTTTTTTTTTTACAAAAACTGACACCACAAGTCAGGGTAAAGTGCAGAACAAACACAATCTAAAAAGTACTTTAACAATAATACTTGCTTCCCTGACATCTCTACATCACTCTTCACAGATTTTTGGTCAAGAAAACTAGCATGTCAACCTTTGATGGTTTAAGACATGAGCGCTGACATGTGACAACATTGTCTGCGGCTGCTCTTCTCATAAGGAGTTATACTGGCAAACGACGCTGTAATTGTGGTATGTTTGCTACAATGGGCTGAATCGCTCGGGGTTGACTTTTCACCGGACTTTTTGGTCATACATTCGTCGTGTAACTGCCGGTGGTGATTTTTCAAGTGCCGGAATAAATTAGTCGTGTTGCCTTGGGATGTGGCGACTTTGGCCCGACAAGTTTTACAAAGTACCTGTTTCTGATGCACATCTGAAGTTTCGAAACCGAAGTAGTCCCAAATGATAGACGTGCTGCTCTTCTTCTGTATTAAAACTAAATCCTCCTCCACTTCTGACCCGGCGGCAGCAGCCATTTCCTCCAGGACGTTTGTTTCTTCACCAAAGTTGTTAGTGGGCGTGTACGCGGTAGCCTCGTCAATGGCCGCCTCTGATTGGTTAGCGTGACGGCATGCCCTGCTCACAAGTAGTTTACCACTTCTGATTGGTGAGTTTGACAAGGCATGAGAGTAGCACGAGCAGGCTGCATATACACAACAGACATGTCAGCCAGGAGAGCTAAATAACGTTCGTCTAAAACCGAAGCCTTCACGATCTCAAGATTGAGACTTCTGAAATCGCAATTTCGATCTGAAAACGATAAATCGTTCAGCCCTAATTCTTGGTGTTGGATTTTATCAAATAAATTTCCCCCAAAAATGCGACTTATACTCCAGTGTGACGTATATATGTTTTTTTCCTTCTTTATTGTGCATTTTCATCCGGTGCGACGTATACTCCGGAGCGACTTGTAGTCCGAAAAATACGGTAAATTGTTTTTTGAACTGGAAAAATTCCCGGTTTTCCCGAAATTCCAGGAGTTCCGTAATAACATTTTTCCATTCAAAATGTTACTACTTCAACATTTCTCGACCGATTTGAACAATTCTAACACCAACCTTTAAAACTAATTCAGTACATACATTTTATTTAGCATTTTCCAAAAAATCCCTCTTTTCCGAAATCCTCATGAAATTCCCATTGAAAAGAATGGGACATTTTTGAAAGTTCCTCAACATTCACATTTTTGATCCGATTCAAACCGTTTCAACTTCAAAATATTCAGCCTGTTCAGGAATTGTGTGCTCCCTTTCAACAATTAAAAAAAAATCCCGGATTTCCTAAAATTCTCAGTTTTTAGGGACATTTTCCCCATTCAAAATGAATGGGACATTTTTCACACTTCCACTATTCCCACATTTTTCTACCTTTTCAAACCATTCCAACATCAACACATTCCACTCATCCTGGCAATTCCAACTAACACTTTCTCAAGTTCCAAACCAAATTCCGTTTTTCCTGGAAATTCTAATTCTTCAACATTCAAACCATTCCAACGTTCAAACTATTCTTACATTCATACTACTTTCTGTCAGCATTTTAGTTCAACTTCAGCATTGGAGCAGCATTCTTTCAGGAATTGCCTCTTCTAGTTTAATATGTTATCTCTAAAGAAGCATGAACACCTGAGGATAACACAAATTACAGCCACAGCAGTAAAACAAATCAAAACCGTTTTCAAAGCATGTATTTCATCCGTCCACAACGAGAAAAATATATATTTTTGGTGCTTTTCTGTAGATTTGGACTTAAAGCTGCCGAGCGTGATTGTTACACACTAAAAAAATGCTGGGTTATTTTGAGAACCCAATTTATGAGTTGCAAGTGTTGGGTTACATTTTTGAGTTATTTTTAGGAAGAGCTATCCATTTTTTGGGTTATAAGGGTATAATTTTAACTCAATTTCTGAGTTTTCAAACCTATGAACCATTTTTGGGTTGTTTTTCAACGAGTAACGCATTTTTGGGTAAAGGCTTTTTTTGATTAAAAAGGCCATTTTTTCTTGAATGGAATTTTATTAAGGATTAATCTCATTAATATTATTTACAATCACACATCTTATGTACATGAAAATATTTGAGCATGCTGTATAGAACTACTAATGTCATGATCCGTCATGTTTGTTTAGTTTTTGACTCCCTCAGTTCCTGTTTTGAGCACCCCTGGGTTTGTGTTTTAGTTGCCATGACTGCAAATTGTTTTCACCTGCCTCTGATTAGTGTTCGGGATGCTCACCTGCTCCTGGGCACTAATCAGAGAGCTACTTATTCCCTGCTTTTCGCCACACTCAGTCTGGCTTTCTTATTTGCTTCCATGCAACAGTTACGACGGCTACTAATTTGATTCCTGAGCTCAGCTTCGCCATTTTGTTTGCCTGTTTACACGTTAAGCTGTTCTTCTTCGCTATTCCGTTAGCTTCCCGTGCTATCGGCACACTAGTGCTCTTTTGTTTGTATCCCGCATGATTTCTGGACAATAAATAATTTCCTTACCTGCACTTTGCCTCCGGAGTACCATCTGCATCCTGGGAAAACGATCCACGCAGTAAAATGCGACCATACACAGCAATTCTTGTAAAAAAAATGTCCCTCATGTCTTGGTTTTGAGTATATTTTAATGGAATAACAATACTTTTGATCAGTAGTTGGTAGGGGTGTAACGGTACGTGTATTTGTATTGAACTGTTTCGGTACGGGGGTTTCGGTTCGGTTCGGAGATGTACCGAACGAGTTTCCACACGAACATATTAAGTAGCCGCCTCCGCTTCCTTCTGCCTCTGTCTCTGTTAAGACTCTACACAGCACCCAGCATTGTCCCACCCACACAACCATCTGATTGGTTACAAACAGAGCGGTAACAGCTAATCAGCAGTGCGTATTCAGAGCGGTAACAGCCAATCAGCAGTGCGTATTCAGAGCGGTAACAGCCAATCAGCAGTGCGTATTCAGAGCGCATGTAGTCAGTGCTTAGCGTTTAGCAGATAATCATCAGGCAGGGACTCGCCCCAAATTATAATAAACACCTCCCAGTCAACTAGTAGTAACATCACTATGAGCCCGTTGACCTTCTAGAAACATAAACGGCAGCTCAGCTCGCTCGCAGTCCTGGCTTGAGGTGAAGGCTAATTCGCTTTTAGCGTAACATTAGCTCATTTTGCGGTGTGTGTGTGTGCGTGTGTGTGTGTGTTACGGACAGCAAAGCCCTGTCTGTCTGTTATTTCACTTTACCTTTTTCTGTGTTGATTGAGCTGTGTTGAAGCAGGACATTATGTTAAATGAAGAGTTTATGTCTCTGATAGTTGATATAATAATGTAACTGCATCATTAAGCCTACATGAACTCCATGGTGTTCAGGGATGAATAGTCTCTCCAATTGCTATTGTACCATTTTTTCAGCTATAGTTACATTAATCATTAGTAATGCAGCAGCCTAGTTTTGAATGGCAGGGTCCCTGCTATCACATGTTGATAAAAATATAACATTTACATAATAAAAATCAACTACAGGCTTCCCAAATGCTGTAATAAATTAAGCATGATGAGTTGACTTGAAACTGTTTAATGTTGCACTTTTTATATGTACAAGAAAAGTTTTGTGATTTTATTTAATCTGAGCAACAATTTGAGGCAGTTTAATGTTGATTAACATGGGCAGAATTATTATAGTGTTCCCAATGTTAAAAGGATAAAGCCATTGTTTACAAATTTGGTAAATAAATAACCAAAAAATGTATATTTTGTTGTTTTCTTTTTGTACCGAAAATAAACCGAACCGTGACCTCTAAACCGAGGTAGGTACCGAACCGAAATTTTTGTGTACCGTTACACCCCTAGTAGTTGGGAAGGAGTAGGACAAACCAGCAGTAAAATTCATAATTTTTAACCAACTATTGGGTCAAGGAGCGCTAAATTGCGCAACCCAATAGTTGGGTTTGGGATAACCCAACATTGTAGTGAGCATAACTCGGCTTTTGTGTTAAATAAATTCAACCCAATAGTTGGTTTATGAATCAACCAACATTGAGTTAGCTTAACTTTTTTTTTTTTACCAATAGTTTGGTTGGTAATAACCCAAAATTAAGTTATCATAACTCAACTTTTTGGTTAAATAATTCAACGCAAAAGTTGGGTTGAAAAAATGTACCCAAAATGTAGAGTTAAAATAACTCACATAAGGGGTTCGTCCTTTTCTGAACCAGCAGTGGGGTTAAAATAGGGTTATTTTTTAACCCAACATTTTTTAGTGTGTACTAATCTGTAGTTGTGTCCCCTTTTACCACACGTCCTTTAGATGTCAGCTGATTTTGAGCGGCGTCTATCCTGAAGGTGAGCAGCACTACTTCTGCAGACTGCTTCAGCATGGCCACAGGAGTCGAAGCATGGCTCCCGTTCGCCCGGGCAGCCGCCATTGGCTGGATGCCCGTGGCCAGCTGCCCCATGCCCGTGGCGCCGAGGGACAACTGTCGCAGACAAGACGAGCTCATCGTCCTCAACGTCAGCGGCCGTCGCTTTCAAACCTGGAGGACCACTCTGGACCGTTACCCCGACACCCTGCTCGGAAGTTCCGAGAAAGACTTCTTCTACAACGAGGAAGCAAAGGAGTACTTCTTCGATCGGGACCCCGATGCGTTCAGGAGCATCCTCAACTTCTACAGGACGGGGAAGCTCCACTACCCTCGCCATGAGTGCATCTCGGCCTACGACGAGGAGCTGATCTTCTTCGGCATCATCCCCGAGATCATTGGGGACTGCTGCTACGAAGAGTACAAAGACAGGAAGCGGGAGAACATGGAACGGCTGCAGGATGACCAGGAGGAAAACAAAGACCTCAAGCTTCCCAACATGAACTTTAGGGAGACCATGTGGAGGGCCTTTGAGAACCCGCACACATCCACCATGGCCCTGGTCTTCTACTACGTCACCGGGTTTTTCATCGCCATCTCCGTCATCACCAACGTGGTGGAAACCGTGCCATGCGGTCTCACCGCCACCCAGAAAGACATGCCTTGTGGAGAGCGCTACACGGTGGCTTTCTTCTGCATGGACACCGCCTGTGTCATGATCTTCACAGTGGAGTACCTGCTCCGCCTGTTCGCCGCGCCTAGCCGCTACCGCTTCATGCGCTCCGTGATGAGCATCATCGACGTGGTGGCCATATTGCCGTACTACATCGGCTTGGTGATGACCAACAACGAGGACGTGAGCGGCGCCTTTGTCACACTGCGAGTGTTCCGCGTGTTTCGCATCTTTAAGTTCTCGCGGCACTCGCAGGGCCTGCGCATCCTGGGCTACACCCTCAAGAGCTGCGCTTCAGAGCTGGGCTTCCTCCTCTTCTCGCTCACCATGGCCATCATCATCTTTGCTACGGTCATGTTCTACGCCGAAAAGGGATCCAGCTCCAGCAAGTTCACCAGCATCCCAGCTTCCTTCTGGTACACTATTGTTACCATGACGACACTGGGGTAAGTCATGGACAAACACACACGGTAACACTTTAGTATGGGGAACATATTCACCATTAATTAGTTGCTTATTAACATTTAAAATAGTTACATATTGGCTCTTAATTAGTCATTATTAAGTACTTATTAATGCCTTATTCTGCATGGCCTTATTATACAACTAGTAAGCCATTAACTAAGAGTCTTCCCTCAATAACCTCAGAATTATTGCTTATTAGTAACTCTAACCCTAACCCTTATATGTTCCCCTAGTGTCCAAATAACTCTAAATTAAGTCTTTGTTACTTAGAATACTGTATGTTCTCCATACTAAAGTGTTACCGAAACATTTCCATCATACTTAAATGCACACTTCCTTGTAAAAGACAGGCTTGTGTCATGTCAATAAGTGTCTCAAAGTTGGAGTTTTTCCTTGCCTCCATCTAAAATGATGGCCTACTGATTGAGAGTTCATATTTTTTGGTTTAAAAAAAGTCTAATCTTGAGTCTGTGGCTTTAAAATGCCTGAACTCCAGCGTCCAGATTATATTTTAAGTAGGTATGATATGGGACTTTTAATATATGATTACTAGGGCTGCAACTAACAACTAACTTGATAATCGATTAATCTGTCGATTATTACTACGATTAATCGATTAATAATCGGATAAAAGAGACGACATTTCTATCCTTTCCAGTATTTTATTGGAAAAAAAAACCCAGCATACTGGCACCATACTGGCACCATACTTATTTTGATTATTGTTTCTCAGCTGTTTGTAAATGTTGAAGTTTATAAATAAAGGTTTATAATTTTTTTTTTAAAAAGTAGCTTCTGCGCATGCGCATAGCATAGATCCAACGAATCAATGACTAAATTAATCGCCAACTGTTTTTATAATCGATTTTAATCGATTTAATCGATTAGTTGTTGCAGCCCTAATGATTACCTTACAATTAGGGCTGCAACAACTAATCGATTAAATCGATTAAAATAGTTGCCGATTAATTTAGTCATCGATTCGTTGGATCTATGCTATGCGCATGCGCAGAAGTTTTTTTTTTTTTTTTTTTTAATAATTTTTATTTTTTTTAATTTTATTTTTTTACTTAACCTTTATTTATAAACTGCAACATTTACAAACAGCTGAGAAACAATAATCAAAATAAGTATGGTGCCAGAATGCTGTTTTTTTTCAATAAAATACTGGATAGGATAGAAATGTAGTTTGTCTCTTTTATCCGATTATTAATCGATTAATCGAAGTAATAATCGACAGATTAATCGATTATCAAATTAATCGTTAGTTGCAGCCCTACTTACAATAGATTTTTTTTCTTCTATAAAACTTCCTCCAATAGTTGTTTTTGCCTAAGTTCTTAACTCATTCATTAGCATTGAATTAAACCCTAAAGGTTGATTGAATTAAGAGTCCTTCTTTTTTGTCGTGGTAATATTTCTCGTTGTTTTTTTCAGTCATTTCTGACCTAGCATTTATTTGACTATTTATGTCTATCACGGTCTCGAAAAGAAAAACCAACCAACTGTTTTGCAAGGAATTGATTTAAAGGCACCATAAAGTAAAAAAGCACAGTGTTTAGAGCCTGGAGGCAAATACTCCCAGGAGGGTTCTTCTGTCACATTTATTATGATTCAACGCACTTAATATTTCACAAGCTCATGGGCTGGGTGAGCTTGGCGGCCGTGACCTGCGGGGTGTACGAGAAAGTGTTGCTGAAGTTTGCTGTACTGAGGTGGAATATTAGTCCCTGCAGTTTTTTGGGGTGTTTGTGTGCATCAAATAAAAAATCTGTGCCACAAATTGATTTGGCGTTTTGCCCTTGCTCGTAAACACATGGTAGTTAGGGATCGGCCGATCAATCGGCCACCTATCAGTATCGGACGATTTTCATGAAAAAGTATGTGATTGTCATTGTTGATTAATGTCTTATAAAGTTGATCACAAATGCAGATCCCCTCTGGCTAATATTGTATGTGTTTTGAATCCCCCAATTGACGAGCAAGAAGCTAATTGTGCATCTCCATACAAAGTGGGGAAGTATAATAATCATCTCCATTTCAGCAAATAAACTGCATTTCTTAGTATCTTAAGTATCATTATCAAGAATTAGGATAAAGGCTATACATGAAGCAGGCATGCTAATAGCTAAGCTAACTAGCTGCTAAACTAGCTTGAAACAACAGAAGAAATAAGTGCTTAGTAAAGTTTAAGAAGTCTACCGTATTTTCCGGACCATAGGGCGCACCGGATTATAAGGCGCATTAAAGGAGTCAGATTAATATTTTATTTTTCTAAATTGAAAACACTTCTTTGTTGTCCACATAACATGTAATGGTGGTTCTTTGGTCAAAATGTTGCATAGATTATGTTTTACAGATCATCTTCAAGTCGCTTTCTGACAGTCGCTTCAGGATGCTTATTTACATGGCTCACCGTCGACAGCGTCTTTTCTCCGTCATCTTTGTTGTAGCGGTGCAGCGTTCAAGGACGGGAGTGGAAAAAGTGTCAAAAGATATTATTAGTTATTGTGTGGTATTGACTGTCTGCTCAAACAATTGTATGCAATAAGATATTAAGGAACTAGATTAAATATTGTGCTGATATTATTCAACTGTCTGCAGCACTCACCAGAAATATATTGGAAAATTTACAGTTGATACACGTGATCAGTATCGGTATTGGTATCGGCCGATCTCACTCATGGATTATAGGTATCGAAATCGGTAGCATAAATCTGATCGGAAAATCCCTAATTATAATGGCTTTTAACACACCTCTTATGCAACTGGTCTACCAGAGAATTAGAAGACATGGTAGGAAGGATCGGTGTGGACAAACTTAACGGCTCTGTTGCTATATTTAGTCTTAAGCCCTATGAAGTAATGTAATTGCGATTCCAAGATGTTAGATGGCAGTAGTGTAGAGACTGCAATGTGTTGTCTTATGTTGCGCCCTACTATGTCTTTATACTGTAAGCATTGTACTTACCGTATTTCCTTGAATAGCCGCAGGGGCGTTAATTAATTTAAAACCTCCTGTCACTCCTGCGTTTACCGGAAACCGGCGGGATGGCCGTGCATGCGGTAATTATTTTAAAACCTCTTCTCACTCCGGCGTTTACCAAAAGGAATCCATAAAATTTAGGCGTGCGCTTTGAGTGTGATGTAAGCATACCATCATGAAAAGCACATTTAATTAAAAAAACGTTATTATGGTCTTACCTGTACTTATAAATGGAGTCCATTTGCAGCTCCTTCTGACCAAAAGCATCGATAACTTGTTTATAGAAGTCTTCCTTATTTTCTTTCTTCAGTTTTAAAAGTCTCTGTTTCGATGGAGATATTCCTTTAATTATTACCTCCTGCTTCGATTGAAAGTCCAGTTTAGAAAACTGTTTTATTTTAGATACCGGTATGTAATCCTCCTTGTTAAAAGGAAGAAAAAAAATCTCTTGCTGCGTGTGTTCACTTCTTCTGCAGTACCGGAAGTCGCAAGAAGGATCACTAGCGCGGCAGCGCCCTCTACCACCAGGAGGCGGGAGTCATTTAATGACTTATACAGTATTTCACATACGCAGCTACGGTATATTAATAAAACATTGCTGCTTACTGTTCTCTTTAGCATACTGTACCGGTATTCAATAGCTTGGACCTTAAATCCTACTGAAAAGCTCTTTATCTTTTTTCCTTTGTGCGATTGTAAACTACTGAAAGCAGCTTCCTCCATTTTGAAAATGAGGACAGATGCGTCACTCGTGACGTAACGAATTTGACCCGGTGGAAGTTCTAGCCATATGCTAAATATTTTGCGAAACGAGTTTGACCCGGCGAAAATTATAGACATGCGATAATAAAATTAATATTTTGCGAAACGAATTTGATCCAGCTTCAATAATAAACCGGCGATAAGGCCAAGCATGCGTTAATTATTTTGAGAAACGACTTTGACCCGGCAGTAATTCTAGACGTGTGAATACTATATTCCCTGCGCCAATTCAAGGAAATACGGTATTACACACCTGCTGTTTGATTGTAACATGGAGCTCAGCTGTAATTTGGATTGCCAAATTTGGAGGTGTTGAAACCGCCGTGTAAAATTGCTCAGGCTATAATCAGTCGCATGTATATGGCATGTCCAATGGAATTTAGCATTGAGCTAGCTTGAAAAGTGGAGGCTTACTTTTGAGCGCTTTCTACCAGGCTTGATTGCTTTTTTGTGTGGATGTAACGATACAAAACATTTCATTTCACGGTTATTTTAACCAAAATCATCACAGTTATCCTTATACATACATGCTCAAAAAGTGCTTCGGATTTTTAAAATTAAAATAATTAAGACACACTGTCAGACAACATACCATTTTCTATGTTTTGTATTTTTTATGCTTCATTGGTTGTGATTTAGTCTTATTACCGTATTTTCTGGACCATAGGGCGCACCGGATTATAAGGCGCACTGCCGATGAGCGGGTCTATTCAGGTCTTTTTTCATACAAAAGGCGCATTAAAGGGGTGATGTTATGATTTTTTTTCTAAATTTAGAACATTTCCTTGTGGTCTACATAACATGTAATGGTGGTTCCTTGATCAAAATGTTACATAGATTATGTTTCACAAATCATCTGCAAGTCGTTTTCTGACAGTCGCTTCAGGATGCGCCGTTTTGTGGGCGGTCTTATTTACGTGTTTGTGACGTAAGTAAGAAGGTGCGCTTGTTTTATGTCTCTGTGAAAAGCAGAGACAAGAAGGAGTGAGAAGAGCCTGTAGTGTAATGCCCGCAGCTAAAAGCAATTGCGTGAGAACGTATACTCAAATATCACGATATAGTCATTTTCTAGAGACAAACCCGCGATATATCGAGTATATTCGATATATCGCCAAACCCTACATATATATATATATATATATATATATATATATATATATATATATATATATATATATATATATATATATATATATGTATATATATATATATATATATATATATATATATATATATATGCCGTATTTTTCGGAGTATAAGTTGCACCGGCCGAAAATGCATAATAAAGAAGGAAAAAAATATATATATAAGTCGCACTGGAGTATAAGTCGCATTTTTTTGGGAAATGTATTTGATAAAACCCAACACCAAGAATAGACATTTGAAAGGCAATTTAAAATAAATAAAGAATAGTGAACAACAGGCTGAATAAGTGTACCGTATTTCCTTGAATGGCCGCAGGGGCGTTAATTAATTTAAAACCTCCTGTCACTCCTGCGTTTACCGGAAACCGGCGGGATGGCCGTGCATGCGGTAATTATTTTAAAACCTCTTCTCACTCCGGCGTTTACCAAAAGGAATCCATAAAATTTAGGCGTGCGCTTTGAGTGTGATGTAAGCATACCATCATGAAAAGCACATTTAATTAAAAAAACGTTGTTATGGTCTTACCTGTACTTATAAATGGAGTCCATTTGCAGCTCCTTCTGACCAAAAGCATCGATAACTTGTTTATAGAAGTCTTCCTTATTTTCTTTCTTCAGTTTTAAAAGTCTCTGTTTCGATGGAGATATTCCTTTAATTATTACCTCCTGCTTCCATTGAAAGTCCAGTTTAGAAAACTGTTTTATTTTAGATACTGGTATGCAATCCTCCATCTGAAAAAAAATCTCTTGCTGCGTGTGTTCACTTCTTCTGCAGTACCGGAAGTCGCAAGAAGGATCACTAGCGCGGCAGCGCCCTCTACCACCAGGAGGCGGGAGTCATTTAATGACTTATACAGTATTTCACACACGCAGCTACGGTATATTAATAAAACATAGCTGCTTACTGTTCTCTTTAGCATACTGTACCGGTATTCAATAGCTTGGACCTTAAATCCTACTGAAAAGCTCTTTATCTTTTTTCCTTTGTGCGATTGTAAACTACTGAAAGCCGCTTCCTCCATTTTGAAAATGAGGACAGATGCGTCACTCGTGACGTACCGAATTTGACCCGGTGGAAGTTCTAGCCATATGCTAAATATTTTGCGAAACGAGTTTGACCCGGCGAAAATTATAGACATGCGATAATAAAATTAATATTTTGCGAAACGAATTTGATCCAGCTTCAATAATAAACCGGCGATAAGGCCAAGCATGCGTTAATTATTTTGAGAAACGACTTTGACCCGGCAGTAATTCTAGACGTGCGAATACTATATTCCCTGCGCCAATTCAAGGAAATACGGTACGTTATATGAGGCATAAATAACCAACTGAGAACGTGCCTGGTATGTTAACGTAATATATTATGGTAAGAGTCATTCAAATAACTATAACATATAGAACATGCTATAAGTTTACCAAACAATCTGTCACTCCTAATCGCTATATCCGATGAAATCTTATACGTCTAGTCTCTTACGTGAATGAGCTAAATAATATTATTTTAGATTTTACGGTAATGTGTTAATAATTTCAGTATAAGTATAAGTCGCACCCCA
Source organism: Entelurus aequoreus (assembly GCF_033978785.1). Lineage (NCBI taxonomy): Eukaryota > Metazoa > Chordata > Actinopteri > Syngnathiformes > Syngnathidae > Entelurus > Entelurus aequoreus. Next base: position 31,439,447 of record NC_084756.1, on the reverse strand, counting down.
GGCCAAACTATGAAAAAAACTGTGACTTATAGTCCGAAAATTACGGTTTATATATATATATATATATATATATATATATATATATATATATATATATATATATATACACACACACAGTCGTGGTCAAAAGTTTACATACACTTGTGAAGGATGTAAAGTCATGGCTGTCTTGAGTTTCCAATAATTTCTACAACTCTTATTTTTTTGTGATAGAATGATTGGAGCACATACTTGTTGGTAACAAAAAAACATTCATGAAGTTTGGTTCTTTTATGAATTTATTATGGATCTACTGAAAATGTGACCAAATCTGCTGGGTCAAAAGTATACATACAGCAATGTTAATATTTGCTTACATGTCCCTTGGCAATTTTCTCTGCAATAAGGCGTTTTTGTTAGCCATTCAGAAGCTTCTGGCAAGCCTCTGGTTGAATTTTTGACCACTGCTTTTGACAAAATTGGTGCAGTTCAGCTACATTTGTTGGTTTTCTGACATGGACTTGTTATTTTTCAGCATTGTCCACACGTTTAAGTCAGGACTTTGGGAAGGCCATTCTAAAACCTTAATTCTAGCCTGATTTAGCCATTCCTTTACCACGTTTGACGTGTGTTAGCGGTCATTGTCCTGTTGGAACACCCAACTGCGCCCAAGACCCAACCTCCAGGCTGATGATTTTAGGTTGTCCTGAAGAATTTGGAGGTAATTCTCCTTTTTCATTGTCCCATTTACTCACTGTAAAGCACCAGTTCCATTGGCAGCAAAACAGGCCCAGAGCATAATACTACCACCACCATGTTTGACGGTAGGAATTGTGTTCCTGGGACTAAAGGCCTCACCTTTTCTCCTCCAAACATATTGCTGGGTATTGTGGCCAAACAGCTACATTTTTGTTTCATCTGACATCACATGGAGAAAGATAAGACATTCTGGAGGAAAGTTTTTATGGTCAGATGCATATATATATATATATATATATATATATATATATATATATATATATATATATATATATATATATATATATATATATATATATATATATTAAGGCTGTCAAAGTTAACACGATAATAACGCGTTAACTATAAGTTCCTTTAACGGCGATCATTTTTTTAACGTTTGAAAATTTGTAATGGCGTCCAGTTACAGTTGAGCCACACGCTCGAAAATTGTTAGCAGAACTGCACAGAGAAAGGGGCACCTTATGGAAATATCAGATGCAAAGCCATGGCAAGTCGTTTTCCGGACAAGACAAGACAATTTTACCTTCAAATGCCGTGAGAAAACATCATTGGAGCGAACTCTGAATGTCCATTGCTGCTTGGAGTGAGGAGAAGCTTCACGTCCGTGTTTGAATTACCGTTAAGTGCATTTAAAACATAAAATGTAGATTGTTACTCGCACTGCTTTAGTAAGATGGAATACAAGCTCAGTAGAAACAAAGACGGCAGAGAGGAAGTCTAAAGTCACTTTTATCTGAGATTTTCGTCACAACGTGTCAAGTATTTTCTCATACCGATCACACACTTCTGGTTGGTGGCTTCACAATAACAGCGCTACGCTTCACATCCGGTCTAACCAACAAAACAACAAAAAATCGTCTTACACTACAATCATGTTATTCTGTTACTCTGTGTTATTCTGTGATCTTTCTATCTAAATAAATCAATCAATCAATGTTTATTTATATAGCCCTAAATCACAAAAGTCTCAAAGGGCTGCACAAGCCACAACAATGTTTTCTTTCTGGCAAATTAATTATATTGCAGTCCTTCCCACACATTCATTTATTTGTGGCGGCCCGCCACGAAAGAATTACGTCCGCCACAAATAAAAAAATAAAAATATTTTTTTATTTTTTTGTCCTGTCCAGCTTCTCAGGCAAATCATATAGTTGATGTAGATGCCCATATAGGCTGTTCAGATTTACTTTACAAAAGAGAAGTGTAGGATACTTCTCTTGTTGCTTTATTTGTATTTGACCACTACTGTTTTCTGTTTATTTGTTACTGACTGTGGCAGGACACCTCTGCCTCTGTTTCACTTTATGTTGCTGGTAAATAATATGGTTGTAGTAGTAGGCTAAAGTTAAATTATTTAGTATGCACTAATTAAAGGGGCAGAGCTTTAAGAGACATTTTAGCTTTTATATTTTATAAGATATATTTTTTGTAAGAACCACAATAAATATATTTCAGTGAATAACTTATTGTTCAAATCTGTATATAAATATGTACATAAAGTGTTGTAATTATATTGTAAAATGGATGGATATATGTATGGATGGACGTTTAAAAGAAAACTGTTATAATAAATTAGTAAGTATACATTTTTTGAGCCTTTTTAGAGAAAATCATATCATTGCAGTAAATTATGCAAATTACTCGATGTCATGGTGACCACGACCCTAGCCACGCCCATAGCCACGCCCCCACCGCCACAGGTATCTTGGCAGTTTATGGGAAACACTGTTTTGTAATGGCAGCGGGGATATGATGGAGGAAGACTGTCTTTGAAAAAACTTGTCTTGTTATTCGCTGCCACTGAGACTAATTTAATACTGCAGGCATGCCTGCAACTGCCCTCTGCAGCCCACATCGGGTAATTACAGTTCACTACACAATATTACCATCGCTAAATGTGAGCATGAATGTTGTCTGTCTATCTGGGTTGGCCCTGCGATGAGGTGGCGACTTGTCCAGGGTGTACACCGTCTTCCGCCTAAATGCAACTGGGATAGGTTACAGCCACCCCTGTGAACTCGAGCGGGACAAACTGCATAAAATGAATGCATGGATGGATGAGATATTCTTTTATAATCTGTTCTGATTGATAGTCCGCAATTGCAGAATGTTTAACAGGCTGAATATTACATTTTATTAATAAGTAGATAGGGAAGGTTCAAATGTTGTCATACAGAGATATGAATGCCATTAACTTGCACTACTGTGCAGTAGTTTATGGTAATAATTACATAAGCACACTATATCCACTCATCACCCTGCAGAAGAAAGCATTCATTCAAACAGTACAAATGACATATAAAGCAAAAAACAATCTACTGCCTGGAAATGTGCTAAAGTTTTTTACTGAAAGGGAAGGGGGTTACAATTTAAGGGGTTAATTTCGATCTTAAAATTCAGAATGTACGCACAACACGAAGAAGCTTTTCTGTTTCAATATGTGGGGTTAAACTATGGAACAGTTTGAATGCAGAATTAAAAGAACGTCCTAACTTAATTTTGTTTAAAAAACAATACAACTACATGATTTTCAATATGTACAAGAATGAAGGTTTCTAACAATCCCAACATGTTTATATTATTATTATTATTCTAATTATTTGGGTAGTTATTTACTTATTGGTTGGTGTTACCTTCAGTTAGTACTTGTATTTATGTGACAATATACAGTATGTGTTTATTGTACGTATGTACTGTATTTTTGTGCCAAAGAAAAGGGAACAAAGTGGGTAAAAGATTGTTGATAATATATTGGAATAAGACCGGTAAATGTACCATTGTATATAATAATAATGATGATGATAAGAAAGCTAGTTATTTGATTTATAAAATAAGAGATGGGAGTAAATAAATTTCACTCCCTTTTGGATATTAAAAAACCCAACCATTATTTGTTGTTTTAATTTTTTATGTGTTTTCATTGTGAAATTTTTTTTTAAATTTCTGTACCTTACTGTAATGTTTTCAAGTTTATTTCCTTTTTTTTCATTATTTTTTTCTTTTGCTGTGTTTTTAACATGTCCAAAATAAACTACTGCTATAACAACTAACTTGTACAACCTATAAAGTACAGAATATCAGAAACATTTATTCATCTAGAAAAAAAATATCTTACATCTTTGACAATCAAAGCATGATCGTAACAGGCCACATTTTTTTGGTTATTAATGCGTGAAACTGCTATCTAAACATGGAAGTGTAGCGCCTCCTCTTAATGCAAGTGCTCTTAAAGCAGGAATACAAATTCTGTATTCCTACGAAAGGCAAAATCTGGCAAGACACAAACGCACTGCAGGTATTTTTTAAAAATTCTCTTTAAAGTACTTTAGAGCAGTGGTCCCCAACCTTTTTGTAGCTGGGGACCGGTCAACGCTTGAAAATTTGTTCCACGGACCGGGGGGGTGGAATTTTTTTAATTTTTTAATTATTTTTTTTTTCATAAAGAAATACAATCATGTGTGCTTACGGACTGTATCCCTGCAGACTGTATTGATCTATATTTAATTTAAAAAAAAAATATATATATATATTTTCTTTTTCTTGCGCGGCCCGGTACCAATCGGACCACTGCTTTAGAGTACTGGAGCCCGAATAGAAAATGCTCCAGACTGAGCAGCAACCAAAACCCTAACCCAGCAATTAGATTGTCCGATATTTAAACATAATTTGAAAACACCCCAAGGACCAGATTCTATATTAAACTCATAACGTCTCGCGGGCCAAATTAAAGATGCCTGCAGGCTGCACTTGGCCCACGGGTCGTAGTTTGGACACACCTAGCTTAGTTGCTCAAACAACATTTTGTTTCTATAAGTTTAGCTTGGAGTATGTTGTTTCTCAATAGGAAATTACGCCAATACATCTTGTTTCATGTTACCGGAGGTGATGTCACATGCAACAATGGTATCGAAATTTGGTATGTTTTGATTTTATGTGGATCAGTTTTTGGAAGTACCGACGTTATTCGGTCGGTACCAATAAAAGTATAAAATTCAGTACCCATCCCTATTGTTGGAGCAAGTGCACTGCACATGCTAATCAATATCCACCTCTGCAAAAAGAGCAGCCGAGTGGAATTCAACATTCACCTGTTTACTGCATCCTTTGGTATCCTTCAGCATAGAGCAAAACTAAGTGGAGGTCCAAGTCATTATTTCTGTGTAATCTAGCCCACCAGACGGAGCAATCTGTCACGTTGCGCCTCATTTGGGCCGTTACAAGATGCATGATATAACCTTGTAACTTTTTTACAGACCTGGAACTCTCACTCTGGCTGTCCACGGTTATCCATTCTGGAGACCAAATTAACATATTAAAAAAGTCACTAATGACCACCAGACCGGAATCATTGTGAACTGCAGATAGACTCCCTGGTTGAAGGTCCTAAAAAGGCTGCCTGACCTTGCCTGTTCCGCACTATGTGCACTTTTTTAAATGTCTTTCGAGAGCCTTTTGTATCATACGTGCAGAAAAGACAGAAATGCCAAGGTGAATACATTATACTAATTGTCATCCCTCAACAATGTGTTTGAGAGAGACAGGGTTTTGTCAGACACATAATGGAGTTTATCTGACATTGTTAGCCAAGGACATGTTCAACAATAATACTGTGTGTTGGTATTGGATCTACGTTCAAAGCTCAGGCTGATAAACACGTTTGCTTGAGCCCAGAACCCAAAAAGACAGATTTGACATACCGTATTTTTCGGACAATAAGGCGCACTTAAAATCCATTAATTTTCGACAAAATCGACAGTGCGCCTTATAACCCGGTGCGTCTAATGTACGGCATAATTCTGGTTGTGCTTACCGACCTCAAAGCAATTTTATTTGGTACATGGTGTAATAAGTGTGACCAGTAGATGGCAGTCATACATAAGAGATACGTGTAGACTGCAATATGATGGCAGTAAACAACACCAAAACTTTAAATGTTCCATTGAGAATATAGAACATTACACACGGCGCTCCAAAATCTGTCAAAATGTTTTTAGTACGACTTCGGTAAGCTATGAAGCCACACCGCTTGATGGATTGTCGGCGCATTAAACATACAAGTATTATTATGATGTGTGTATAAGGACCGAAAAAGGGCACCTATTAGCAGACATATTACCTGGCGTTTTGTTTCGCAATAATATGCAAAACCAACTTTTCTTACCTTCTGGTACCTGCCGATGTGTATTTGGGATCTGCATAAGTCCTGAAAATGTGCGCGCGTCCGCTATTGTAGTCCGTTGCGACACCGTAGTCATAAGCTTCTTCTTTTTCTCTACCTTCTTATGTGGCATTCATCTTCCGCTGTTGCCATTTGTAAAATAAAGTAGTGTAAAGTTCTTACTTGTATCTGTCAGTAGACTAGCTATCAAAGCGCTGCAAACTGTAGTGGGTTTACATAATTCACCCACGGAACTTTAGTTATTAGAGGGTTCCGGTCGGACAGTTTTTCACGAGACACATCTCCGGGGGTTGATGTTGCATTATTGAGCCACGGATGAGAAGATTCATCCATCCATCCATTTTGATGCTCCGTTATTGATTTAGATAAAGTCTGAATGTCATTTAAACAGTTAGCTCCATCATTTGACACTTCTTCGACTCCCGTCCTTGCACGCTACACCGCTACAACAAAGATGACGGGGAGACATAGTTGTTGAAACATTCAGTGTGACATACCATCCACATCGTGTGACCATGGACAGATTAAAGCAACACTTGAGCGAGATATTGTTGCATTTTGATAAAGTTGGAGAGCTGGAGTGAGGCAGATGCAGCAGAAGCTGATAAATCCAAACGAAATCCTTCCCCGAGGCTGTATTTGGGGTTCAGAAACACTCCGTGCTTCTTCATGATGAATGCTGATACAATTTTTTTTCTGCTAAATAGCCATATTTTACAGTACCACATGCTAACTGAACGAACTAACTAAACATTCACTTTTTTATCGGCTCGTATTGTTTTTTTTGTGTGTTTTTCATATTGAGCTATTCCATTCACGTGTGCAAAATCATTATCATACATAAATGTATCGTAATCTGTGAACAAGCACTTTGATTGGAACTGTTCAGTTCAATATGGTAATGTATTACCATAAAACAGCCACTAATCTCTCTGAAGCAGATTAACTCTGATGCAGATAAGCATTTGATGTAAAGTTCCCTGTTACTAACAGGAAAAATGACACCACTTGCATGAGATGTACGGTACGTTTTTAAAAAAACATTTAAATATGAGACACTAGAACTGTTTAAGTTGCCAAATTGCTCTAAAAAGCACATTAAAGATCATTAACATTAAGATGAAAATAATTTTTTAAGACCTGTTTTTGATAAATAATTTTGGAGAAAATAAATCCGTACATTTATTAGTGTTGTCCCGAGACCAATATTTTGGTACCAATATTATTTTGATACTTTTGGTACTTTTCGGTACTTTTCTAAATAAAGGGGACCACAAAAAATTGCATTATTGGCTTTATTTTAACAAAAAATCTTAGGGTACATTAAACATATGTTTCTTGTTGCAAGTTTGTCCTTAAATAAAATAGTGAACATACAAGACAACTTGTCTTTTAGTAGTAAGTAAGCAAACGAAGGCTCCTAATTTAGCTGCTGACATATGCAGTAACATATTGTGTCATTTTCCATTCTATTATTTTGTCAACATTATGAAGGACAAGTGGTAGAAAATGAATTATTAATCTACTTGTTTATTTACTGTTAATAGCTGCTTACTTTCTCTTTTAACATGTTATAGCTACACCTCTGTTAAAATGTAATAATCACTTATTCTTCTGTTGTTTGATACCTTACATTAGTTTTGGATGATACCACAAATTTGGGTATCAATCCGATACCAAGTAGTTACAGGATCATACATTGGTCATACTCAAAGTCCTCACGTGTCCAGGGACATATTTACTGAGTTTATAAAGATAATATACATTTTTTTAAAAACAAAAGAAGATGTTGTGATGCCAAAAAATATCGACGTAGTCATAGTAGTATCGACTAGATACACTCCTGTACTTGGTATCATTACAGTGGATGTTAGGTGTAGATCTACCAATGGCGTTTGTTTACATTTTGACACCGGTGAGCTCTGATGTGTAGTGAAGCATGTTTAGCTATTCCTTGTCCTGCAGGGATGATACTTGTAAGAAACTTACTTTATTTGTCGCCATGGAGGCGAGGATGAGTGATTTAGAAGTAGCTAAAACACTGCCGACTGGGGCTGGACTTTAGCCGCTAGCTAGCTAACCATGTCTTAAAGCACCTCTTCCGGATGGCATTTTCAGTGTTATAACTTCACCTTTATCGTTAGTTTTTAAGCCAAAATACGTCCGTTCTCCCTTTTCTGTCCACACCATGTGTCTGGTTGGAAGTACTACGTGATTGTGCACTGCCGAACATGCTCCTCTGCTTTTATAACCAGCAATGACACGATGTGACGACGACGGGTGGGGGTGGCGGACCGGTACTTTTCAGAAATGTATTCATATGGGTCTACTGAAACTGTGACCAAATCATCTGACCACAGAACTTTTCCTCCAGAAGCAACCTTTAGACGAGCCTTAAGGTGTCGCTTCTGGAGCAAGGGCTTCCTTCTTGCATGGTAGCCTCTCAGTCCATGGCGATGCAAAACACGCTTGACTGTGGACACTGACACCTGTGTTTCAGCAGCTTCCAATTCATTGCAGACCTGCTTTTTGGTGGTTCTCGGTTGACTCTTGATCATCCAGACCAATTTTCTCTCAGCAGCAGGTGATAGCTTGCGTTTTCTTCCTGATCGTGGCAGTGACAAAACTGTGCCGTGCACTTTATACTTAGGAACAATTGTCTGCACTGTGGCTCTTTGGACCTTAAGCTGCTATGAAATGTCTCCAAGTGACTTTCCTGACTTGTTCAAGTCAATGATTTCATATCTGTACTAAGTTCCTTTGACTTTCCCATTGTCGCGTTTGTAACCGAGTCTAATGACTGCATCACATGAGCCCTATTTAAATGGGCTCAGAGAAGTCAACAGGTGTCGTCAATCATAATCACACATGAAGTTAAGAGGCCATGCCATGAAGCTAATTTGATTTGATTGTAACTTTTCTACAAATTGATAACAGTGTTTCCTATAAACTGCCAAGATACCTGTGGCGGTGGGGGCGTAGCTGTGGGCGTGGCGGTGGGCGTGGTCACCATTACATCATCAATACATTTGCATAATTTACTACAATGATTTTATTTTCTCTAAAAAGGCTCAAAAAATGTATACTTACTAATTAATAATAGCAGTCTTGTTTTAAACGTCCATCCATCCATCCATCCATCCATCCATCCATCCATCCATCCATCCATTTTACAATATAATTACAACACTTTATGTACATATATATATACAGATTTGAACAATAAGTTATTCACTGAAATATATTTATTAATTGTGGTTCTTACAAAAAATATATCTTATAAAATATAAAAGCTAACATGTCTCAAAGCTCTGCCCCTTTAATTAGTGCATATTAAATAATTTAACTTTAGCCTACTACTACAACCATATTATTTACCAGCAACATAAAGTGAAACAGAGGCAGAAGTGTCCTGCCACAGTCAGTAACAAATAAACAGAAAACAGTAGTGGTGGTAGATAGACACAGAGCTTCATCAAACATCTGATCCACTGAACAAAGAGCTCCAAAAATCTTGAACTTTAGACTGCCATCAGTTTTACTCCCTACACTTAACCATGTGTTTCCTACTGCCTGCAGACTTTGCACCCTTTGTTATATACACATGTTGTGTTTCTAATATAAATACATTTAATAAAGTCAAATACAAATAAGGCAACAAGAGAAGTATCCTAAATCTGAACAGCCGATATGGGCATCTACATCAACTATATGATTTGCCTGAGAAGCTGGAGAGGACAAAAAAAAACAAAAAACAGTTTTTAATTTTTTTTTTAAATTTGTTTTAATTTGTTTTAATTTTTTTAAATTTTTAAAACATTTTTTTAAATTTTTTATTTTTTATTTTATTTGTGGCGGACGTAATTCTTTCGTGGCAGGCCGCCACAAATAAATGAATGTGTGGGAAACCCTGGATAATGTATGTTTCTGTATGTATACTTTTGACCTAGCAGTTTTGGTCACATTTTCAGTAGACCCATAATAAATTCATAAAAGAACCAAACTTCATGAATGTTTTTTGTGACAAACAAGTATGTGCTCCAATCACTCTATCACAAAAAAATAAGAGTTGTAGAAATGATTGGAAACTCAAGACAGCCATGACATTATGTCCTTCACAAGTGTATGTAAACTTTTGTTCATGACTGTACAAAAGTACAGAAAATTGTTGACTAACGGTATTAATCCCCAGGTACTGGGAATTGATACCATTGCAGCTAAAATGTGAAAGATCCCCATCACTACTGAAGTATGTGAGTGATAGCAAGAATATATTTGACTCACTTTGGTTTGCATGTAAATCTGAAGACTCATTTTTCAGACTATTGTCTTGGTTTAAGAATGTCCTCTTAATACAATAAATGCATGTAAGTAACGAATATACTAAGCTATTTGGGGCTTTACTAAGGTAAAGTGGTGGTTTGCCAAAACTGAAACACTCCAACACACCATTTGCAGTTCAGTCAGTGGATCCGGCACCAGTTCCGTTGAAACCAACATAGTAAAATGATGACACACACTTTCTGCTGATTCACTCATAGTGAATTTCATCTTGTTTCCGTTTATGAGCTCCCAACCTCGCCTGTCGTCAGCACAGGGAAGCAGTCGTGGGTAATGGGCTGTGGGTGCTCCGGGAGATAGGGGCAAAGGGACGCGTAGTGAGGGGGGCTGGTTATGTCTGTCCTGGGTGTTAAATCAGCCTCAGGTGGCTGATAAAAAGCTTTTGGATTGAACAAAAGCAAGGTCCACTCCCGCTGGTGCTGCTGGCGGGACGGTGGCATCAATACAACTAGCTTCTGAAAGACTGATGAGGAAGCAAAATGGCACAGTTTACAGTGTGAAAGGCAATGAACCATTCCAATGGGTAATTTGATATATGATACAGACTATACCGACATGACAGGTACATTGACATTTTCCCCAGTCTCCTACACATCCAAAACATTAATACGCTCAATAATGAGAGGAATAATAATGAGCTGCTCATTGAAATGTGACTCAGCTGGTATAATTAGAGTGAGTCTCCCAGTTGTGGAGTCCTGGTCCTGGATGGAGGTTTGTTCTGTAGCGGGAAGTGAGAGGAAATGTTGCCATGCATGTAGGTCATGTTCCCATCGCTGCCTTAATCAGCGGCTATATATAATCTGCTTTCTTCAGAGAGACTTTTAAGATGGCCTCCCACTGTGTACTCCCTTTCGACGTCTCTATTAGACTAAGTGGCCCGGGCCCAGGGGCCAGAGTCAGAAAAAGGGAGAGGTCAGACATTTATTGGACCTCCTTAGTCAAAAAAAAAAGAAAAAAAGTGGAAGCTGAGAAAGGGAGCGCGGCGCTCATTGTGTTTATTTGTAGCTTCACTTTTTTTCAGGTCACTCAGACATCTTTATTACGCTGCATGTACCGCATATTGCTAAACAAACAAGGAAACAAAAAGTACGAGAAAGGCACTCAATCGTGACTTTATACTGGTATACAGGACATTGAACCTAATAAGTCTTTTATTGCTTTTCATTCCTTAAAATATTTGAAGTTGTAATCGGGTTTTCTGGCCAAAGTATTGTGATGTGGAAAATGCAATAAGCAAATCTCAAAGAGTCTCGAAGAAGCCTGGTTTTAAATAAATATATTTCGAACTGCAATAAAAACGCCATCTTCGCCAGTGTTTCTTTTTGTACAAGGATTTATTGACTGTCTTTGTCACATTCTTAGCAACCTAAATCACTTTGAAAATCTGTTAAGAACTTGGATATCATCAGTCCGTGCCGAACAAGTTGGCGTTGGCTTCCTTTCCACCCACTTGGGTCCCTTCTACACTAAGCCGGCTAAGGTTATCCAGGGTAAATCCTACCTAACCTTATCCTTGTCCACACACACCATACTTGCCAACCCTCCCGTTTTTAGCGGGAGAATCCCGATATTCAGCGCCTCTCCCGACAACCTCCCGACTGAGATTTTCTCCCGACAAACTCCCGGTATTCAGCCGGAGCTGGAGGCCACGCCCCCCCAAAAAAAGGTCTGCCGCAGCTGCGATTGGACCTGACCAGCCTCCGGGTACAAGTACTGGAGTACCAATTGCTTGCCAGGGAAGATCTTCCCCAGGAAGCAAGGATTGATTGACCGGTTTTGGGCCATGCTAGGGAGAGATGGAAGATTCCACACTCTCGTGCATTTGATGAAAGCACTTTTGTGCGTGCCACACAGCAATGCATCATCAGAGAGGGTGTTCAGCATGGTTAGAAAAATAGTGACAGAGAATAGAAAGAGGATGGACAATTCAACCCTTAACAAAGCATTGTACTTTCAAGTACAACAATGAGTAGATGAGTGTTGTGTGTGTGTGCGTGTATATGTGTAAATAAATGAACACTAAAATTCAAGTATTTCTTTTATTTATATGTATAATAAAATAATTATATATATATATATATATATATATATATATATATATATATATATATATATATAGCTAGAATTCACTGAAAGTCAAGTATTTATATATATATATATATATATATATATATATATATATATATATATATATATATATATATATATATATATATATATATATATATATATACATATATATATATATATATGAAATACTTGAGTTGGTGAATTCTAGCTGTAAATATATTCTCCTCTTAACAACGCCCCAACCACGCCCCCGCCCCAACCACGCCCCCAACCACGCCCCCTCCCACCCTCGACCAAGGCCCCCCCCCCCCCCCCCCCCACCTCCCGATATTGGAGGTCTCAAGTTTGGCAAGTATGACACACACACAATGGTCGTTTAAGACCCCCTCCGTCCACCGGCGCAACGCGACCTAATACGCATTTCTCCGTTTTTGTTTTTGTTTTTGTTTTTGTTTTTTCTGTCTTGCCTTTTGGTGAGGGCGGTCACATTTTTCTCTGCTCCCTCCTTCCCTGCTTGCTTTCTTGTGTCCTTGTCTTGTCTGAACTTTTTTTTGAAGCTTCTTTCTTTGCGCTGTCCTCAAATCTAAACATCAAACATGGATATGATCAGCTGGACTCTCGACGCAATTGACAAAGTCTTTTCGACAAGGAAAAGAGGTTCGGGGGAGCCTGGCTGCCCTAATGGAACCATTGCTGCGGGGTACGTGAGAGATTCCTGGGATAAATGGAGACTCATGTGCCTCTCAGTCCTTTCCATCGAGGACGTGGAAGACATCTACCTATTTGGAACCGTGATCGCGGGGCACCTGCTGATTGGGCTGGGCATTGCTCTGGTGTATCGTCAAATTCGGAAGACGATGGCAGCCACTCAAGGAGACCAACGGCTGTTCATCGCAATGGAAGGATTGGGTCGGGCTGTGGGAACACAGACTGGGGCGATTTCTGATTTGAATCGCAAAATGGATCTCATCTTGGAGAAGCCTGCTGAGAAGGAAGAATTAAATTGAATTTGAGAGATCCAGCACGGACACACAGAGCAGGCAGGTCATTGTTTTGACTGCTCGAAGAAAACAACATCTTAATCTACGATTTGACTCCCTCGAATGGCCTTGATGCTATCAGGAACAGGCTGTTCTGAAGAACTCCCCCAAGGACCCCTCAACGATGGACGCTTTTGACCTTCCTTTTTTTCAATAACACCTGGTGTCGAACTTTGAGATCGGCCCCAGTCCACAAAAACATTTCAACATCTCACCCAAGTTAATTGGGCATACATGCACGCACCCGCCCCTCCCCCAATCAACGCCTTCACCACTGCTTAATTCCTCCGGGGTTGTGGATGGCTGAGTAGCGCTTTATAGCGGCAGCCGGCCTCCAGGGCCCCAAATCCCCCCCCCCCCTCTGTTGCGAGTTGTTGTGATTACATGTATCATGTTTATGTGTGCCATGCTATGTGAGTTTTTTTCCTCGGACTCAGTCTGGAGCCCTCCTGAGGGTCCAGCCTTAGACTGATATTTTTTTTACTCTTCCTCCTTTCCCAATGTCACCTTTTTCCCACCTTTTTTAAGGAGCGCCGTAAGTGGCTGATCCGTTGGCGGTCCCGTCTTGTCCCCTTGTAACCTATGTCTGCTCTTAGTGGGACTGTGCCGAAAATGAAATTTCAGTTCTCATGTGTCCTGTACATGTTAAAGAATGGACAACAATAAAGCATCTTGAATCTTGAATGCGCGGAAAAAATGCGCACGTCATAGCCACCTCTGACCTGGAAGTGTATTCTTACCCTGTGTTTCAATGTAGACTATTGTAACATTTACAGTAAACCTTGCTTGCCTCACCATCAGCAGCTGTTAGACTATTGTAGTGAATCACACCTGAGCGATCATAATTTAATCATATATTTAATGGACGTGTGAAAGTAAACCATGTGATAAAGAACATTTTACAACAAACCAACAACAGGATACTGTGCTTGTAGGCTGAAATTGGCGGTCGTACTTGACGGCCGCAACCACTTCATGGCTTCAGAATAGTTATGGAGTACAAAGCTAGACGTTGAGTAATCGCTCGACATACATCGCGGACAATAACTGACAGTCTGCTTTGCCAGTCCAAATGCATTCGCTGTTTTTAGTAGTCTTCCCTTGTCCACGGGAGCCCGCATTGTTGTTGTCTCCCCTTCGACTAATGGACAAAGTTTTTCTACTAAGTAGAATCACAGCTGACCTGGACATTCAAAAGTTCTCTGTCACAACACACTCTTTGACAAACATATCCCACCAGGCTGCCGATCTTCCAGGGCTTATCCAAAACCGTCGCTCAACATTGCTATGTTGCCGTCTGAGATGTGTTGTATCCCAAATAGCTGCAATCGCACATTCAAACCATTCCAACATTCAAACTATTCTTACATTCATACTACATTCTGTCAGAATTTCACTTCAACTTCAGCATTGGAGCATTCACAGGCAATTTCTTCAGGAATTGCCTCTTGTAGTTATTTGTTAGTATTTAAATAAAGTTTAAAAAAAAAAATCCTTTTAGCATATTTTCAATTGTTGCTGCTTATTGTACAAAGTACTTTATTGAGATTTTTTCAAGTGTCTAGAGACTTTTAATGACTTTTTTTAAATTAAAAACGACTATCAGGCAATCTAGCATCTTCTTGTGGTGTTATTACAAAATGTATTTGTGTTTACAACTCTACTTCTGTCCCTCCATGTCCCTGACGAAAGAGGCGAGCTGCAGTGAGCATGATGTCACACTTGCTTCGCGTTGCTGCTCCAGTTGGACTTTCTCTTCTTAGAGGCCGCCACTGTCCTCTTAATATTTGCACATTTTGTAGATGGCTGTCCGTGGGTATATTTGCGATCTATTAAAATTACGTCCACATTGCAGGCATGCTGTCAACTCTTCAGACAATGGCGCGCGTTTTGTTTACATCCGGTTTCAGCAACGTGGTTTTCAGTAATCAGTCTTTTTTTTTTTGTGGTCGAGTGTTCGGTACATCACTTGTCAATAGGGCGCAAATAGCAGGCTGTATACAGTGGCGATCAAACGTTTACATACACTTGTAAAGAACATAATGTCATGGCTGTCTTGAGTTTCCAATAATTTCTACAACTCTTATTTTTTTGTGATAGAGTGATTGGAGCACATACCTGTTGGTCACAAAAAACACTTTTACCACTTTTGACGGGTTTGGGGTCTTTGTCCTGTTGGAACACCCAACTGTACCCAAGACCCAACCTCTGGGCTGATGATTTTAGGTTGTCCTTTTTCATTGTCCCATTTAACGCACCAGTTCCATTGGCAGCAAAACAGGCCCAGAGCATAATACTACCACCACCATGCTTGACGGTGGGCATTGTGTTCTTGGGATGAAAGGCCTCACCTTTTCTCTTCCAAGCATATTGCTGGGTATTGTGGTCAAACGGCTCAATTTTTGTTTCATCTGACATCGCATGGACAAAGATAAGACCTTCTAGAGGAAAGTTCTGTGGTGAGATGAAACAAAAATTTAGCTGTTTGGCCACAATACCCAGCAATATATTTGGAGGAGAAAAGGTGAAGCCTTTAATACCAGGAACACCAACCTACCGTCAAGCATGGTGGTGGTAGTATTATGCTCTGGGCCTGTTTTGCTGCTAATGGAACTGGTGCTTTAAATGGGACAATGAAAAATCAGGATTACCTCCATATTCTTCAGGACAACCTAAAATCATCAGCCCGGAGGTTGGGTCTTGGGCGCAGTTGGGTGTTCCAACAGGACAATGACCCCAAACACACGTCAACAGTGGTAAAGGAATGGCTAAATCAGTCTAGAATTAAGGTTTTAGAATGGCCTTCCCAAAGTCCTGACTTAAACGTGTCAGAAAACCAACAAATTTAGCTGAACTGCACCAATTTTGTCAAGAAGAGTGGTCAAAAATTCTACCAGAAGCTTGCCAGAAGCTTGTGGATGGCTACCAAAAGCGCCTTATTCCAGTGAAACCTGCCAAGGGACATGTAAGCAAATATATTAACATTGCTGTATGTATGCTTTTGACCCAGCAGATTTGGTCACATTTTCAGTAGACCCATAATAAATTCATAAAAGACCCAAACTTCATGAATGTTTTTTGTGACCAACAAGTATGTGCTCCAATCACTCTATCACAAACAAATAAGAGTTGTAGAAATTAATGGAAACTCAAGACAGCCATGACATTTATTCTTTACAAGTGTATGTAAAGTTTCGATCACGACTGTATACCGTAATTTCCGGACTATAAGCCGCACCTGACTATAAGCCGCACCAGCTAAATTTAGGGGAAAATACAGATTGCTCCATATATAAGCCGCACCCGACTATAAGCCGCAGGGTTTTGATGTGTAATTACCGTAGTATATAGGGGTTCCTGCTACCACGGAGGGGATTGTCGGGACAGAGATGACTGTTTGGGAACGCAAAGCGTCCCATTTATGAACAATAAATCTTTCAATCATTCAATCAAACTTTCGCATCTTTGACATGGCGAACAGCATTCGTGCAGAGTACAAAATATACAACGGTGCAAAGTAATACAAAGTGCTCGCCTGTACGTTATCAAAATAACCAGCCTACCGGTATATGAAAAGTCAGTCTTTAATCATTGTGTCATCGTCTTCCTCCTGCGTACTAAAACCACCGAAATCCTCTTCGTCAGTGTCGGAGAAGAACAGGCCGTAAATAAGCCGCACCCTTGTATAAGCCGCAGGGACCAGAACGAGGGGAAAAAGTAGCGGCTTATAGTCCGGAAATTACGGTATATCAATTCATACTGTAACTACTAGCTAGTGTTAATGTTTTATGTTCGTGTGGTTTGGATTTGATGTCAGTTTTTCCCATGTTTGCAAACACACCGTCGGTGCCTGAAAGGTGATTGGCGGAGAATGAGGAAGTGTTGTTGTGTGTCCGGGGAGGAACGGAGATTAAAGTGTTTGCACAGGAGGTAAAACCTGTTGGAATTGTGCCGTTTGTTATCATAAGATTGGTAATGAAAGTTAGAAATAGCGTCAGACTTTGTGTGATTTCTTCTGAAGGCTACAATATATTATCATATTTTAAATTTGTTTTCAAGTAAAAAAATAATTATTTTCAAGGTGTGGTGGTAATGAAAATGCTGTGGCGGGCGTGCCACATTCAATTACATTAAAGGGAAACCCTGAAATTAGAGTAAGATTCAGGGGCTACGATTACATTATAGATTATTTGTGCATTTAAAATTATTATATTGTACATTATCATTATTACTTGTGTTTATGAAATGATCATATTAAATTGTTAACAATATGGTTATATGGTTCCTCCCTTGGCTGTCGACGCCATTTCTGTTTTTCAGAAGCAATCGCGCCCAGCATAGATATACTGTATATTAAAAAACTAAAATCAAATCAAATCAAATCAACTTTATTTATAAAGCACATTTAAAATTTACCACAGGGGTAGCCAAAGTGCTGTACAATGGGCAGGTTAAAAATAATACGAGAACCGAGCAAACACAACACAACACAAACAGAACACGATAAAAAATAAATAAATAAAATATAAAAAACATAAAAACAGGTTCACAGCAGGTGTATTATGGGGCGCCATTGCAGGATGGGTATCACTCAGTGTTAAAAGCCATGGAATAAAAGTATGTTTTTAAGAGAGATTTAAAAACAGGAAGAGAGGAGGCTTGTCTAACACTCAGAGGTAGGTCGTTCCAGAGCTTGGGAGCAGCAGCAGCGAAAGCTCTGTCACCTCTAAGCTTCAGCCTTGTGTCCGGGACCGTCAGTAGCAGCTGATCGGCTGATCTTAGGGATCGGGTGGGGCAGTAAGGCTGAAGGAGGTCGGAGAGATATGTTGGCGCGAGGTTGTTTAGACATTTAACCCTTGTGTGGTGTTCGGGTCTGTGGGACCCGTTTTCGATTTTTTTTTAAAAGAAAAATGATACAATTAATTAATTTTTCAAACTGAGACTCACTGGCTTTGGCTCATTTTCTGTGAAGAACATATATCAGAATACATATTTAATGAACACACACCATACACCCCCCCTACACATTTCTATTCTATTACATATAAGATGTCCGGGGTCCACTGGACCCGGGCTAATAGAAGTGTGGAAATTGATGTTCTGTGTACCACACGCCCACACACACACACACACACACACACACACACACACACACACACACACACACACACACACACACACACACACACACACACACACAAACAAAGCAGGCCTAGACGGGGAGGATAGAGTGTAGGTACACAGAACATCAGAGGGTCAAATGTGCGACAAAATGAGAGCAGACAGTGTTGACAAAAAATGTTGCAACCTTGTGTGGGAACCGCAGGTGCAGAAACACAAAAGAAGAATCCCTGTGGGATGCAGAAACTGGCAGAGAAATTTCCATGCAACATTCATATTGTTGTTACTCAGCCAGTGTTTGTAGGTCTTAGACTTAGACTTACTTTTTATTGTCGTTCAAATTTGAACTTTACAGTACAGATAAGAACGAAATTTCGTTGCATTAGCTCGTTGGCGATGCAGGATAAAAAAGCAATAAGGTGCAGATATAAATAAATAGATTACTGTAAAGATAAATATATTGCACTTTTGCATATGCATCTACGTTTATGGATGTATGTTATATTGTCTTTATATTCCAGCGAGTTCATCCATTTTTGGGGGGAATTGAGGGGATTATTATGATGCGTTCAAGAGTCTTACGGCCTGAGGGAAGAAGCTGTTACAGAACCTGGAGGTTCTGCTACGGAGGCTGCGGACCTCCTTCTAGAGTCCAGCAGTGAAAACAGTCCTTGGTGGGGTTGGGAGGAGTCTCTGCAGATTTTCTGAGCCCTGGTCAGGCAGCGGCTTTTTGCGATCTCCTGGATAGAAGGAAGAGGAGTCCTGATGATCTTTTCCGCCGTCCTCACCACTCTCTGGAGAGACTTCCAGTCTGAGGCATTACAGGCTCCAGTCCAGACAGAGATGCAATTGGTCAGCAGGCTCTCTATAGTGCCTCTGTAGAATGTGGTGAGAATGGGGGGAGGGAGCTGTGCTCTTTTCATCCGACGCAAAAAGTGCATGCGCTGTTGAGCTCTTTTTACAAGAGCTCCGGTGTGTAGGGACCAGGTTATATTGTCAGTTATCTGCACCCCCAGGAACTTGGTGCTGCTTACCATCTCCACCGCTGTGCCGTTGATGAAGAGTGGAGCGTGGCTGGACTGGTGCTTCCTGAAGTCGACAATGATCTCCTTGGTCTTGTCGACATTCAGGACCAGGTTGTTGGTTCTGCCCCAGTCAACCAGATGTTTCACCTCCTCCCTGTAGTCCATGTCGTTGTTTTCACGGATGAGGCCCACTGCTGTTGTGTCGTCCGCATACTTCACAATGTGGTTAGTAGTGGACCTGGCGCAGCAGTCATGGATCATCAACGTGAACAGCAGCGGACTGAGGATGCAGCCCTGGGGGGAGCAGGTGCTCAGGGAGATGGCACTGGAGGTGTTGTCGCCCACTCTCACAGACTGGGGTCTGTCTGTGAGGAAGTCAAGCAGCCAGTTGCATAGGGGGTACTGAATCCAAGGGGGGCCAGTTTCCTCACCAAGTGCTGCGGGATGATGGTGTTGAATGCCGAGTTGAAGTCCAGAAACAACATCCGCACGTGTGTGTCCTTTCCTTCCAGATGTGCTAAGCTCAGGTGGAGTGCAGAGGAGATGACGTCCTCTGTGAAACGGTTAAGGCGATAAGCAAACTGGTATGGGTCGAATGTGGGGGGAAGTCTGGAGACAATGTATTCCTTTACCAGCCTCTCGAAGCACTTCATTACACATGTTTTTTTTGGGATAAGTCAGTATTTTAACATAAAAGTGTTTAATTGTGAGGCATTAAAAGCCACAAAATGCAACGGGTCCATCAGACCCACAAACACTGGCTGAGTAACAACAATATGAACACCACACAAGGGTTAAAAACAAATAAAAGGAGTTTAAAATTGATTCTGTAACGCACAGGGAGCCAGTGAAGGGACGCTAATATAGGGGTGATGTGCTCACGTCTGCGGGTCTGTGTTAGCAGACGAGCAGCAGAGTTCTGCACGAGCTGCAGGCGGGCGAGGGAGGCCTGGCTAATGCCTATATACAGGGCATTGCCGTAGTCTAAACGAGTCGAGATAAAGGCATGGATTAATTTCTCGAGATCATGTCCTGATAGAAGCGGTTTCACTTTCGTTATTTGGCGTAATTGATAAAAGCTTTTTTGTACAACGCTGCTGATTTGTTTTTCGAATTTAAAATCTGAGTCGAAGTTTACCCCCAGGTTTGTGACACAGTCACTGAGATACAGGGTCAGAGTGCCGAGGTCAACGTTGGGGGAGGGGGAGCGACTTGGACCGAACAACATAACTTCTGTTTTGTCTTCATTTAGGCTCAGGAAGTTAGCTGAAAGCCAGGCTTTGATGTCGTGCAGGCAGTCAATAAAACGTTGAACCGTGTTATTTTGTGCCATGGGAAAATAAATCTGGCCATCACCGGCATAAAAATGAAATGCAATATCGAACTTCCTAAAAATAGAACCAAGGGGGAGAAGGTAAAGCGCAAATAAGATTGGGGCAAGGATTGAGCCCTGCGGAACCCCATGTGGTAAAGGAGCTGTGGAAGACATAAAACTGTCTATTTTTACACAAAAACTCCTGTCAGTTAGGTACGACCGGAACCATTTGAGGGCGGCGCCCTTAATGCCCACACAGTTCTCAAGACGAGTGATTAAGGTGGCGTGGTCGACGGTGTCGAAAGCAGCAGACAGATCTAAAAGCACCAAGACAACATATTTACCAGAATCAGTTGACAGGAGGATATCGTTAAAAACTTTTAAAAGCGCTGACTGTGCTGTGGAGGGCTTTAAAACCGGACTGGAACAACTCAGTGATACCATTATCCTCTAAGAAGGGCAACAATTGACTGTAGACAACTTTCACTAATATTTTAGAAATGTATGGAAGATTAGAGATAGGTCTAAGGTTAGAGAGGAGAGAGGGGTTGAGGCTTGGTTTTTTAAGTCGAGGTCGTACCACTGCATGTTTAAACTCTACTGGAACTATTCCAGAAGAGAGGCTACTATTGATAATGTTAAGGACACTTGATCCAATAGTAGCAAGTACCTCCTTAAACAGGCGAGGTGGGAGAACCAGAGGGCTTCATATGACTAACTGTGTCATTTAAAACAGAAAAGGCTCAAACTGATGGAAAACAGAAGAGAAATGCAGAGGAACAGAAGGGTCATATGAAGGCTGAGATAAACTGGCTCTAGTCGACACAATTTTGTCAGTGAAAAAATGGAGACAATTTTCACAGAATTCAAAAGAAGCATCAAAACCAACAGATTTGGGAGCATCAATGACAGTGTTAATAGTTTTAAACAGAACTCTGGGGTTGTTACAGTTAGAAGATATAATCTGAGATAGATATATATTCATCTCTGCCTTTACAGTCATCTGAAAGGATAACAAGCTTTCTTTAAAAATGGCAAAGGACACATGCAGCCTGTCTTTTTTCCATTTTCTCTCTGCCATCCTACACTTGCGCCTGGCAGCCCGAGGGACGTCATTCAACCAGGGCTGAGGCGTGGCTTTAGAGCGGCGGCACTTGAAAGGAGCGATCGTGTCCAGTGTTTGTAAACAAATAGTGTTGAAACCAGAAACCAACTCTTCAGTATTTAAACATACAGAGGCTGCAGAATTATCCTCACAAAGAGTCGAAAAAATTGAGGAGAACAGAGCAGGAGACGAAGAATTAAACATGCGAGAGCGTTGAGGAGGAGCGCACAATTTAACCGGACACTGAGTGGGAATATCAAACAGGATCGGCATATGGTCAGAGAACACAGCGTCGCAAATGTCCAAATTAAAAACACACAAACCATACGAGAGCACTAAATCGAGTGTATGCCCGCGTTCATGTGTGGAACCACATACAGATTGTACGAAATTAAAGGCCTACTGAAACCCACTACTACCGAACACGCAGTCTGATAGTTTATATATCAATGATGACATCTTAACATTATAACACATGCCAATACGGCCGGGTTAACTTATAAAGTGACATTTTAAATTTGCCGCTAAACTTCCGGTTCGAAACGCCTCTGAGGATGACGTATGCGCGTGACGTAGCCCGGCGAACACGGGTATGCCTTCCACATTGAAGCCAATACGAAAAAGCTCTTCCACAGTATTCTGGACATCTGTGTTCAGGAATCTGTTGCAATCATGTTCATTGCATTATGGAGAACGAAGCTGAGCAAGCAAAGAAGAAAGTTGTCGGTGCGAAATGGACGTATTTTTCGAACGTAGTCAGCAACAACAGTACACAGCCGGCGCTTCTTTGTTTACATTCCCGAAAGATGCAGTCAAGATGGAAGAACTCGGATAACAGAGACTCTAACCAGGAGGACTTTTGACTTCGATACACAGACGCCTGTAGAGAACTGGGACAACACAGACTCTTACCAGGATTACTTTGATTTGGATGACAAAGACGCAGACGTGCTACTGTGAGTATGCAGCTTTGGCTTCTAAACATTTGATCGCTTGACCGTATGTGCGCAACTTTTTTTTGCGTATTTACGTAACTTTTTTAAAATATATAAGCTTTATGAACCTTGGGTTAGGTGAACGGTCTTTTGGGCTGAGTGATTGTGTGTGTTGATCAGGTGTTTGAATTGTATTGGCGTGTTCTATGGAGCTAGGAGCTAGCATAGGAGCTAGGAGCTAGCATAACAAACACGCAGGTGTTTTTATGCAGGATTAATTTGTGGCATATTAAATATAAGCCTGGTTGTATGTCTTGTGTTTATTTACTGTTGTAGTCATTCCCAGCTGAATACCAGGTACCGTGAGTATACAGCCTTGGCTGCTAAACATTTGATAGCTTGACCGTATGTGCGCGTCACGTACGTAACTTTTTAAAAATATATAAGCTTTATGAACCTTGGGTTAGGTGAACGGTCTTTTGGGCTGAGTGATTGTGTGTGTTGATCAGGTGTTTGAATTGTATTGGCGTGTTCTATGGAGCTAGGAGCTAGCAGAGGAGCTAGGAGCTAGCGTAACAAACACGCAGGTGTTTTTATGCAGGATTAATTTGTGGCATATTAAATATAAGCCTGGTTGTGTTGTGGCTAATAGAGTATATATATGTCTTGTGTTTATTTACTGTTGTAGTCATTCCCAGCTGAATATCAGGTCACCCCCGGCTCTCACAGCATCTTCCCTATCTGAATAGCTTCAACTCCCCACTAGTCCTTCACTTGCACTTTACTCATCCACAAATCTTTCATCCTCGCTCAAATTAATGGGGAAATTGTCGCTTTCTCGGTCCGAATCTCTCTCACTTCATGCGGCCATCATTGTAAACAATAGGGAACTTTGCGTATATGTTCAACTGACTACGTCACGCTACTTCCGGTAGGGGCAAGCCTTTTTTTTATCAGATACCAAAAGTTGCAATCTTTATCGTCGTTGTTCTATACTAAATCCTTTCAGCAAAAATATGGCAATATCGCGAAATGATCAAGTATGACACATAGAATAGATCTGCTATCCCCGTTTAAATAAAAAAAAATCATTTCAGTAGGCCTTTAAAAGAGTCAATTACATTCAGGAAGCTCCTGGAAAGCGACTCGTCTGGACAGCAGGTGTGAATATTAAAATCACCCACAATAAGGACACGATCATATTTGGGCAGGATTTCAGCCAGAAATTCAGAAAAGTCAGTTATAAAGTCTTTGTTGTACTTGGGTGGTCGATAGACGACGGCACACAGGACGACATCAGAAAGACCCAGTTCAAACATGCACAGTTCGAAGCTTGAAAAGGAGGATTGCACGCGGATCTGACGGCATTTCAAGTCATTTTTAAAAACGACTGCTAGTCCTCCTCCTTTTCGGCCGGACGACCGCGGAGAATTAAAGTAGGAACACTCTGGAGGCAGAAGTTCATTAAGAGGGGCGGACTCACCGGCTCTCAGCCATGTTTCCGTCACACAGAGGAAGTCCAGTCCGCGGGAAGTGAAGAAATCCTTCAGGATAAAAGTTTTGTTTGTCAAGGATCTTGCGTTCACAAGACCGAACCTGGCGGGGGCCAGCACGTCCAAGGCTGCAGCTAATCCAGGTGGGGCCCGACACACAGCCCGCAGGTGGCGGGAATCCACCCCGCGCCTCCGGGGGCGGGGCCAGCAGGAGCGACGGCGGCAAGCCTCTTCCTCCAAACCAACGATAGGAACAAGCCAGGAACCGATGGGATCCAGCGAGCGTGGGTGCAGGAGGAGACCGGATACCGCACCATTCCTCCTTCGGGAAGCCATGGGAAGCCGGGCCAGGAGTGCCTCTAACTTTCACCAGCTGGCCGCCACGTTTACCGCGGCGCCGGAGACGCTTCCGCCGGGGGAGAGGAGCCAGGGGGCGGGAAAGGAAGGCAGGAATCCGGCCAGGTGAAAAAGATGACTGGGACGTCAAAAAACCAACGTCGAAGTTGATCATATCAGTGGGAGA
The DNA here is from genome assembly GCF_033978785.1 of Entelurus aequoreus. NCBI lineage: Eukaryota > Metazoa > Chordata > Actinopteri > Syngnathiformes > Syngnathidae > Entelurus > Entelurus aequoreus. The sequence goes on along the minus strand of NC_084756.1, from coordinate 31,414,556 downwards.
GGGGCAAAGATCCAACAGTGTTTGGCGGTCATACACAAGCAGTGAACTGACAGAGACGAAAATAGACGCAAACAACACAAAAACGAACAGAGCTGACAGCGAGAGACGGCGGGCCAAAGCACATGCTGGCGCCATCTTGGCGCCAGTATGTAGACTAAATACGTGAGTACTGTAGCAGCCTTCGTGGCGAGCAGCCGTCCTTGTTGTTTTATTTTTTGAGCCTTCTAAAACCACAGAATGCCCACTGCCACACCACATTAATTAAATGACACATTCTATTGAGCCGTATGATGACAATTTCTCTTAAAATGTGAAAATTTTCCATCTTTATTTGGAGTTGTTTATTTATTTTGTAAAAGGTTGCGGCTGTCATTAGTTTTTGCTAGAAAGAGTACATTAATTAATTAAATGACTCATCTTAATTATATGTGTGCATGTGCATGGAATTGTGCCGGTCCCTAGACTACCTCTTCCAATCATACCAAAGAAGGGGAATCGTTCCGGAATGAGTGTCCCAACACTACTCAATCGTTCCAGTCGTTAAGTTGGCCCGAGCATAGAACGCTTGTCTTAGTGCGAGAACACCCTTACTATGAAAGGGTCCTGGTTAAGGACCAAAATCCAGGCAATCAAAGGCTTAAATACTGCTCAGTAAGTTTGCACGGTATAGACCAGGGGTCACCAACGCGGTGCCCGCGGGCACCAGGTAGCCCGTAAGGACAACATGAGTAGCCCGCTGGCCTGTTCTAAAAATAGCTCAAATAGCAGCACTTACCAGTGAGCTGCCTCTATTTTTTAAATTTTATTTATTTACGAGCAAGCTGGTCTCGCTTTGCCCGACATTTTTAATTCTAAGAGAGACAAAACTCAAATAGAATTTGAAAATCCAAGAAAATATTTTAAAGACTTGGTCTTCACTTGTTTAAATAAATTAATTATTTTTTTTACTTTGCTTCTTATAACTTTCAGAAAGACAATTTTAGAGAAAAAAATACAACCTTAAAAATGATTTTAGGATTTTTAAACACATATACCTTTTTACCTTTTAAATTCCTTCCTCTTCTTTCCTGACAATTTAAATCAATGTTCAAGTAAATTTATTTTTTTTATTGTAAAGAATAATAAATACATTTTAATTTAATTCTTCAATTTAGCTCCTGTTTTTTCGACGAAGAATATTTGTGAAATATTTCTTCAAACTTATCATGATTAAAATTCAAAAAAATTATTCTGGCAAATCTAGAAAATCTGTAGAATCAAATTTAAACCTTATTTCAAAGTCTTTTGAATTTCTTTTAAAATTTTTGTTCTGGAAAATCTAGAAGAAATAACGATTTGTCTTTGTTAGAAATATAGCTTGGTCCAATTTGTTATACATTCTAACAAAGTGCAGATTGGATTTTAACCTATTTAAAACATGTAATCCAAATTCTAAAATTAATCTTAAACAGGAAAAATTACTAATGATGTTCCATAAATTATTTTTATAATTTTTTCAAAAAGATTCGAATTAGCTAGTTTTTCTCTTCTTTTTTTCGGTTGAATTTTGAATTTTAAAGAGTCGAAATTGAAGATAAACTATGTTTCAAAATTTAACTGTCATTTTTTTCGTGTTTTCTCCTCTTTTAAACCGTTCAATTAAGTGTAAATATCATTAATTATTAATAACAACAAACTGGTAGCCCTTCGCATTAATCAGTACCCAAGAAGTAGCTCTTGGTTTCAAAAAGGTTGGTGACCCCTGGTATAGACTATATACAATATAAATAATGTACATTTGGCCAATGATAGACAAAGTTTTCGCGGGATCTTAAAAAGCATTAAAAGCTATTAACAGGTTTGTGAAAATTAAGGCTTTAAATGGCATTAAAAACATTCAATTCAATGTCCAGAGGCTTTAAAAAAAATCATACAATTGTAGGTTGTGACCGATTGTCAATAAGTCAAAAAATGTAACGAAAAATGAAAATTAACTTGATAACTTTTCCGTTGTCCTGTCGAATCGAGCTGCTTTGTCCAAAAGGTCTACCTGTTGCTTTCCCTGTTTAAACTGGTCCGAAAACACAATGAAAGAAATATAATTTAAAATAATTACTTACATGTAGCGCGAGTGACAAAGTCTACCTGAGGTAAGTCTCCACAAAGTTCACACAACTTTTTAAATGTGTTTCTAGGAAAACTTTAGCATTGATGCGCATGCATGCACATGCTCAGTAGCGTTCGGTAGCTCTTTTTGACAAAGCAGCTCGATTCGACAAAACACCGCTATCATTAAATTGCTGTCTCTTTGTTACTTTCTCTTTCTTTGTTTCCCCTAACATCATTTCAACAATAATATGGCACAAAATTCAAACAAGCAGAACATTCAAGTAAACATGTCTCTATACCTTTAAAAAAAAAAAAAAAAAAATGTACATCTACATACCGTATTTTTCAGAGTATAAGTCGCACCGGCCGAAAATGCATAATAAAGAAGGAAAAAACCATATATAAGTCGCACTGGAGTATAAGTCGCATTTTTGGGGGAAATTTATTTGATAAAAACCAACACCAAGAATAGACATTTGAAAGGCAATTTAAAATAAATAAAGAATAGTGAACAACAGGCTGAATAAGTGTACGTTATATGTGGCATAAATAACCAACTGAGAACGTGCCTGGTATGTTAACGTAACATATTATGGTAAGAGTCATTCAAATAACTATAACATATAGAACATGCTATACGTTTACCAAACAATCTGTCACTCCTAATCGCTAAATCCCATGAAATCTTGTACGTCTAGTCTCTTACGTGAATGAGCTAAATAATATTATTTGATATTTTACGGTAATGTGTTAATAATTTCACACAAAAGTCGCTCACAAGAGAAGGTGCAAACGGTTCTTTGTGTGCATGTTATAAACGTTAGTTGGGACTCACTAACCCCACACACAACCTCCCATCTCATGCCTGGATGTAGTTTAACGTCATACCCAAGACGGCGATATACTGAGATATTTAAATGATTATTTATTATTATTATGATTTTATTTTTAAGACCCTTATATTGTTAGCACAGACAATAACTATATGGTTAGTGGACTTTTGATGGCAGTGTGTTGTGTTGGAGAGAGAGACTGTGTTGATATAAAAGTGCTTCTCAAATTCTTGTTTGTGGTTTTACAGCTCCCACCATGCCAACGGCCATCCGAAAAGACCCTCGATCTTATATGTATGTCAATCAAGTGACAAATGTAATGTCATAGTGAAGATTGGTGAAAGGTGGTGATGTTTATTTTGTCAGTGCCTCACCATCGACCCACACCCACTCCGCGATCAACCGGTATCTCATGTTCGACATTATGGGCACCGTTGCTTTAAACCAACTCCCTCAAAAACCAAACATGACGAAACAGTTTGACAAGTAAGGTGTGAGGGGCCCAAAAAACTGCAAGTCCGCAGCATTACTGTCACTTTCCATTTGAGTACCTGCAATCCTTCACAAAGTGAAATCATTTGAAATTAGATTAGGTGTGGAATGAAATAAGACTGGAGCTACATTAAGTTACACCGCTATTCTTAGAAAGCCTCGTACTGACAAATTGGCTCCAAGAGCATCTTGGCCCAATAAAGGCAGGAATATTTCCAATTTCTTACGAGCGGCACTGGTTTTGACCCTGGGGCTTCGACAAGGCGACGAAATAGCCCAATTATTCTTTAACAGCAGACTGCCACTGAAAACCACCACAGAAAATAGGCTGCCGTTACTGCTCAGTACACACGTTGCCAGAACAATGTCTGTTATTGAAGAGATAATTTTACTTCTTCAAATAATAGGTCAGGTCAGGGAGCATGCACAAAAGTTGTCCTTCAACCTGGCTGCCAAAATGCCAGAGGATTTTCTCCTTTAGTAGCAATCTGTCTGGTCATGGTGTTCATTGGACACCCTCTCTGGGTTTTGACCGACAGTACTTGCAAAACAAAATACCATAGCAGGTTTATCGTAATAAGAGTAGACAATTAAATAGTAACAACTGACCCCTGAATTCCACAGAGTACTCTTGCGTTGTGTGCACTTGGTAGAACTTAAGGTCAGACTCAATTTCATGATTTATTGCAGGACATTTCGATATTAGTGGCCGTAATACTGAGTAAAAAAAACTATTCTCGGAAGCTAAATAAGTGGCTGCTGGCAATATAACAAGCCAGGCTGTTTACTGCTCAGCTAAAGCGGTTGAATGTAAACAGGAGTGGGCTGATCGATACAAAGATATCATATACAATTATCAGGGTTTCCCCTTTATGTATTCAATCGTGGTGCACCGACACAAAAAAATATATGCCGCCACACCTTAAAAAAAGGTGTTGTTTTTTACGTGAAAACGAATTAATGTATTATAATGTAATGTAGCGTCCATTAGAGGACAAACAAAGTCTGACGCTCTTTTTTAACTTTTATTGCCAATCTTATGCTAACGACTGGCCCAGATCCAACACATAATCCCTCCTGTGCAAACACCTCCATCTTCGTGTTACACTACAAGACACACAACGCCACTTCCTCATTGTCCGCCAACACGGTGTGTTCACAGACCATGGGAACAATGAACATATAAATTACAGTATGAATGGATATAGTTTATTATTTGTGCCTTATTGACTAGTGATGCATTGAAAACTCGGCCGACGAAAGAAGACTTTAATCACCAAAACAGCACTGCGGAAACCAAATGTAATGACGTAAGCAATACGCACAGGATTGTCTGGGCCAGAAGCAGCAATGTGGACGTACTTTAATATATCTGAGGTATACCCGCGGACAGCGAACAAAAAAATGCAAGAAGACAGTGGCATCTTTTAAGTAGAGGAAGGCTCGCAGTAGCGCAAAGCAAGTGTGACGTCATGCTTTCTGCAGCTCGCGGACATGGAGCGACAGAATTAAAATATACAGCAAAACTATATTATGTAAGAAAAATATGTTTATGCTAATTAGTAAAAACAAGTATTTGTTTTAAATGTATGTATAATTTATTTTTGCCTTTTTAAAGAAAATGTATGCATTATAGGAAGTCATACGATGACGTCATATTGACCACACCCCCACCGCCACAGGCATCTTGGCATTCTGGAGTAAACCCTGAATAAGAACCCAGTCACAGAAGTGTTGATAACGCTGCTCATGGAAGTAAACTTCTCTATTCAATGCTTGCACAATCGACAGATAGTGTTAGTGAGCAATGAGCAGTAATGAAATCTATATCGCAATATATATTGCATCCTCCTGCGATAATAATATATATCATGATATATTAAATGGTATGTAAATGATGATAAATGATAAATTGAACTGGAAATCTCACGTAAAAAATATACAACATAAAGTTGCAAGAAACACGTCAATAATGAATAAAGCAAAACATGTTCTCGACCAAAAATCCCTTCATATTCTCTACTGCTCACTAGTGTTACCATATCTGAGCTACTGTATAATTACAAAAGTACACTTCATTCATTAACGGTGTTACAAAAAAGATCAGTTAGAATAATACATAATGTTGGATATAGAGAACATACAAACCCTTTATTTATTGAATCAAAAATACTGAAATTACACGACATAGTGAATTTGCAAACAGCTAAAATTATCTCAGTATATCGCCGTCTTGGGTATGACGTTAAACTACATCCAGGCATGAGATGGGAGGTTGTGTGTGGGGTTAGTGAGTCCCAACTAACGTTTATAACATGCACACAAAGAACCGTTTGCACCTTCTCTTGTGACTGGCGGGCAGTCAGCGCCATAAAGCTGAGCGGGTCCCTGGGTAATTGGGGCGCGGACAACCAACAGGACAGACTAAGTTCAACAGCCCAGTAAGGCAATTAGTCTAGGACAGGGGTCGGCAACCCGCGGCTCCGGAGCCGCATGCGGCTCTTTGACCACTCTTGACGCGGCTCAGCTGCATACTTGCCGACCCTCCCGGTCTTCTCTGGAGTTTTACGGACGTCAGTGCCTCTCCTAGTGATCTGCCGGGGTTAATATTGTCCGATTTTCACCCTAACAATTGAATTAAGAGTGTACCTTAGCGGTACTGCAATAATTGTCCTCTATAGCCTGCACAAATCGCATGACAGCCCAGCCACATGTTGTATGCAGCTTCTGCTTGCTAACTTAGGAGACAGCAAGGCATACTTGGTCAACAGCCACACAGCTTACACTGACGGTGCCCGTTTAAAACAACTTTAAAACTGTTACGTTACAAATATGCGCCACACTGTGAACCCACACCAAAAAAGAATGACAAACACATTTCTGGAGAACCTCCGCACCGTAACACAACAAAAACACAACACAGCAAATACCCAGAATCCCATGCAGCCTACATTATACACCCCCGCTACCACCAAACCCCCCCACACATCAACCCCCCTCCGTGTGTCGGTTGAGGTGGGCGGGGTTTGGTGGTAGGGGGGTGGGGGGGGGGGGGAGGTAGACCGGAAGAGTTAGGGCTGCATGGGATTCTGGGTGTTTGTTTTGTTGTGTTTATGTTGTGTTACAGCGCGGATGTTCTCCAGAAATGTGTTTGTCATTCTTTTTTGGTGTGGGTTCACAGTGTGGCGCATATTTGTAACGTAACAGTGTTAAAGTTGTTATATACGACCACCGTCAGTGTAAGCTGTGTGTCTGTTGAACAAGAATGCCTTGCTGTCACTTACGTGTGCACTGAGCATGCTGAAGCTGCATTCAACATGTGGCCGAGCAGGTACGCTGTTGGAGCAGGCTGTAGAGGGCGCTAAAGGCAGTACCATCACGCCCTGGAACTCGGGAATCTCCCGGATAAATTGAGAGGGTTGGCAAGTATAACGCTATCAGGCGCAATAGCGGGTCGCACTATCATTAAATTTTTATATTAAGGTGCGGGCCGGGGCGTGTGTCTGAGACCCCTGGTTAAAACATAGCACAAAGCAAAAAAAAGCTTTGTATGCAGTGTTATTTCGTTTTAAATTTTCAAGAGTTTTGTGGCTCCCATTGTTTTCTTTAATTTGTGAAACTTGTCAAAATGGCTCTTTGAGTGGTAAAGGTTGCCGACCCCTGCCCTAGGAGAAGGATCTCTGATATAAAATACCCCTTCCAACCCGCACCAAGCCAGCGTGGAAGGTGTAGGCTAATAACCAGCATGAAGAGTACGCCAAGAAGATCGTTCACTATGGCAGAAACATGCTTAGGCTTTCGTCCAGCAGTGGACTGACAACGGCTGATGATGATGATGAAATATCTGAAGGCATTCAATCGATTGCAACTGGATTGCTTGGCTTGTCTTGGAAGAAGTTTCGCCGCTCATCCGAGTAGGCTTCATCAGTTCGTGCTCATAGCCTTAGATTGGTCCGATCTAGTCCAGCGGCTGGTGCCAAAACCCCAAACATTTATACCCCAAAAAAATCAGGAGGGTGTGCCTGGGCAATGATGATTTCGCCCTAGCGTAGTGAGAAAAACAACTGTTTTAATGCAAACGAGCAATCCTACTGTCAACGCCAACAACAGTCGAAGTGTAATTTCCCCTCGTTAGCATTGAGGTATTGTGTAGCAGAATGATCGCTGTGGATCAGCTACTAATAGTCGGAATTTCCCATGTAACCCTTCCATTCAGTTGTAAACAAATGGCACAAATGACATTCTGGTTACCTTCTGGTCACCCTCTGTAACCAGAATGTTTCAAACTCCTGTTATTTGTTGGAGGCTAAATTGCAGAGTCTTTTAGGAATGGTTGAAAGGACAGTGTTGTATGTGGGAGACAGGTGGTGTCGCAGACCACCTCCTCTGTTCAGGGATGGTTTTTAAAATTTGACATAGATGGCTACTACCAGTCCAAAATAGTCGGAATCCCCCTCCTCCATCCTGACCTCCTCCATCATCCATCCTGACCTCCTCCATCACAGTGTGGTTCCCCGGCGCCACAGTCCAGGATAAGAATAGATTGCAGCGCATCGTACGTGCTGCTGAGAAGGTGATTGGCTGCAAGCTCCCATCCCTCCAGGACTTGTTCTCCTCCAGGACCAGGAGGCGTGTGGGTCGGATCACAGCTGACTCTTCTCACCCTGGACACAGACTATTCTCCCCTCTCCCCTCAGGCAGGAGACTACGCTCCATCCAGACCCACACCTCCCGCCACCTGAACAGTTTTTTCCCCTCGGCCATCAGGCAAATGAACAATAACTCCTGACAGCAGCTCCTTGAATTCCTTGAATCCCTTCCAAGTCTATCTGATAGCTCAGTCACAGCTCTTTTTATTACCAAATATGTGTTATATGTGTTTTATGTCGCACGTTTGCACCAAGAAAAATTCGTAGTTTGTGAAAACCCGTTCTCAAACAATGGCAATAAAACTATTCTGATTCTGATTCTGATTCTGATTCTGTAAGGATTCAAATTCAGTTGTAATGATGAACTGAAAAAGCCTACTCGGATGAGAGGCGAAATATCTTCCAAGACAAGCCAAGCAGTCCAGTTGCAATTGATTGAATGCCCTGAGATGACAATGACCTGGATGAATGTGAACCTTCATAGACAATCATTTAAAATAGGTCTTTCAGCACAACTTTTGCACTTGTTATTAATTGTTCACACAGTCTTAGTAGAGCACTCGCAACAGGCTCATAGCACACGGGATTTATTGGTTTGCATCAGGGTTGTACTGTATACCGGTATTAATAAAGTACCGCGATTGTAATGAAATAAAAAAGGGACTATATCGCCTTTGAAAAATACCAGTACTTTTTTGTTTTCATGGACATGATGGCGCACTTTGGTGACATTGCTGGTAATATGAGCCGAGGTGTATGTGAGTCAACACACACACACAGAGCATTTACAAGCGGAAACAGCGTGGAGACAGAAGAGGAAGAATGTATGTATTTTGGCTTCAAAACTAACGATAAAGGTGAAGCTATAAGCACTGTAGCGCAGCTCTGCAAGTGGTGCTTTAAAACATACTAGGGCTGCAACTAACGATTAATTTGATAATCGATTAATCTGTCGATAATTACTTCAATTAATCGATTAATAATCATATAAAAGAGACAAACTTCATTTCTATCCTTTCCAGTATTTTTATTTAAAAAAAACACCATACTGGCACCATACTTATTTTGATTATTGTTTCTCAGCTGTTTGTACATGTTGCAGTTTATAAATAAAGGTTTATAAAAAAAAATAAATACAAACATAAATACAAAAAATACAAAAATTGCCTCTGCGCATGCGCAAAGCATTGATCCAACGAATCGATGACTAAATTAATCGCCAACTATTTTTATAATCGATTTTAATCAATTTAATCGATTAGTTGTTGCAGCCCTAAAACATACAAACTTATACAATATTTTACTGCATATATTAGCAGCCAAATTTGGAGCCTTTGCCATCCGTTTGCTTACTTACTACTGAAAGGAACGTTGTCTAGTACTGTATGTTCACTATGTTATTTTAGTGCCAACATTGTTATTTGATTGCAATAAGAAACCTATATTTAATGTATGTCTTGTTAAAATAAAGCCAATAATGACCTCTTTATTTTAAAAAGTATCAAAACTAGGGTTGGGCATCGTTTGAATTCGAACGATTCCGATTCCGATTCTTTGTTTCGATTCCGATTCCTGGCGATTCTCGGTTCCGATTCTTTTAAGAGACAGGGTCAAAAAAAAGTTTTGGATATTTTAAATGAGCTAGCTAACCTACATACAGTCTTTCTGAATGAAATAGTCTGACATTCTCCATCAATTTTAATTCTATTAACTTTTTATGAATTTTACTATAAATTCCTCACAGGGCTGTTTTCAACTAGAATATAAATATCAAATCTATAAACTTGAGTATAAATATTATAAATACATTTTCACAGGGGTACACTTTCCTCAAGAGAGCTTTATTTTTGAAAACCTCATGAAAACATATTTACACATAAGTGTATGATGCTGCAGGAAACCTCATGAAAACACATTTACACATAAGTGTATGATGCTGCAGGAAACCTCATGAAAACACATTTACACATAAGTGTATGATGCTGCAGGAAACCTCATGAAACCACATTTACACATAAGTGTATGATGCTGCAGGAAACCTCATGAAAACACATTTACACACACAAGTGTATGATGCTGCAGGTACTTAAAAATGTTACCGTGCTCCCACTGATGGGCTAACCTGGTGCAGAAAAGCAAATAAACAATAAGAAACAACTTGCAAAACCCAGTCCAGATTAGCAGCAGGTACAGTATAAAATCAGAGACAGTTCTTGTTTAGGAAAATGACCATATCCGCCTTCTCAGGCAGGATGCGTGAGCGTTCTGGACAGATAGTGTCTCCTGCTGTGGAAAATACACGTTCGCTGGGTGTGGAAGAAGCTTGAAGGCATAAATAGGAGAAAGCGAGATCTGACAGCAGGAGGAGGACGGTCGGTGCAGCGCGTCGAAGACGGGACATGCATATATTTGTACTTCATGAACTCGGAGGTGCTTCGTCATGTTCGACGTGCACCCTCCTAAGCACGAAACAGTCCTGTCGCACGTGTTATATTTCGCCGATATTTCATTTTTTTTAGTAAAATAAAGCCACGCTTTCGACCGCCCACGCCCGCTATCCATGCTTGACTGACTCGCTCGGCTCCATAGGCTCGGCTATGCTAACACTTCCGGCGGTGGGCGCTTCTTCGTTGGTGTTCAGCGGCTTCTTCTTCCGGTCGGCGGACTTATTCTTTTTTTCCGGTCGGCGGACTGGGTATCGAAACTAGGAATCGAAATTTAAACTTTTGAACGATTCCGGGAGAATCGGAAAGTTAGTCCCGGTTCCAATCGATACTCGATACTCGATACCCAACCCTAATCAAAACACATTTTGGTATTGGGACAACACCAGTTTGCACATGCTTTTCAGCGATCTTGTTTGATTGCGTCTATGTTTCCAAACTTCATGAATAGTAACATGTGTTTAACCAACTGATTTGGGGCTAAAACTAAAAGCCGATAATTAAACATTGAAGACAATGTTTTTTTTTACTCAAGTCTTTTTGAAAGACTAGTATGCAAGGAGGGACCCAGGTTACAAGCGAGGACAACGGGGAGGCTGGGAGGAAGAACGATGCTTTTATTGCACCCTGGCAAAGTTTCCTATCTGCAGGTGTTGGCATCAGGGCACAAAGAAAAACCTTGAATGAACGAGCTCTGTATTCTGGGATATTTTTAGTGGCTTAGCCCTTATCGCGCGGCACAGGCGGAAAAGGGTCTGACCGAGAAGGAGGTATAGAAAACATACTGATAACTCTTTCAACTTGCTGTGAGGGAGGATACTGTACAGACAGGTCATCATACATTTACAGGGAGTCGAGACCAAAGACGAGTCATAATGCATTCACAATAGATTTTCCAAGATCTTGGTGCCAGGGAGAGTAAGCCTTGCTGCTGCCTGACCATTTGTGTTGACTTTGTTTTTTTTTATTTTAGAGCACTGAGAGTTGGCAGAGTGTCCGCCAGATTGCCAGATCAGGAGGAAAGCGTTTGTTGTAACACAGCAGAGGGAGCGCATTTATAGGTTGTTACTTACCCATCTAGTGATCTTCAAAGCACATATTCATTGACATTCAAGCCTTTTAGGAGGCTTTTATGGAAATACTGATTTGAACACAAACCTAATGGATCCATGCTGTTGCCTAATAAGGCTGTTTCATTTTTTTTCTCCTAAAGATTATTATTTTGCCTGTGCAGCCTGAGGCAAAAGGAGAGAATGACTGATAAAACAGTGAGAGTGGATTAAAAGATGAGAAAGATGGTTCAGGTAGCAAAAGGTTAAAAGAAAGGCTGACAAAGTTAACGCGATAATAACACATTTACTATCATTTTCAATAAAGGCACTCATTTTTTTAATGGTCGATTAACGCACATGCATCCATTTTGACACTCGGGTTGTGCCTCAGCAGGAAAACTGCTGCAGTTCACTTGTTACTGATAAGCCAAAAGCAAGCAGAAAAGGACAAAGGGAAGTCAACATTATGGAAATACTGTATCAGGTTCAAAGCCATTGCGAGTTGTTCTCCACAAAAAAGGACTATTTTTCGCCTTGAGAAGAGGCAACATCCCTGCAACAAACGCCTGCTGCGCGCGTCGTTATAGAGGTGGGTGGTGCTTCACTTCCGTGTTTAGAGTACGGTTAAGGTGCAGTGATAACATAACATTTAGACTGATTTATTAAAAGCTCAACAGAAATAAAAGACGATCGGCAGGAAGTCGAAAGGATAATTTTTTATTGCAAACAGTCAATCCAACATCAACACTTATCAAGACACTTTCTCAAACCAGTCACACACTATTCCGGCTTCAAAATAAAAGCGCTACGCTATGCATCCGGTTTAACTACATTTACAAAATGAAAATGTCTTACCGTATTTTCCGCACTATAAGGCGCACCGGATTATAAGGCGCACTTTCAATGAATGGCCTATTTCAAAACGTTGTTCATATATAAGGCGCACCGGATTATAAGGCACACCTCTGCATCCCTTAGATGGAGCTGCGCTAAAAGGAATGTCAACAAACCAGTCAGATAGGTCAGTCAAACTTTATTAATAGATTACAAACCGGCGTTCTGACAACTCTGTTCACTCCCAAAATGAATAAACAGCTGTTTTATTATTTTCCCCGAGGTAAAGTCAGTGACGTGGTGTTTTGTTTATCTTTTAACAACAGCAAGGTATAACATGTAGTGCAACATTTATATCACATAGTGGAGGAGAACTTTTCCCTGATTCAGTAAACACGTAAAAAACAGTGATACTGTTACGGTAAATCAAATGCATTTCAATCACAATATAGTAACACTCGAAATAGTGCAGAGCAATAACAATATCAATAACTCAACTATGTTTAAACGTTAATGTCACACAATTCAACACACAAAAGAAACATGTAAAGCTCACTTTATGAAGTTATTACTCATCCTCAAATCCCTCGAATTCTTCTTCTTCAGTGTCCGAATTAAACACCATTGATTCGTTTATGTTAAATTCTCTCGCTGCTGCTCTATTCCCGTGTTCTACTGCGTGAGTGAACGTCTTAAGTTTAAACTCTGCGTCGTAAGCGTGTCTCTTAATAGGAGCCATTTTTGGGTTAAAAGCGCTTCTACGGGGGAAAATGAAGTCGGCGGCTGCTTACCATAGAAGAAGAACTTCTTCTTCTACGGGGGAAAATGAAGTTGGCAGCTGCTTACCGTAGAAGAAGAAGCGCTTGTTCTTCTACGGGGGAAAAAGAAGTTGGCGGCTGCTTACCGTAGTTGCGAGACCTAAACTTTATGAAAATTAAATTTAGGTTTGTTGTGGCTCAATATCGGTCCATATATAAGGCGCACCGGATTATAAGGCGCACTGTCAGCTTTTGAGAAAATTGGAGGTTTTTAGGTGCGCCTTATAGTGCGGAGAATACGGTACATTACGATCATGCTTTGTCACTAGGGATGGGCACCGCACCCGGTACTTTTTTTGGCACCGACCGAAACCAGCCAGTACTACCGAGCACCGATTCACGTAAGATCCAGCGGTGCCATGTTTTGGAGCCTGGGCTGCACGTAACGTCACGTCTGTTTGAATTAGCACTTGCGAGTGGTGAGTACTTGCTACCACTTGAGGGTAAAAAAAAAGCAATTTTGAAGCGGACATGCTCTTAGTAATCTTGCAACCCATCAACGTTTCATGACAAAACCCAGAAAACGGTCTAAAGTGTGGCTCGTCTTTTCCAAATTCTATGCCGATGCAGGTTACGTTCACTGCAGTATTTGTGACGTAAACATCAAGGCAAGTGGCGGGAATACTTCCAATCTGAGGAAGCACCTGGTTAAACACAGGATTTTTCTCGTGGCTGAAGAGCGCAGCCAAGTTAGATGTACGGCTGCAACTCCTGGATTTGGCACCCTCTGCGACACGGCTGCAGCCAACAACACGGGGGAAGAAATGGCGTTAACATTTGGTGACGATAACAGCGACAACATCATCCTCGACGTCTGCCCCAGGTACAAATCCTACTGTATAAGTTACATTAGCCTTGCATTTTAACGAACAATAGTTATCATAATCAGCTCGGTTCCTGGTACTGTACTTTGTAGTGGTAATGTAAAAAAAAATTGGCTGGCTGAAATATTGTGTAAATTATTTTATAATATGTTCTGGTTGAGTTCTGAATCACAAAATAATTAGGGGGCTGAATATTACATTTTATTAAAACATTGCCATGCAGCAATATAAAGACCATAATCTTGTACAATATGTCATATACAGAATATCAGAAATACCACAGATTACAGCTGGTATTGGCTCCAGCCAACCGTAACCCCAAAAGGGACAAGCGGCAGAAAATGGATGGATGGATATTACAAAAACATCTTTGAAAATCAAAGCATGATCATAACAATTTACATTTTGTGTTATTTATGCGTGAAACTGTTATCTAAATATAGAAGAGTAGCTCCTCCTCTGAATGCAAGTGCTCCTAAAGCAGGAATACAAATTCTGTATTTCTACAAAATACAAAATCTGCCAGGACACTAACACACAGTAGGCATTTTTTATTTTATTTCATTAAATCATGTTTGTCCTTTTTGTGTTGAGCTATTTAAAAAAGCATTATGTTCAAAACACATTTCATTAAAGCAAATTAATTGGCCGTTCATGGTGATAAAACTGGATAATGATCTGTCTTTATTAATGATGAAAAATTATATATATCTGCAATTAATTGCGATATTTTGAGTTAACTATGAAAACATATTTTAACTGTTTGCCAGCCCTAGTTAAAAGTCATATGAGGACCATGTGTTTTTTGTAATAAAAAAATAGAATAGTTCCTTGTTCCTTGTATGTGTTTCAAGTAAGTAATAATCTCTTTCTCACAATTAAAACATTGAATAGTTAAATGTTTTGATATCTGACACCGAGGCATCTTAGGTCAGAGTTTACCTGTTATTTTTTTCATTTAAATTTTCAACCATTCAAAAAAAAATTCATAAAATTACAATAATATAGTTTTTGTTTTGTTTAGAGGATAATATTTGTGGCCCTGCGATGAGGTGGCGACTTGTCCAGGGTGTACCCCGCCTTCTGCCCAAATGCAGCTGAGATAGGCTCCAGCACCCCCCGCGACCCCGAAAGGGATAAGCGGTAGAAATGGATGGATGGATAATATTTGTATCTTTGTAACTGAGCTACTGTGTGGAGCAATTTCCCTTGTGGATCAATAAAGTTTGTCTAAGTCTAAGTCAAATATTGTTATTTCTGAGCAACATTATTTTAGTAATTAAAGGCCTACTGAAATGATTTTTTTAAATTTAAACGGGGATGGCAGATCCATTCTATGTGTCCTACTTGATCATTTTGCGATATTGCCATATTTTTGCTGAAAGGATTTAGTAGAGAACAACGACGATAAAGTTCGCAACTTTTGGTCGCTGATAAAAAAAAGCCTTGCCTATACCGGAAGTAGCGTGACGTCACAGGAGGAAGGGCTGCTCGCATTTTCCCATTGTTTACAATGCAGCGAGAGAGATTCGGACCGAGAAAGTGACGATTACCCCATTAATTTGAGCGAGGATGAAAGATTTGTGGATGAGGAGCGTGAGAGTGAAGGACTAGATTGCAGTGCAGGACGTATCTTTTTTCGCTCTGACCGTAACTTAGGTACAAGGGTTCATTGGATTCCACACTTTCTCCTTTTTCTATTGTGGATCACGGATTTGTATTTTAAACCACCTCGGATACTATATCCTCTTGAAAATGACAGTCGAGAACGCAAAATGGACATTCACAGTGACTTTTATCTCCACGACAATACATCGGCGAAACACTTTAGCTACGGAGCTAACGTGATAGCATCGAGCTCAAATGCAGATAGAAACAAAATAAATAAACCCCTGACTGGAAGGATAGACAGAAAATCAACAATACTATTAAACCCTGGACCTGTAAATACACAGTTAATGCTTTCCAGCTTGGCGAAGCTTAACAATGCTGTTGCTAACGACGCCATTGAAGCTAACTTAGCAACGGGACCTCACAGAGCTATGATAAAAACATTAGCGCTCCACCTACGCCAGCCAGCCCTCATCTGCTCATCAACACCCGTGCTCACCTGCGTTCCAGCGATCGACGGCGCGACGAAGGACTTCACCCGATCATCCGTGCGGTCGGCGGCTAGCGTCGGCTAGCGCGTCTGCTATCCAAGTCAAAGTCCTCCTGGTTGTGTTGCTACAGCCAGCCGCTAATACACCGATCCCACCACAACTTTCTTCTTTGCAGTCTTCATTGTTCATTAAACAAATTGCAAAAGATTCACCAACACAGATGTCCAGAATACTGTGGAATTTTGAGATGAAAACAGAGCTTTTTTGCATTGGATTCAATGGGGTACCAATACTTCCGTTTAATTAGTGACGTCATGCGCATACGTCATCATACATAGACATTTTCAACTTGAAGGAAGGAACGGGAAATTTAAAATTGCACTTTATAAGTTAACCCGGCCGTATTGGCATGTGTTGCAATGTTAAGATTTCATCATTGATATATAAACTATCAGACTGCGTGGTCGGTAGTAGTGGCTTTCAGTAGGCCTTTAAATACATCATAAATAAAAACTAATTGACAAACACAACTGTAATGTAATCATTTCTTGCCAGTTATACATGACAACCATTGCCTTTTATAAAATGAATATGAAGAAAACAAAAAAATATCCCAGAAGTCAACACCTGCCACACGCTCACACAAACAAAGACCTAAATTAATCAGATCAGCCCACTGTGTGCAATACACAGAGCAGAGGAGAATTGTAAACGCCCGACCAAGTTGTGTAAATAAGATAAATAAAACTAGATAAGCACTCGGAGAGCGCAGACCTCCGCCTGTCCCTATCTCTCTCCCACTAAATGAAATAAAAGGAGTAAACAGGGAATGTGCCGATCGATCGGATAATTTTCTTTAGTATGTTAGTACCATTGACGATTACTGCCTTTCAATGTCAATCACCTCGGACTAATATTCCTTTTTTTTGTGATTTTTATATATATATTGCAGATATACCCGCAGACAGCCATCGACAAAATGTGCAAAAATTAACAGGACAGTGGCGGCTTTTATGGAGAGAAAGTCCAATCAGAGCAACAGCGCAAAGCAAGTGTGACGTCATGCTCACTTCAGCTCTCCTCTTTAGTCAGCAACATCGAGGGACAGAAGAAGAGTCTCTAAACACGAGTACATTTGATAATAACACAAGAAGAAGATGCTAGATTTGTTGCTAGTTGTTTCTAATTCCAAAAAAGTAATTGAAAGTCTGTAAACACTTGGCAAAATCTCTACAAAGTACCTTGTTCAAAAAGCAGCAACAATAGAAAATATGGCAAAACATAAAAAAAATATATGTTAATACTAATTAATAAAAACAGATTTGTTTTAAAGGTATGTATACATTTTTTAAGCCTTTTTAAAGAAAATCATATCATCATAGCAAATTATGCAAATTACTCGATGCTGTCATTGTGACCACACCCATAACCACGCCCCCACGGGCACAGGTATCTTGGCAGTGTAGGGGAAACCCTGAATATTAACACAAATTTCATAAAACGACTATAGTTGTTTGTAGTACATGCCATTGTAATATGTATATATGTATATTTTTTTATATCTCTAAAAGTCAGTTTTTTCTTTTAAAAAGGCATTTTAGGTGTTTTGGCGGGGCCAAGCAGGGATTAAATGGATTTTTAATTAATTTCAGTGGGCGGGGCTGCTTTTACATACGAGTGTTCTGAGTTACAAGCTTGGTCGTTTGTAAGTTGAGGTACCATTTTATGTAATAAATATAATCAAGTATAAGGGAAGTTATTACATTGTTAGTAGTAAAAGAGGAATCATTTAGTTTTGACAAACAACAGCTGTGGTTAATATTGGACACTCATTTTATTGGCAGACAAAATCAGTTTCATTTTGTCAGCATCTGGCACATCATTCAAGGATACTCTCTGAAGTATCCATTTTGGACGCATAATAAACTACAACTCTGGACTTCACCTCAATTACTTCATTGGATCGTTTAAGGGACTTTCAAAAGTCTCAGATCTAGGAAACATTTTTTTGCAAAGAGGGACAAAACATCTCCCGCAGGTAAAAGTTCTGGCCTAGCATCGACCAATAAATTCCAATTGCTTCTTCATTGCAGCACCAAGCTGTTTACAAGTGTGCATGTCAGGAAAGTGTGATTGATGCCCGCTCTGAGCCATTTGTTTTCTTCTGCTCACTGCCCACTGTTTAGGGACGCCAAAAGCCCTTCCTTGTGTGTGATTTGACGCAGAGGAGAACATTCAGGGCACTTTATGTCTATCTGAACGGTTTAATATCAGCAATTCATGATTCATTCGAACATTCTCACGCATTGGCCCGGCAGATTGGTTCTCTAACGAGCAACAGAATGATAATGTGTCACAGCGGTACAGTACATCCGTTGCGATATTGGATGCCAAGATTGTAATACATCAGTTTGCCACTGCATCATGTGGCCCATGGATGGTTCTGTTTGGCTGCGGAAACACCCGATGGAAAATTTAATGGACTTTTAAACACAACGTGCTGGAACGGCAGTGGTCCACTTATACCAGGGGTCGGCAACCTTTACCACTCAAAGAGCCATTTTGGCAAGTTTCACAAATTAAAGAAAATAGTGGGAGCCACAAAAAAAAAAAAAAATGTAAAATGAAAAACACCGGATACAAAGCTTTAATTGCTTTGTGCTATGTTGACCAGGGGTCTCGGACACACGCACCGGCACGCACTTTAATTTGGAAATTTGATGTCAGTGCGGCCCGCGAGATTTGAATCAATGGCGCTTGATAGCGTCATACTTGCCAATCCTCTCATTATTTCCGGGGGACTCCCGAATATCAGGGAGTGATGGCACTGCCTTTGGTGCCCTCTACAGCCTGCCCAAACAGTGTATCTGCTCGGCCACATGTAGAATGCAGCTTCAGCTTGCTCACGTAAGTGACAGCAAGGCGTACTAGCTCAGCAGCCACACAGCTTACACTGACGGTAGCCGTACCGTATAAAACAACTTTAACACTGTTACGTTACAAATATGCGCCACACTTTGAACCCACACCAAAAAAGAATGACAAACACATTTCTGGAGAACATCTGCACTGTAACACAACATAAACACAACACAATAAATACCCAGAATCCCATGCAGCACTAACTCTTCCGCTCAACCCACGCACAGAGGGGGGGGGGGGGGGGGGGGGGGTTGATGTGTGGGGGGGTTTTGTGGTAGCGGGGGTGTATAATCTAGACCGGAAGAGTTAGGGCTGCATGGGATTCTGGGTATTGGTTGTGTTGTGTTTATGTTGTGTTACAGTGGGATGTCCTCCAGAAATGTGTTTTTCATTATTTTTTGGTGTGGGTTCACAGTGTGGCGCATATTTGTAATGTAACAGTGTTAAAGTTGTTTTATACGGTACGGCTACCGTCAGTGTAAGCTGTGTGGCTGATGAGTAAGTATGCTTTGCTGTCTCCTACGTGTGCAAGTAAAAGCTACATACAACATGTGGCCGGGCTGGCATGCTGTTTGTAAATGTTATAGAGGACAATTATTGCAGTGCAATTAGGGCACGCCCTTAATTCAGTGATTAGAGTGAAAATAGGATTATATTTGCTCTGGGAGTTGTATAGGAGAGGCACTGAGATCCATAAGTCTCCTGGTAAAATCGGGGGGGTCGGCAAGTATGCAGCTGAGCCGCATCAGAGTGGTCAAAGAGCCGCATGCGGCTCCGGAGCCGCGGGTTGCCGACCCCTGACTTATACGGTATCTCTATAAAGATTCAATAAGTTGAAAAAGTGGAAGATGGTGTAGTGGATTGTCCGAAGCTTAAACAGCAACAAAAGTGAGTTTAGTACAAAAAGTTTATTTACCCATAGTCAAAAGTGCAAAGTCGGATTGAGCTGCCCATGCAGACAAACAAACGTCCTCCGGAGGACACAAGAATCAAGCAATCTTTCCCAGCCTTTGTCACTTGGCCATTGTATCTGTTTCCCCATGCCCCAAGGTCCCGTTGTTTTCGACATTTTTGTTTTGCAACATCCTTGAATCCCTTAGTCATGCTTAGACAATGAAAACATTTTGTAGAATGCTCAGAGCAACTCCATATTCAACTTTGTCCTACGTCTGATCCTTCAATGGTATAGAATAGAAGAGAAATGAAACTAGCAGACATTCTTGATAGACACGAAATATAGCTCAAAGGTCAGAAATTCTACTACAATGGTCACCAATGTAAAGAGATACTTAACACTAGGGCTGGGCGATATGGAGGAAAAAGTATATCTCGATATATTCTTACTTAAACTCAATATTCAATATATATCTCTATATTTTCCGGTAAAAGTAGAAATATAAAGATATTCATTTTTGAGCGAGATTCAGTGAAATTTAAGTGAATGACAACTGTACTGTAAACAGTCAGTGGCACTTTTATTAAACCAGTTAGTCAAGATGGGTATTAACAGCACAGAAAAGAAACTGTTTAAGTAGCACATAATTACATAATATAAATAAAATAGAAAAATATTCTTTCTACGTAAAATTACTAACATAGCTGTGCAAATAATACAAATTGTATCAAACTCAGATAAAAAATCAATTTGCAGGCAGGCACTTACTTAACACTAACTGTATATCAAAAAGAGTCCCACAGGTTGCATAAATTAATAATGGATTCCTTGCCTATTTACTGAGTTCAAATAAATATGTTAAAACTCCAAATTGAGCATAGTCTACGATGCTGGTGTATTTTTTTAAATTTTCCAAGTTTATTTACTTCATGTAAATTAAAATAACATAACCTTTATTAACTACACAGGCAATGTTTTAGACTTAGACTTAGACAAACTGTAATGATCCACAAGGGAAATTGTTCCACACAGCAGCTCAGTTACAATGATGGAAAGTGTAAGGATGGAAAGGACAATGCAGGTATAAATAGACTAAATATAGCGATATAAAATATAACATATATACGTAATATTTACATAATACATGTACAGTATATTATATATATTAGTAACATTTTAACATTCTTAACTGTACTACTTTTTGAGGCAATGGATTTTTATCAATTTAATATTTGTTTACTTACTTATGTTATATTATTTATTTACAAAACCCAAAATCTGTGAAGTTGGTAAATAAAAACGTAATACAATGATTTGCAAATCCTTTTCAATCTATAGTCAATTGAATAGACTGCAAAGACAAGATATTTAACGTTCGAACTGGTAAACTTTGTTATTTTTTGCAAATATCGGCTCATTTGGAATTTGATGCCTGCAACATGTTTAAAAAAAGCTGGCACAAGTGGCAAAAAAGACTGAGAAAGTTATGGAATGCTCATCAAACACTTATTTGGAACATCCCACAGGTGAACAGGCTAATTGGGAACAGGTGGGTGCCATGATTGGGTATAAAAGTAGCTTTCATGAAATGCTCAGTCATTCACAAACAAGGATGGGGCGAGGGTCACCATTTTGTGAAAAATGGCAATCAACGATTCCTACGCTGTAGGTTTCTCTTGTTTATGCTTCTTGCAAGACGGTTTACTAAGTAATTATGCCACATTATACTGATGTTGATTAGCCAATTGTATTTGTAAAGTTACGCAGTGATATTTTTGTTGGGAGTCGGGCCAGATTACCCTGCATTACCCTGCTAAAATGTCTAGTTTTACCGCACCGACCACCGTCAAAATATATTATAAATAATAATTAGAGATGTCCGATAATATCAGTCTGCCGATATTATCGGCTGATAAATGCGTTAAAATGTAATATCGGAAATGATCGGTATCGTTTTTTTTATTATCAGTATAGTTGTTTTTTTTTTTTGTTTTTTTTTTTTTTATTAAATCCACATAAAAAACACAAGATACACTTACAATTAGTGCACCAACCCAAAACACCTCCCTCCCCCATTTACACTCATTCACACTCATTCACACAAAAGGGTTCTTTCTTTCTGTTATTAATATGCTGGTTCCTACATTATATATCAATATATATCAATACAGTCTGCAAGGGATACAGTCCGTAAGCACACATGATTGTGCGTGCTGCTGGTCCACTAATAATACTAACCTTTAACAGTTAATTTTACAAATTTTCATTAATTACTAGTTTCTATGTAACTGTTTTTATATTGTTTTACTTTCTTTATTATTCAAGAAAATGTTTTTAATTTATTTATCTTATTTTATTTGATTCATTTTTTTAAAAAGTACCTTATCTTCACCATACCTGGTTGTCCAAATTAGGCATAATAATGTGTTCCACGACTGTATATATCGGTTGATATCGGTATCGGTTGATATCGGTATCGATAATTAAAGAGTTGGACAATATCGGCATATCGGATATCGGCAAAAAGCCATTATCGGACATCCCTAATAATAATATATAATATATTATATATTGCATAAGCCTACTTTGATGGCAAGCCAAGACCAACAGTAAAATTACCGGCACATTTCGTACAGCATAACCCCATGTTGCATCCAACCTGACGCACTGCATTATCTTCCATGTACGCACATCAAAAGAGCATCATTCACAAATACAAAAAGACGGAGTAGACATTGAAAGGGTAAAATAAACTAGATTTTTGGGTGTAATAATAGATGATACAATTAACTGGAAATCTCCTCTAAAAATATGCAACATAAGGTGGCAAGAAATATTTCAATAATGAACAAAGCAAAATATGTTTTGGACCAAAAACCACTTCAATATTGTCTACTGCTCGCTAGTGTTACCATATCTGAGTTATCGTGCAAAAATATGGAGAAATAACTACAAAGGTGCACTTCATTCCCTAACTGTGTTACAAAAAATATCAGTTAAACTGATACATAATGTTGGATATAGAGAACATAGAAACACTTTATTTAATGAATCAAAAATATTGAAATTCAACGATTTGGTAAAATTTCAAACAGGTAAAATTATGTACAAATCAAACTATAACCTGCTTCCCAAGAATGTACAGCAATTCTTCTCAAATAAAGAGGAGAGATATAATCTTAGAGGAACAAATAACTTAAAACATTTGTATGCACGTATAACATTTAAGACCTTTAGCATATCAGTATGTGGCAGAGGTGTGGACTCGAGTCACATGACTTGGACTCGAGTCAGACTCGAGTCATGAATTTGATGACTTTAGACTCGACTTGACAAAATGTAAAGAGACTTGCAACTCGACTTAGACTTTAACATCAATGACTTGTGACTTCACTTGGACTTGAGCCTTTTGACTTGACATGACTTGCTACTTTCCCCAAAACCTAAAGCTTAAAACGTTATTTGGGAGCACTCCGTAGCTTTCATTTTGTACGTGTCTGTCTATCAGCGTGTGTGCTGCGTGTCAGCGTGTGTACTCTCAGTACAACAGCCAATCAAATTAGATCTACATTGTTTTCATCACACAGCATTCAGCCAATCAAATTGCAGGACAACCAATGAACAAGAGTTGTCAAACAATGCGCCAGTGAGAAAGATTTATACCAAAGTTGGTTTCGTTCGGGTATAAAAACTACGACTTGGTCTACAAAAAACGAATTGCCGTATGCAAATCACGCAGTTCGAATATTACAGACGGAGACGCAACAACTTCCAACTTCGTTCGACATTTGAAGTTGCACAAAGAAGGGTAAGTTTTGAATGTAAGATAACGTTTATTGGCTAAGTAACATGACTTTTATTTGCTCTGTAGTTAAATCAGTGAGGCTGTAAACTCACTGCTAACGTCATAACCATAGACATCTTATAAGTAGACGCAGCATCGAGCGCTACTGCTTACTGGCACAGACGAGACGCGGGGCCGCCATCTTGGAGTGGTGATCCGCTCCACTCAGTGCAATTCATTTGGCAGGAGCAATGAACTGTCAGCCCATTTAATTAATTTTACCTCACTGAATACCACTCATTTTCACGCGCTTTTTTGTCATACGTGTAGCTATGATAACGGACACATGTTTTATTATTCATAGTTTGCTTAACAGTAATATAATATTCTTATATGCTATAAGTGACCAGACGTCCGAGATCAAAACTGGGAATATAAACCCAGAGAAGGGGGAAAAAAACGGTCAGCTATTTTTAAGTTGAAGAAACAATATGATTACGTTATATATACTGTACATGCGTATATCCTACATAAACAATGTATGAATACATTAGATATCTATATATCTTATAGACCGTATCTCTGTTGCTGCAGCAGCAGAGAGTTTATTCTGTCTTGACACTTTGTATTGATATTTTGTATTACATTCTTCCCTTAAATGATCATGTTTACAGTGATTGTTATATATGTTTATTTTTTATGTATGTCGCTTTGGATAAAAGCGTCTGCCAAATACTTAAACATATATAAACACCTGAAAGTCTTTATATCAGCTAAAACCACCAATCTGTTTCACTGGATTCAGAATAAAACCAAATGCTGTTTTACCCAACAATGTTAGTATTTGAATATTGTTACTTGAAGACTTATTCCTGGTTACAATTATACTGTTAAGAAAGTATTGTCTTATATTTTGCCTAAAATGAGAATGCATTATAATCAATGGCGGCTGGTGAATTTTGTTTTAGGTGGGGCAGAAAGTTTGTAAACCAAACCCCTGTAGGAGGGTCATCCTCCCCCAGAAGATTTATTTGTGATTTTCACATACAAATATTGAAGATCTTTGCTCCTTCTCAACTCTGTGGTAATGTTATTTTCATAAAATACAACCAATAGTACATTAATGTTAAATCTTACTTGTGAAAAGTAATCCCCCGATTCCTATTTTCAATAGTCCGCTGATTTGAGCAGGAAAACGCTGAACACCAGCCCTGCATCTTTGTTTTCTACCTGTCAACTGTCAGTTTAGGCTGCTCGCCGGCTCCTCATCACCACTTCAAGATGCAATTTGCTCGCGTCACAGCAACCAATACTGCGTCTACTTATAAGATGTCTATGGTTATAACATCATTTCAAACACAGCAATATGTTGCGTCCACTGCAGTTTGCTACCTTATTCATACTTTTTGTCAAGAGATTTTTTTAAGCAGGGTTGCATGAGTTACCTACACATAACGTTACGTTAGTCAATGTATCACACACAGTAACATAACGTTAGACAGCGGTCAGCAGCACCGCGTATTTTAGCCACCTACAAAAAGACAAAAATAGTCAAATAAAGGTCAGTTAAAATGTATACTATATTAAGAATATGTGTACATATTGCATAGGGCCCTGACATCTAAAAAGTACAACTCTGTTCATTGTTATGTTCATGTATTTGTTATGTTTTTCATGTGTACGCACACATAAACACACATACAGTATGAGATGAGATCAATGAGATAAGGTAAGAACAGAATAGAAACTGCTGTGGAACTAGTTACAATGCAATATGCCATGGAAATACAACGTTAACACTTTTGTACAAATAAGTACAGTTGCCCTTGTTTTTTCAAATGTGTTTATTCTGTAAAGGAATGAGTTAAATGTTTAAAATTGTTTAAACTATTAAAATGACTGGTTAATAGTGCTATTATGAATTGCAATGTCAGTACTATTTTTTTTCCTGCTATTTCAAATGCACTTGTTTTAATAAATAAGTACAGCGGTTTAAAAGCATACACAATCTGTGTAAAAATATTAGTCTGTGGTTAAAAGGACTTGAAAGGACTCGAAACTCAAAATGCAGGACTTGTGACTTGACTTGAGACTTTCCAGTCTTGACTTTGGACTTGACTCGGGACTTGCCTGTCTTGACTCGGGACTTGACTCGAGACTTGAGGGCAAAGACTTGAGACTTACTTGTGACTTGCAAAGCAATGACTTGGTCCCACCTCTGGTATGTGGAATTAAACTATGGAATGGATTAAGCAAAGAAGTTAAACAATGTACTGATTAGGGCTGCAACTAACAACTAATTTGACAATCGATTAATCTGTCGATTATTTCTTCGATTAATCGATTAATAATCGGATAAAAGAGACAAACTACATTTCTATCCTTTCCAGTATTTTATTGAAAAAAAAACAGCATACTGGCACCATACTTATTTTGATTATTGTTTCTCAGCTGTATGTAAATATTGCAGTTTATAAATAAAGGTTTATAAAAAAAATTTAAAAAAAGTAGCCTCTGCGATTCGCATAGCATAGATCCAACGAATCGATGACTAAATTAATCGCCAACTATTTTTTTAATCGATTTAAAGGCCTGCTGAAAGCCACTACTACCGACCACGCAGTCTGATAGTTTATATATCAATGATGAAATCTTAACATTGCAACACATGCCAATACGGCCGGGTTAACTTATAAAGTGCAATTTTAAATTTCCCGCTAAAATTCCGGTTGAAAAACTCCTTTGGATATGACGTATGCGCGTGACGTAGCCAGTAGAACAGAGGTATGGCTTCCCCATTGAGGCCAATACAAAAAGCTCTGTTTTCATTTCATAATTCCACAGTATTCTGGACATCTGTGTTGGTGAATCTTTTGCAATTTGTTTAATGAACAATGGATATTGCAAAGAAGAAAGTTGTAGGTGGGATCGGTGTATTAGCAACTGGCTGTAGCAACACAACAAGAGGACTTACTTGGATAGCAGACGCGCTAGCCAATGCTAGCCACCAACCGATGCTAGCCGCCAACCGCATCTGTGATCGGGTGAAGTCCTTCGTCGCGCCGTCGATCGCTGGAACGCAGGTGAGCACGGGTGTTGATGAGCAGATGAGGGCTGGCTGGCATAGGTGGAGCGCTAATGTTTTTATCATAGCTCTGCGAGGTCCGGTTGCTAAGTTGCTAAGTTAGCTTAAGCGTCGTTAGCAACAGCATTGTTAAGCTTTACCAGGCTGAGAATTATTAACTGTGTAGTTACATGTCCATGGTTTAATAGTATTGTTGATCTTCTGTCTATCCTTCCAGTCAGGGATTTATTTATTTTGTTTCTATCTGCATTTGAGCCAGATGCTATCACGTTAGCTCAGTAGCTAAAGAGCTTTGTCGATGTATTGTCGTGGAGATAAAAGTCACTGTGAATGTCCATTTCGCGTTCTCGACTCTCATTTTCAAGAGGATATAGTATCCGAGGTGGTTTAAAATACAAATCCGTGATCCACAATAGAAAAAGGAGAGAGTGTGGAATCCAATGAGCCAGCTTGTACCTAAGTTACGGTCAGAGCGAAAAAAAGATATGTCTTTCACTGCATTCTAGTCCGTTCCTCATCCACGAATCTTTCATCCTCGCTCAAATTAATGGGGTAATCGTCGCTTTCTCGGTCCGAATCGCTTTAGCTGCGTTGAAAACAATAGGAAAATATGAGGAGGTGAACAACTGACTACGTCACGCTACTTCCGGTAGGGGCAAGGCTTTTTTTTATCAGAGACCAAAAGTTGCGAACTTTATCGTCGTTGTTCTCTACTAAATCCTTTCAGGAAAAATATGGCAATATCGTGAAATGATCAAGTATGACACATAGAATGGATCTGCTATCCCCGTTTATATTTAAAAAATTCATTTCAGTAGGCCTTTAATCGATTAGTTGTTGCAGCCCTAGTACTGATATGATCCAGTTTAAGAGGTTGTTCAAATTAATAGTGCTTACAAAGTACAAGGAAGAAGAATTATGAGAAATACCTTCAACTTTCAACATCTCAGTATGTTTATCACGACTGACTTAATTATATATTGCAAGAACTGCTGTACTAATCATTCACTGATGTAATTGTGTTACAAAAAGAAGACAGTAAATGAGCATATACATTCTTAAACACTCTGAAGTGGGAAAAGGGTAGGATTAAATGAGCTTGGCTTCTTCCTACTCCTTTTTGGACATGATGTAAAGAGAAATAATGTAATATTGTGTGCGATGTATTATACTGTAAGTGTGTTCATGTTCGAAATAAACTAAATCAATAAATCAATCAATCAATCAATCACCGTCTTTCAGTGCAGAGTCCGATTCTATGAGCCAACCCACTTTACGCATAAACCCCGCTACACATAAATCATATACCACTACTACCATGTCGATACACAAAGTAGAAAATCATTACATGTAATGCATTATATCGTGCCAAGCGGGGGGGGGGGCATCGAAATTAAAACTAACAATATTTCGGGGCTGTAAATCCAATTTTGAAAAGAGCATATCTTGGCAGAACTACTGTTATCAGTTATAAAGGTGTTTGAGAAGAACATGATTTATTAATGATTTTGAGTGGCCATTTAATTATGACTTTACATGAAATTATTACATATGGCACCATTAAATATATATATACACTACCGTTCAAAAGTTTGGGGTCACCCAAACAATTTTGTGGAATAGCCTTCATTTCTAAGAACAAGAATTGACTGTCGAGTTTCAGATGAAAGTTCTCTTTTTCTGGCCATTTTGAGCGTTTAATTCACCCCACAAATGTGATGCTCCAGAAACTCAATCTGCTCAAAGGAAGGTCAGTTTTGTAGCTTCTGTAACGAGCTAAACTGTTTTCAGATGTGTGAACATGATTGCACAAGGGTTTTCTAATCATCAATTAGCCTTCTGAGCCAATGAGCAAACACATTGTACCATTAGAACACTGGAGTGATAGTTGCTGGAAATGGGCCTCTATACACCTATGTAGATATTGCACCAAAAACCAGACATTTGCAGCTAGAATAGTCATTTACCACATTAGCAATGTATAGAGTGTATTTCTTTCAAGTTAAGACTAGTTTAAAGTTATCTTCATTGAAAAGTACAGTGCTTTTCCTTCAAAAATAAGGACATTTCAATGTGACCCCAAACTTTTGAACGGTAGTGTATACATATAGTCTAAAAAACCCCATATCACTGTGAGGCTTTTACTTTCCGGACAATTAATCATATTACTGGTATTGTGGTTTTGATCTGCTTGTTTAGATAGCGCTGTAGTTTCTGAGTATTCCCAATCGGCCCATAATGAGGCAGCGATGTCTCTTGCGTTTTCTTTTTGAACAAATTCCATGGTGTCCCGCCTCTGCTGCTGGCTCATCATGTTTTGCAGGCCCCGTTTTACTTCCATTAATTCTGCATAATACAAATTACCGTTGGAGTTAAGGTTGTGTGCATATAGAGTCCCTTCTTTCCTGTAGACAAGAATATATGCTAGTGTACTCTGCATTGCATTACTGCATGAACACATTTTACACAACATGTTTTCCATCATGTTTTTCTGTAAAGTAACACATTCCTTAAGAAATAGAATAGATTGTTTTGTCAAATAGATTGTTTTGTCAAAATATCTATTAAATATCCCAGGAGAAGTTAAAAATGGAACTACTGATATAGATACAGTATGATGTATGAATTGTATTTATAATGTCCTATTTTGTGGCCAAGTCTCAATAGAAACACTACAGTTTGTGGCTACATCTGTAAGTGCAAGTTAGAACTCTACCATGCAAAGCAAAAGCCATTTATCAACAACACCCAGAAATGCCGCCGGCTTCGCTGGGCTCGAGCTCATCTAAGATGGACTGATGCAAAATGGAAAAGTGTTCTGTGGTCTGACGAGTCCACATTTCAAATTGTTTTCGGAAACTGTGGGCGTTGTGTCCTCCAGAACAAAGAGGAAAAGAACCATCCGGATTGTTCTAGGCGCAAAGTTCAAAAGCCAGCATCTGTGATGGCGTGGTGGTGTATTAGAATTGTATTTTATTTATTGAATTTCACAATAGGAACATACTTTGTTCTCTAACTTGTATTGTAGTTGATAAAGTATAATCAATCAACTCTTAGGTCAAACACTCTTTATGTCAGAATTCTGGTTTGCTTCCTCTTTGTTTGGATACAATGTAAATAGGAAAAAAACATGTTTCAGGGTGAAATGTCGTCATTTATAAACCCTCTATTTAAAGTACACACATTGTTGGGTAAAATGTAAACTAATTTAAGTGTTATACATAGGGATGATGCTCGAAACCGGTTTTCCCGGTTGTTCGATAAGAAAAGAAACGAGTCCTCGGACTCGAATCCCTTTTTGAGAACCGGTACCCGTTATCGAGACCACTATAGTAAAGAAAAAGAGTTGGTTCTTTATTCGAATCCCGTCCCGTGTGGCACATCACAAGAAATGACGTCACGTAGCTCAGTCATTAGGCGCAGATAGGGAAAGCAGGAAAAACAATGCACCGGAAAAAGCGCTCCAAGGTGTAATAAAGTTCAAAACAAAAGGTATAATCCAATGAATAACTTTACTGAGAGATTTGAGCAGGGAACAAACACATGACGAACACTTTTACGACCAACCGGAAACATAGCAACCAGGCTAGCAACGCACCTCCTTTACGGCAGCTGTCGCAACGTTCTTAAAACAACCGCAGCACATACATATATATACAACATATCTCCCTTTTTTAACTTTTGGTTTTCTTGCCTTGTAAACAAAACAAAATCACACTGTATATATGTTGTCTGTCTAATTATAAATAATGCAGACGAGGCGTGTTGGCTGAGTTTTTGACGTTTACTTTCACAGCGTGCTCATAACCTCATTCTTAGCTGCCGGGTGGCGACATGCAACAACACTTTTCGGGGCTACCGCGCATGCTCGTCACTCCCGTTGCATGCTAGGTAGTGTAGTTGTTATTTTCCCTAGCTCATAACATCTTTCCCCCTATAAAGAAAGATTTTAACTCAATAAAGTGTATTTCTTTTTTTAGCTTTAACTTTTCACTTTTTAGCATTGTATCCACATTTGCAAACAACTTTTCTCTTCATAGAATTTTCTTTCAATAAAGAAATAAAGTGCAAAAATGTCAAAGCATCATAACAAACAGTTATGTCAAATAGCAGCAGAATTGCACTTTTTGGAGAGCTGTATTATTTTCAGTTTTGTGCCCAAGGGACTGATTTTATTTAACACTATTTTATTATTTATACACCTATAGTGATCACAGAGACAGGTTGTTTTAGTGTTACTGTATATATTTGTTTTTCTGAAAAATCCCACTTAATATACTTTGGGTAACAACAGTCAATATTTATTTATTTTATTTTATTTTTTTAGGGGGGTAACAGTCAATATTTATTTATTTATTAGATTAAATTTTTTTCTTATATAATAAAAGTGAGCTTTTGTTAAACCAAATATTGTGTGTTTTTTTCCATATAGAACAACCTATCTGGACTCGATAAGAGAATCGATAAGGAATCGGTTCGATAAGAGGATTCGATAATAGGCTCGAACTCGATAATTTCTTATCAAACATCATCCCTAGTTATGCATGTGTAAAAATAAGTTAAGCATTAATAAACTTAACAATAAAAACAACTTTACCTTTAAACGCAATTGCAAAAGTATGTATGCAGTGTTGCTTATTTAATTAAATGCAGGGTTTCCTATGCATTCATTAGTTTGTGGCGACCCACCGCGTATAAAAATGTTTGCTGTCAAATGATCAATTTTTTGAATCAGATTAATCACACTTTTGAATTTGGATTAATTATGATTAAACACAGGTTATGTATTACCTGCTAGCATAATTCAAATAACTTTTTTAAAAAAACTCAATATGTGGACTCAAATGCCAACTTACTGCCAGAATGTCATCCAGGAACATTTGAAAAATGTTTTACATTAATGCATGTCATTGATCAACTCTAAACTTGATAACAGTTTTGTCTAAAGTCCAGTCAGGGTTTATTTAGAAGTAAAATTGGCCAGCGAGTCTCCTCACTTATGTTTGCACTGACGTATATATTGACCTGGGGCCGTACTTATCAAGCTTCTTAGAATTACTCCTAAGAAGTCTGCTAAGAGTTGACTTAAGAGTAAATAAATTCTTCGCTGAAAGCTGCACTTAAAAGTTAGTTATCAAGCGTCTTACTCACACTTTCAGTGAAGTGTAGGACTGAATCTTAAGTGTCACACTCAGAGCTGAATTAGGACATTACTATGTGCCGTAAACGGAATTTTAGGTGACGTCATTTCTGTGTCCATAGAAATGACCAATCACGGAAGGGAATCCGTTGTCTAAGAATAAAGAAATATCTTGGACATATTTAAGTGGACAATGGGAGTGTATATTTTGACAATAAACTACAAAATAATACAAAACAAACTAGTCCCCGCCGGCACTCACGCTACCGCTCCCTCTCTTCTATCGCCCACACACTCACTGACGTCACTCACCTCACGGCCACACACATACGCTACTGTCATAACATTTTCTTTCCAATTCATTAATTAGGCAACTAATTTGAAACTGGTGTGGGTGGCTCTATATATACTAGCCCACTGCAGACACATGCAGAAATCAACAAGGAATCGAAAAGTATTAAATCTGTGACAAAAATAATATCCGCTCTGTCTAAACGATACCGTTTGATCAGCTGCTCGTCATCAAAAAAAACAAAAAACATTGTTCCGTTCCCTGAACGTTCGCGCACGTCTCTCTCGCCTCAGTGCCATCCCCTGCTGGCAACTCCTAACCACTTAAGACACCTCTGAAGGTCTCTTAAATATCGTGGAGAGTAGGAGTGATTCTTAGACTTAAGAACGTTGATAAAAAGCTTTTATTCTTAAGTTTGAGAGTAGGACTAAATTTCGCAAATTCTCAGGACTTAAGTGTAAAATGGCACTCTAAGAAGCTTGATAAGTACGGCCCCTGATCACTGAGTCAGGTAAGGTAAAGGAGCATGTACAGTCAAAACAAATTGCGTAATTAATCTGCGTATAGGGCTGTGAATCTTTGGGTGTCCCACGATTCGATTCAATATCGATTCTTGGGGTCACGATTCGATTCAAAATCGATTTTTTTTTTTTCAATTCAACACGATTCTCGATTCAAAAACGATTTTTTTCCCGATTCAAAAGGATTCTCTATTCATTCAATACATAGGATTTCAGCAGGATCTACCCCAGTCTGCTGACATGCAAGCAGAGTAGTAGATTTTCGTAAAAAGCTTTTTTAATTGTAAAGGACAATGTTTTATCAACTGATTGCAATAATGTAAATTTGTTTTAACTATTAAATGAACTAAAAATATGACTTATTTTATCTTTGTGAAAATATTGGACACAGTGTGTTGTCAAGCTTATGAGATGCGATGCAAGTGTAAGCCACTGTGACACTATTGTTCTTTTTTTTTTTTTAATAATTGTTTAATGATAATGTCAATGAGGGATTTTTAATCACTGCTATGTTGAAATTGTAACTAATATTGATACTGTTGTTGATAATATCCATTTTTGTTTCACTACTTTTGGTTTGTTCTGTGTCCTGTTTGTGTCTCCTCTCAATTGCTCTGTTTATTGCAGTTCTGAGTGTTGCTGGGTCGGGTTTGGTTTTGGAACTGGATTGCATTGTTATGGTATTGCTGTGTATTGTTTTGTTGGATTGATTAATTTAAAAAAAAATGAATAAATTAAAAAAAAAATTAAAATAATAAAAAATCGATTTAAAAAAAAAAGAGAATTGATTCTGAATCGCTCAACGTGAGAATCACGATTCGAATTCGAATCAATTTTTTCCCACTCCCCTATCTGCGTATATACATGGTTAATGTGTTTATTTATTGTGATTAATCACTTGAGTTAACTCGTTATTTTTGACAGCCCTAAAAAAATGGATTTCCACAGATACTTTACTTTTGATCTTTTTTCCTTTTATGATTTGAGGTCATCTGTACAGCCTTGTTCACACAGTTACATTACATTATAATGGCCTACATCATATCTACAGTATAAAGGTTTAACCAAAATTAATAGGCTTGCGGTTACAAAACCATCCAGTAGATAAGATTGTTATTTTGCATATTTGCTTGAACGAGTGCAGCTGGGATAGGCTCCGGCACCTCCCGCGACCCCGAGAGGGACAAGCGGTAGGAAATGGATGGATGGATGAAATAGCAACCAAGATAAAACAACTCTGTTCTTCTATGGTGCCGCTACATTAAGGTACTAATCCTCGCCTCCGTATCGGCAATTAAACAACATTTCTCTCTAAATACTAACCGAGTGATCCTAATAATGTTCGTCTTTTTTTCGTCAGTTTTTCCTCTTTTTTTCTCAAAGAGTGCTCACGTGCCTGTGGACTATGCGTGGAATGTTCCCAGTCTTCAGAGCTTCCGCAGTCGTGCGTACTACCGCCTCGTAGTTTCCTGTGAAATTTCCGTGAAACACTACATTTCCCAAAATCCCTATGCGTTGTTTGCAAAGCATTGAACTGAACAGAAGGTCGATTGCATGTTATCGACTGAGCACATCAACTCTTTTCTGAAATTGTCTCATTTCATTAATATATTGGCCTGATTTAGATTTGATGATATGCTTTGGTGGCAAAATGCAGATCGGTGTTATACAAAACCCAAAACCAGTGAAGTTAGCAAGTTGTGTAATTCGTAAATAAAAACAGAATACAATGATTTGCAAATCCTTTTCAATTTATATTCAATTGAATAGACTGCAAAGACAAGATATTTAATGTTCAAACTGAGAAATAATCAAGCATTAATGGTGCCTTCACAGATGTGTAAGTTACCCATGCCTTGGGCACTAATACACCCCCATACCATCACACATGCTGGCTTTTGAACTTTGCGCCTCCAACCATCCGGATGGTTCTTCTCCTCTTTGTTCCGGAGGACACGACGTCCACAGTTTCCAAAAACAATTTCTAATGTGGACACTTTTTTTCCCGCTTTGCATCAGTCCATCTTAGATGAGCTCGGGCCCAGCGAAGCCGGCGGCGTTTCTGGGTGTTGTTGATAAATGGCTTTCGTTTGAGTTTGAGTTTGAGTTTGAGTTTGAGTTTGAGTTTGAGTTTATTTCGAACATGCAAGCATACAACATGATACATCACAATTTCCAGTTTCTTTTCAACATGTTCGAAAAGGAGTAGGAAGAAGCAGAGCTTATTTAATCCTACCCCTTTTCTTTACATAACAGTTGCAAAACTTTTTGTTCACTTCCTGTTCACAATTTTTTCACAATAAACTCCATAAGTAATCACAATAAAAATAAATAAATAAATAATAGTAATAATTTAATAATAATAATTGGTGAAGTAAGTCATATTTCATATGATGAGATAAGTAAGATTACTTTAAGAATGAATGAATGGATGGATGAAATAAATTGAGAATGTTTGTCATGGTTCTTCTTCTTTGTACTTTGTAAACACTTTAAGTTTGAAGAGTTTCTTGAAGTGGATCGTATTAGTACATTGTTTGATTGCTTTGCTTAATCCATTCCATAATTTAATTCCACATACTGATATACTGAAGGTCTTAAGTGTTGTACGTGCATACAAGTGTTTTAAATTACGTTTTTCTCTAAGATTATATTTCTCCTCTTTTTTTGAGAAGAATTGTTGTATATTCTTGGGTAGCAGGTTAGAGTTTGCTTTGTGCACAATTTTAGCTGTTTGCAAATTCACTATGTCGTGGAATTTCAGTATTTTTGATTCAATAAATAAAGGGTTTGTATGTTCTCTATATCCAACATTATGTATTATTGTAACTGATCTTTTTTGTAACACCGTTAATGAATGAAGTGTACTTTTGTAATTATTTCCCCATATTTCTACACAGTAGCTCAGATATGGTAACACTAGTGAGCAGTAGAGAATATGAAGGGATTTTTGGTCTAGAACATGTTTTGCTTTATTCATTATTGACGTGTTTCTTGCAACTTTATGTTGTATATTTTTTACGTGAGATTTCCAGTTCAATTTATCATCAATCATTATACCTAGAAATTTGGTTTCGTTTACTCTTTCAATTTCTATTCCGTCTATTTGTATTTGTGTTTGACTTTCTCTTCTACTGTTACCAAATAGCATTATTTTAGTTTTACTAAGATTCAACGATAGTCTGTTTTTGTCAAACCATCTTTTTAATTTGTTAATTTCTTCTGTTATTATTTGTATTATCTCCTGTGTGTTCTCTCCTGAACAAAACACTGTTGTATCATCCGCAAATAATACTAACTTTAAATATATGTTTTGCATAGTAAATGATAAATGATAAATGGGTTATACTTGTATAGCGCTTTTCTACCTTCAAGGTACTCAAAGCGCTTTGACACTATTTCCACATTCATCCATTCACACACACATTCACACACTGATGGCGGGAGCTGCCATGCAAGGCGCTAACCAGCAGCCATCAGGAGCAAGGGTGAAGCGTCTTGCCCAAGGACACAACGGACGTGACTAGGATGGTAGAAGGTGGGGATTGAACCCCAGTAACCAGCCACTCTACCAACTTCGCCACGCCTACCAACTTCGCCACGCCGTCCCGTAGTAAGAGTTTTAACTTGCACTTACAGATGTAGCGACAAACTGTAGTTACTGACAGTGGTTTTTCTGAAGTATTCCTGAGCCCGTGTGGTGATATCCTTTACACACTGATGTCGCTTTTTGATGCAGTACCGCCTGAGGGATCCAAGGTCCGTAATATCATCGCTTACGTGCAGTGATTTCTACAGATTCTCTGAACCTTTTGATGATATTACGGACTGTAGATGGTGAAATCCCTAAATTCCTTGCAATAGCTGGTTGAGAAATGTTGTTCTTAAACTGACAATTTGCTCACGCATTTGTTCACAAAGTGGTGACCCTCGCCCCATCCTTGTTTGTGAATGACTGAGCATTTCATGGAAGCTGCTTTTATACCTAATCATGGCACCCACCTGTTCCTAAATAGCCTGTTCACCTGTGGGATGTTCCAGATAAGTGTTGATGAGCATTCCTCAACCCTCATTCTTTTTTGCCACTTGTGCCAGCTTTTTTGAAACATGTTGCAGGCATCAAATTCCAAATGAGCTAATATTTGCAAAAAAATAACAAAGTTTTCCAGTTCGAACGTTAAGTATCTTGTCTTTGCAGTCTATTCAACTGAATATAGGTTGAAAAGGATTTGCAAATCACTGTATTCTGTTTTTATTTACCATTTACACAACGTGCCAACTTCACTGGTTTTGGGATTTGTACTTTACATATGAAAAGTACAAGCCGGGCACTGTTTTGTGTGACCCGATGCGGTCGTAAAATTTAAGCTTTGTGCGCACAGGCCTGGCTGATGTCCACTTTGAGTACGCGCGGACTTCTGCAAATCCTGTATGTTCCGCAGAAGTATGTTTGGGCCTTAAGTGTCGCATAAAGTATAAAGAAAAAGAAAAACAGACAGCCATCCTTTGATGTTAGTGACATATGTTGAACATATGACGTTAAATAAAAGATGCCAGTGTTATAAACAGCAAGGGATGATATGCACCTGGTGGTACACAATAAATATTGATAACATTTAACTGTAATAGAGGTGTTACACATTACAAAACACAATACACAGAGAGGACATCTACTTCATCAAAATAAGTGCTTTACCTAAGTTGCCCAGTCTGAGGCAACGCAGCTAATTGTTCAACATTAACAATTTTATGGCTCCATAACTCATATTAACCGTTGTATAAACCAAACACTGTGAGGTGTTTTACACCACAAACACTTAAGGAAGCACCTTGGCGATAGAAAACCTGTGTCTTCTATAGATTTTTTGTCTTCTGTCTCTGTCAGATTCAGAGGAAGCGGCGGTCCCCTGAGCAGCGTGCAATGTTTTCCTTCGCCAACACGGCTCTGTGTTTGTTGTTTGTCCCGGAAAATCGTGTGGTTTTCTGGAGCTTTCACATGCAGCATCACTGTTTTTCAGGCAAACTCATATTGACTAAAAAAACTATTTGAAAAAAGTCTCAAATTAGGTCAAACTCATAAATCGATACCGACATTGATGATACAGCTCTATGTTTTAATACTCAGCCTCAGATTGTTCAAGTGTATCTAATCTTTTGGATTTGTTTGCTGATTTCCGCATTGTTTTTGTCGTATTTTTTCAATTTTAGTGATTGACCATTCGCTAGCGTTGACTGTGCATGCAGAGATGTTTTATAGCAGGAGTGGGCAATTAATTTTTACCGGGGGCCACATGAGCAACCCGAGCACTGCTGGAGGGCCTCATCGAGAATATTTCAATAAAATGTTGTTCAATATTATTTTTGATATATACTGTAAGATAAATAATAATAATAATAATAATGATAATACTTTCATTTAACCTAACTAAACTTTACACTACCGTTCAAAAGTTTGGGGTCACCCAAACAATTTTGTGGAATAGCCTTCATTTCTAAGAACAAGAATAGACTGTCGAGTTTCAGATGAAAGTTCTCTTTTTCTGGCCATTTTGAGCGTTTAATTGTCCCCACAAATGTGATGCTCCAGAAACTCAATCTGCTCAAAGGAAGGTCAGTTTTGTAGCTTCTGTAACGAGCTAAACTGTTTTCAGATGTGTGAACATGATTGCACAAGGGTTTTCTAATCATCAATTAGCCTTCTGAGCCAATGAGCAAACACATTGTACCATTAGAACACTGGAGTGATAGTTGCTGGAAATGGGCCTCTATACACCTATGTAGATATTGCACCAAAATCCAGACATTTGCAGCTAGAATAGTCATTTACCACATTAGCAATGTATAGAGTGTATTTCTTTCAAGTTAAGACTAGTTTAAAGTTATCTTCATTGAAAAGTACAGTGCTTTTCCTTAAAAAATAAGGACATTTCAATGTGACCCCAAACTTTTGAACGGTAGTGTATACCAAAAGCACTGTTTTGGAAATCATTTGTACCACTTTCAGAGATCACTTTTAGTTCCCCTTAAACATCCTCATGTTGCACAATGAAATGTAAACATAGGATGAAGTGTGCATTCCTGTAACTTTCTCTAGTAACAGCATTCCATGATTAATATAAATCAATTAACATTAATAATAAATTACAGTAAAATAAGCACACGTATGACTGAGGACTCATAGTGTAACTTTGTGTGGTGTTTGAGTTGTCCGACTTTTTGTGTGGCCATAAACGCACCAGTGGTTTAGTGGTATGCGTGTTGTTGACAGATGACAAGTTGGTTTTGGCCTGGTTTGTACGGCAGAAAATGACTAGTTTTTTGAGATAGAAGTTTTTTACTCATGTTTTTGGTGTGGTTATGGCCGAATATAAACAGTTTTGCTCAATAAAGTGATCGATATAATTCCTGGCCTCGAAGCATCTCGATAGACGTTACAATAATTGAACGGTGTTGACGAACACCGTTAGGGCCGCTTGTTGTCACTGTCACATAAAGTTGCATTGCAAAATTACACAGAATAAATGTGTTTATTTTGTTTAGAATTCAGATGGTATTTAATTTGATGCGCGGCATATATTTGCTGTGCGCAGAGGACGCTTGAGCAGTGCGCAATTGCGCAGGCGCGCACCTTAGAGGGAACGTTGCTTGGCAGTCCATGTCTTGTTAGAAACACGGCATTCGTCATCAACTTTTCTCTTTTTAGCATCTCGGGTGTAAACCGTGCATCACTTGTCGCTGTGCACCATCACTCACAGGTTACACACGGACATACGCCACACTTTTCAGAATAAAAGCAGCACAGTTGTATTGCGCGCACGACATAGATGTTTTTTCAACTTTATTTTGTAATATGTGATTGCAGCTGTTCACATTCACTCACAATCACGCACGTGCATACGTCCACACGGAAGTAATACAAATAACGCTTTTCAAAACAAAAGCAGCACCGCTATATTGCACACTCGACATAGATACTTTTTAAAATTTATTTTTGTAATTTATGATTGGCCTCACGCGGGCCGGACAGGAACGCACAAAGGGCCGGATGTGGCCCGCGGGCCGCAGAATGCCCAGGTCTGTTTTATAGTGTATCCAATATTATTATTCTCCTTCCTACCTCGGTGACCTGATCCAGTTTTACACCCCAACTCAAGCTCTGAGGTCCGTGGATCAGAATCCACTAAAGGTTCCATGCACTCGTTTTAGGATTAAAGGTGACCAATCTTTTCAGGCTGTTGTTCCCATGCTTTGGAACGGTCATATGCCCTCATTGTGCTCGATTGACTGTTGACACCTTCAAAAGTTTGGGGTCGCGGGGGGTGCTGGAGCCTATCCCGAAGCAGCTGAGATAGGCTCCAGCACCCCCCGCCACCCCGAATGGGACAAGCGGTAGAAAATGAATGGATGGATGTTACCGAAACGCATTATTTTGATTTTACTGAGATTCAACGATAGTCTGTTTTTGTCAAACATCTCTTTAATTGGTTGACTTTTACATTGTTTTTATATTTTTTATATTGTTTATTCATACTGTTTATTCATACTGTGTTTTTACATTGTTTTTATATTGTATATTAGTCTTTTATGTTAGGTGTAATTTCTGTTATTTTAAACTGTTCAGTGTTTCCCATAAACTGCCAAGATACCTGTGGCGGTGGGAGGTGTGGCTATGGGCGGGGTCACCATGACATCATCAAGTAATTTGCATAATGTACTACAATGATATGATTTTCTCTAAAAAGGCTCAAAAAATGTATACTTACTAATTAATAACAGTTTTGTTTTAAACGTCCATCCTTCCATCCATTTTACAATATAATTACAACACTTTATGTACATATTTATAAACAGATTTGAACAATAAGTTATTCACTGAAATATATTTATTAATTGTGGTTCTTACAAAAAATATATCTTATAAAATATAAAAGCTAAAATGTCTCTTAAAGCTCTGCCCCTTTAATTAGTTCATACTAAATAATTTAACTTTAGCCTACTACTACAACCATATTATTTACCAGCAACATAAAGTGAAACAGAGGCAGAGGTGTCCTGCCACAGTCAGTAACAAATAAACAGAAAACAGTAGTGGTCAAATACAAATAAGGCAACAAGAGAAGTATCCTACACTTCTCTTTTGTAAAGTAAATCTGAACAGCCTATATGGGCATCTACATCAACTATATGATTTGCCTGAGAAGCTGGACAGGACAAAAAAAAAAAAAATGTATTTGTGGCGGACGTAATTCTTTCGTGGCGGGCCGCCACAAATAAATGAATGTGTGGGAAACACTGCTGTTGTAAAGCACTTTGTGGCCTAGACTTAGACTTAGACTTCCTTTTTATTGTCATTCAAATTTGAACTTTACAGTACAGATAAGAACAACATTTCGTTGCATTAGCTTGTTATAGTGCAGGATAAAAG
Source organism: Entelurus aequoreus (assembly GCF_033978785.1). Classification (NCBI taxonomy): domain Eukaryota; kingdom Metazoa; phylum Chordata; class Actinopteri; order Syngnathiformes; family Syngnathidae; genus Entelurus; species Entelurus aequoreus. The sequence continues at coordinate 31,373,356 of NC_084756.1, read as the reverse complement.
AGCAATAAGGTGCAGATATAAATAAATAGATTACTTTACAGATAAATATATTGCACTTTTGCATATGCATCCACGTTTATGGATGTATGTTATATTGTCTTTATATTACAGCGAGAAATCCGTTTTTGGGGGGGAATTGAGGGGATTATTTTGATGCGTTCAAGAGTCTTATGGCCTGAGGGAAGAAGCTGTTACAGAACCTGGAGGTTCTGCTATGGAGGCTGCAGAACCTCTTACTAGAGTCCAGCAGTGAAAACAGTCCTTGCTGGGGGTGGGAGGAGTCTTTACAGATTTTCTGATCCCTGGTCAGGCAGTGGCTTTTTGCGATTTCCTGGATAGGAGGAAGAGGAGCCCTGATGATCTTTTCCGCCGTCCTTACCACTCTCTGCAGAGACTTCCAGTCTGAGGCACTGCAGGCTCCAGTCCAGACAGAGATGCAGTTGGTCAGTAGGCTCTCTATAGTGCCTCTGTAGAATGTGGTGAGAATGGAGGGGGGGTTGGTTTGCTCTTTTCATCTGATGCAAAAAGTGCATGCGCCGCTGAGCTCTTTTTACAAGAGGTCTGGTGTGTAGGGACCAGGTCATATTGTCAGTTATCTGCACCCCCAGGAACTTGGTGCTGCTTACCATCTCCACTGCTATGCCGTTGATGTAGAGTTGAGTGTGGCTGGACTGGTGCTTCCTGAAGTCCACAATGATCTCCTTGGTCTTGTCGACTTGTTTTGTCTGTGAAATGTGCTATCCAATTACATGTTATTTACTTACTTATTTAATAGAATTATATTACGATGAATATTATCTAGTCCATTTTTTTTTAAACCAAGCTGAAAGCACAAAATTAGGGGGGGTAAATGTGCTGTCTTTTTCCCCCCAACACATTTTGGCACAGTGGGATCCCAAAAGTTGAAATATGCCCCAAAAGTCGCAGAAAATCTCCACTTAAAGGCCTACTGAAACCTACTACTACCGACCACGCAGTCTGATAGTTTATATATCAATGATGAAATCTTAACATTGCAACACATGCCAATACGGCCGGGTTAACTTATAAAGTGACTTTTAAAACTTCCCGGGAAATATCCGGCTGAAACGTCGCGGTATGATGACGTATGCGCGTGACGAAGTCCGAGTAACGGAAGTTATGGTACCCGTAGAATCCTATACAAAAAGCTCTGTTTTCATTTCATAATTCCACAGTATTCTGGACATCTTTTGCAATTTGTTCAATGAACAATGAAGGCTGCAAAGAAGACAGTTGTAGGTGGGATCGGTGTATTAGCAGCGGACTACAGCAACACAACCAGGAGGACTTTGTTGGAGCGCTAGCCGCGCTAGCCGCCGACCTCACCTTGACTTCCTACGTCTCCGGGCCGCCAAACGCATCGGGTGAAGTCCTTCGTCCTTCTGCCGATCGCTGGAACGCAGGTGAGCACGGGTGTTGATGAGTAGATGAGGGCTGGCTGGCGTAGGTGGAGAGCTAATGTTTTTAGCATAGCTCTGTGAGGTCCCGTTGCTAAGTTGCTAAGTTAGCTTCAATGGCGTCGTTAGCACAGCATTGTTAACCTTCGCCAGCCTGGAAAGCATTAACCGTGTATTTACATGTCCACGGTTTAATAGTATTGTTGATTTTCTATCTATCCTTCCAGTCAGGGCTTTATTTTTTTGTTTCTATATGTAGTTAAAGCACGATGCTATCACGTTAGCTCGTAGCTTAAGCATTTTGCCGATGTATTGTCGTGGAGATAAAAGGCACTGAATGTCCATTTCGCGTTCTCGACTCTCATTTTCAAGAGGATATAGTATCCGAGGTGGTTTAAAATACAAATCCGTGATCCACAATAGAAAAAGGAGAGTGTGGAATCCAATGAGCCAGCTTGTACCTAAGTTACGGTCAGAGCGAAAAAAGATACGTCCATCACTGTCTCTCAAGTCCTTCACTGTAACGTTCCTCATCTACGAATCTTTCATCCTCGCTCAAATTAATGGGGTAATCATCACTTTCTCGGTCCGAATCTCTCTCGCTCCATTGTAAACAACGGGGAATTGTGAGGAATACTAGCTCCTGTGACGTCACGCTACTTCCGGTACAGGCAAGGCTTTTTTTTTTTATCAGCGAGCAAAAGTTGCGAACTTTATCGTCGATTTTCTCTACTTAATCCTTTCAGCAAAAATATGGCAATATCGCGAAATGATCAAATATGACACATAGAATGGATCTGCTATTCCCGTTTAAATAAAAAAAAATCATTTCAGTAGGCCTTTAATGACACAATCATGCAAGGTTTCCATAGTTGTTTTTTTTTTCATTTTACTTTTGAGAGTGCTCAGCTTATTTTTACCCTTGCGTGGTATTTAAAATAATAATATTAACAAAGGTTCCATAATGGCGACAACTTGACCTTGGAACTGATTAATTGTATTATTTGTTTGTATCATAATCGCTTACAATACAAACAAACATTAGAGGTTCATCTGCATTAATTATGTTTTGTAGTTTTTCTAATTAGCATGCAGTGTCCCTGGACTGGCTGTGGCCTGAATGCCAATAGAGTGTGTCACTCCTTGTGCTTGTTTTGATACGCTAGCCACCAATGGACATGATTTTTGTAGCACTTACAAAGCACATAACAAAGCCTGGAGTGTTGTTTGCAGCGCACCTTTTTACAGTGTCAGCGATGAGTGAGGCAAACACAGAAAAGCAGGTGATGTTTTGTTCAAGATGGAGTGGCTCAGCCTCGCTTTCGATGAGTCGCGAGATGAGCAATCCACAGCCTGTCGATGTTTTCAGGCTTTTAAATGAAGCCCGTCGGCTCTCCTCCACATCTTTTTGTAGTACCACTGCTACAATTAGTCCTCATTTGTTCTCAAAGCTGCTGCATGATAAAACACGGAGGGCCAGTTGTGCAGCAGCACAACACAATAAACACAATAAGTTTGGCATTTGCTGAGACACAGTGAGTGACATTTAATCGCACAACTAGTTAGCTAAACTGCCTGCCATTAGTGAAAGCTTAAGTAAAAAATTCTCCCCATCGATTTAAATCTGACTGCGCGCCTTCTTTTTAAGATGCACACCCTTATGGGCGTTCCCCGTCGAATCTCGCCTTCCGCATATTTTCCTATTAATTTGAGTACTTTTGCTCTTACATGCCTCTGAGGCTGGAATAAATCCAGCGACCCTGCAAGGTGAACCATTATATTGTACCGTATTTTTCGGACTATAGGGCGCACCGGATTAAAAGGTGCACTACCGATGAGCGGGTCTATTTTCCTACAAAAGGCGCACCGTATTATAAACCGCATTAAAGGGGTCATATTATGATTTTATTTCTAAATTTAAAACACTATCTTGTGGTCTACATAACACAGGGGTGTCAAACGTATGGTCCGCGGGCCAGATCAGGCCCGCAAACAGGTTTTATCCGGCCCCCGGAATGAGATTGCTAAGTATAAAAATGAGCCGAAATTTTTGAATGAAAGAAACTGCTGTTCTAAATGTGTCCACTAGATGTCGCAATAGCAATTATTTGTACATTATGCTACATATGTACAAAAAAATAATAAACTACATAATTTTAGTGCACCAGTCGAGGAAAATTAGCAAACTACCGTATTTTTCGGAGTATAAGTCGCTCCGGAGTATAAGTCGCACCGGCCGAAAATGCACAATAAAGAAGGAAAAAAACATATATAAGTCGCACTGGAGTATAAGTCGCATTTTTTGGGGAAATTTATTTGATAAAACCCAACACCAAGAATAGACATTTGAAAGGCAATTTAAAATAAATAAAGAATAGTGAAGAACAGGCTGAATAATTGTATGTTATATGAGGCATAAATAACCAACTGAGAACGTGCCTGGTATGTTAACGTAACATATTATGCTAAGAGTCATTCAAATAACTATAACATATAGAACATGCTATACGTTTACCAAACAATCTGTCACTCCTAATCGCTAAATCCCATGACATCTTATACGTCTAGTCTCTTACGTGAATGAGCTAAATAATAATATTTGATATTTTACGGTAATGTGTTAATAATTTCACACATAAGTCGCTCCTGAGTATAAGTCGCACCCCCGGCCAAACTATGAAAAAAACTGCGACTTATAGTCCGAAAAATACGGTACATAAATACCATCCTGTAATTTGATTTTGATAGTATTTTTTTATCTTGATAGATTGAACATTAACACCAATAAGTTGACTGATAAACATTGTCACATAATTTATTAAAAAAGCATAAATAACGACAAATAAAGATAGAATACTATTAACCGCAACAGGTAAGTGTAAAAAAAAGCGACAACATTATGATTTGTACAATTTCAGAATGTGCTTATTCTATTTTTAAACAAAGAAAACAATCTGAAGTTGTCTTTATTTTTAAGTTATCGTGCCGTGATTTTACCAGTCCGGCCCACTTGGAAGTAGATTTTTCTCCTTATGTAGATCTCAAATACACGTCAGCAGGTACCAGAAGGTAAAAATAGTTGGTTTTGCATAATATTGCGTAGCAAAACGCCTGGTAATATGTCTGCTAATAGGTGCCATTTTGAGATCTTATACACACACCATAATAATACTCGTATGTTTAATTTCCCTGACAAACCATCAAGCGGTGTGGCTTCATAGCTTACCGAAGTCGTACTAAAAACATTTTGACATATTTTTGAGTGCCCGTGTGTAATGTTCTATATTCTCAATGGAACATTTAAAGTTTTGGTGTTGTTTACTCCCATCATATTGCAGTCTACACGTATCTCTTATGTATGACTGCCATCTACTGGTCACACTTATCATTACACCATGTACCAAATAAAATTGCTTCGAGGTCAGTAAGCGCAACCAGAATTATGCCGTACATTAGGCGCACCGGGTTATAAGGCGCACTGTCGATTTTTGAGAAAATGAAAGTATTTTAAGTGCGCCTTATAGTCCGAAAAATACGGTATTTACAGTTTGGATGCAGTGTACAACACACATAATAAAATGACGAAAGAAACTTCCAGAAAACTAGTGAATCTATTCTGATCGCTACAATTGAGACACCTGGAAACATCCATTGAGATGAGGATAAAAGGACCATAACACCACTCTGTATTAACTATCAAAAATCAAAAGTCACACTGTTGTTTCGAGAGTGCGACCACAGCGGAAGTGGACCGTACGTTAATTTTCCCTGTTTGAACATCCTGGTACTAACGGACATTCAATGCATACAACAATTTAATCTGCACATCGATCATTGAATTATGTCACTATTTAATAAAAAAATTAATATATAATGTAGCGTCTATCAATTGATTCGATTGATTTATTTGTAATGTGTCCATCTTCTTTCCAGACTTGTGCACTTTTGCCACACTTACTTGTGGTGGATGACGAGAGAATAGGAACAAGAGAAATATAAAGGGTTTCCCATTCATAGTAATTAGAGATGTCCGATAATATAGGACTGCCGATATTATCGGCCGATAAATGCTTTAAAAAGTAATATCGGAAATTATCGGTGTTGGTTTCAAAATGATCAGTATCGGTTTCAAAAAGTAAAATGTATGACTTTTTAAAACGGAGCTGTGTACGCGGACGTAGGGAGAAGTACAGAGCGCCAATAAACCTCAAAGGCACTGCCTTTACGTGCCGGCCCAGTCACATAATATCTACGGCTTTCCACACACACAAGTGAATGCAATCCATACTTGGTCAACAGCCATACAGGTCACACTGAGGGTGGTGATATAAACAACTTTAACACTATTAGAAATATACGCCACACTGTGAACCCACACCAAACAAGAATGACAAACACATTTCGGGAGAACATCCGCACCGTAACACAATGTAAACACAACAGAACAAATACCTAGAACCCCTTGCAGCACTAACTCTTCCGGGACGCTACAATATACACCCCCCGCTACCCCCAAACATGATGTGTTTGAATAAAACATTCACAATGCAATACAATTCTGGGCTACGGTGTATCTGGAAAGTAATCACAGGGCTTCACTTTTTGCACATTTTGTTATGTTACAGCCTTATTCCAAAATGGAATAAATTCATTTTTGTCCTCAAATTCTACACGCAACACCCTTTTTTTTTTTTTATCTCGCAAATGTATTAAAAATTTAAAATAATAACAATAAATTCACATAAGTGCTCACAGCCTTTGCTCAATACTTTGTTAATGCACATTTGGCAGCAATTACAGCCTCAAATCTTTTTGAATATGATGCCACCAGCTTGGTACACCAATTTTTGGGCAGTTTCGCCCATTTCTCTTTGCCCATTCCTCTTTGCAGCACCTCTCAAGCTCCATCAGGTTGGATGGGAAGCTTTAGTTTTCACCAAGTATGTCTCTGTACATTGCTGCATTCATCTTAGTCTAGTCAGGAAGGTGATCAACAACCGGATGGTCACGCAAACGCCACTGCCTCCTATAGCCCAACCCCTGTATTGCAGCTCAGAACCATACAGAATCCTCTTGTTGCAACAATATCATATACGCAAGAAAACTTTTCAAAACATGTATTATCAGCCATTCTCATTATATCTCTGGTCACAGCCATAAATAAATGTTAGTTTCGGTTTGGAATTTGTTGCCAACCCCCCATTTCGTCCTCACTGGGCAAATAAGTGGGTTCCATTGTACAATAAATGATTTGTCCAAAGAAAAAACTTGTTTGAAACAGCCTCTGACTATTGCACATATGACACCTGTCTGGCCTTACCCGCGTTTCTTTTTACATAAATTGTTACGGCTGCGGATGGTGGCTTGCGGCGTGAAACCAGGATGCAGACAACATATAATTTATTTGTGGGAAAAGTAGGCCGCTTGAGCATAGACAGGGCAGTGGACCAAGGGTGAGTCCAAACAAGTTTGAAGATGAGTCATTGAAACTTGGGTCAGTGAGCAAATTGCTGACATTTACAAATCAATCAAACATTTCAACTTAAAGGCCTACTCTAAGCCACTACTCCCGACCACGCAGTCTGATAGTTTGTATATCAATGATGAAATCTTAACATTGCAACACATGCCAATACGGCCGGGTTAACTTATAAAGTGACATTTTAAATTTCCCGCGGAACTTCCGGTTGAAAACGTCTATGTATGATGACGTATGCGCGTGACGTCAATAGTTGAAACGGAAGTTTTCGGACACCATTGAATCCAATACAAAAAGCTCGGTTTTCATCGCAAAATTCCACAGTATTCTGGACATCTGTGTTGGTGAATCTTTTGCAATTTGTTTAATGAACAATGAAGACTGCAAAGAAGAAAGCTTTAGGTGGGATGAGGGCTGGCTGGCGTAGGTGGATAGCTAATGTTTTTAGCATAGCTCTGTGAGGTCCCGTTGCTAAGTGAGCTTCAATGGCGTCGTTAGCAACAGCATTGTTAAGCTTCGCCAGGCTGGAAAGCATTAACCATGTAGTTACATGTCCATGGTTTAGTAGTATTGTTGATTTTCTGTCTATCCTTCCAGTCAGGGGTTTATTTCTTTTGTTTCTATCTGCAGTTAAGCCCGATGCTATCACGTTAGCTCCGTAGCTAAAGTGCTTCGCCGATGTATTGTCGTGGAGATAAAAGTCACTGTGAATGTCCATTTCGCGTTCTCGACTCTCATTTTCAAGAGGATATAGTATCCGAGGTGGTTTAAAATACAAATCTGTGATCCACAATAGAAAAGGGAGAGAGTGTGGCATCCAATGAGCCAGCTTGTACCTAAGTTAAGGTCAGAGCGAAAAAAGATGCGTCCTGCACTGCACTCTAGTCCTTCACTCTCACGTTCCTCATCCACGAATCTTTCATCCTGGCTCAAATTAATGGGGTAATCGTCGCTTTCTCGGTCCGTATCGCTCTCGCTGCTGGTGTAAACAATGGGGAAATGTGAGGAGCCTTTCAACCTGCGACGTCACGCTACTTCCGGTACAGGCAAGGCTTTTTTTTTATCAGCGACCAAAAGTTGCGAACTTTATCGTCGATGTTCTCTACTAAATCCTTTCAGCAAAAATATGGCAATATTGCGAAATGATCAAGTATGACACATAGAATGGATCTGCTATCCCCGTTTGAATAAAAAAAATCATTTCAGTAGGCCTTAACCCTCTTGGGTCAGATATTTACTGAAATCAATAGTTGTTGTTTTGCTATGACATTGTTTACTAATTCATGAAATCCTTCTGACATTGGTTTGTTACTTTCAACCCTGGCCATATGGTCATTGGCCTTCGACATTGTCCAGTAATCCTTGAAATGTTGCTGACAAGGAATACTAACAAACACAAACAATATGAACACAGATTGTTGACCATACTGTATATAATAATAGACCAGTGGTTCTTAACCTTGTTGGAGGTACCGAACCCCACCAGTTTCATATGCACATTCACCGAACACTTCTTTAGTGAAAAATAAAAGTTTTTTTTTTCAAGACAAAGTTATATGTTTTTGGTAACACTTTAGTATGGGGAACATATTCTAAGTAACAAAGACTTAATTTAGAGTTATTTGGACACTAGGGGAACATATTCTAAGTGACAAAGACTTAATTTAGAGTTATTTGGTTAGGGTTAGGGTTAGAGGGTTAGGGCAAGGGTTAGAGGGTTAGGGTTATGATAAGGCCTTGCCGAATAAGGCATTAATAAGTACTTAATAATGACTAGTTAAGAGGCAATATGTTACTAATTTGCATGTTAATAAGCAACTAATTAATGGAGAATATGTTCCCCATACTAAAGTGTTACCCTGTTTTTTTACTGATGCACAAAATGAACCGTGCATGAACATCACCTTGTTCAAACAACAAAACCAACACAGTGCATGAACTCACAACAAATTACACACCTGCAAATCAGTCTGACTTCTGCTGTTGCCGTATCCGTAATACGCCGATAGGGAGAAGTTTTTATTTACACGATGAGTCGGGTGTGTTTTGACCTCAGCCGAACCCCTGAGCCCGACTCACTGAACCCCTAGGGTTCAATCGAACCCAGGTTAAGAACCACTGTTATAGACATAGAGCAGGTGGAGCCTAAATGTACAAATTGAATGAAAGTAGAAATGTTGTGGTTGTCTATGCCAGTGTTTTTCAACCTTTTTTGAGCCAAGGCACATTTTTTGTGTTTAAAAAAATCCGGAGGCACACCACCAGCAGAAATCATTAAAAAATGAAACTCAGTTGACAGTAAAAGTTGTTGTCGCAATTGTTGGATATGACTTTAACCCATAACCAACCATCAATATAGCTCCTGTCTCAAAGTAGGTGTACTGTCACCACCTGTCACATCACGCCCTGACTTATTTTGAGTTTTTTGCTGTTTTCCTGTGTGTAGTGTTTTACTTCTGGTCTTGCGCTCCTATTTTGGTGGCTTTTTCTTTTTTTGGGGTATTTTCATGTAGCAGTTTCATGTCTTCCTTTGAGCGATATTTCCCGCATCTACTTTGTTTTAGCAATCAAGAATATTTCAGTTGTTTTTAATCCTTCTTTGTGGGGACATTGTTGATTGTCATGTCATGCTCGGATGTACATTGTGGACGCCGTCTTTGCTCCACAGTAAGTCTTTGCTGTCATCCAGCATTCTGTTTTTGTTTACTTTGTAGCCAGTTCAGTTTTAGTTTCGATCTGCATAGCCTTCCCTAAACTTCAATGTCTTTTCTTAGGGGCACTCACCTTTTGTTTATTTTTGGTTTAAGCATTAGACACCTTAGTACCTGCATGCTGCCTCCCGCTGTTTCCGACATCTACAAAGCAATTAGCTACCGGCTGCCACCTACTGATATGGAAGAGCATTACACGGTTACTCTGCAGAGCTCTAGACAGCACAGACACTCAACAACAACACATAATTTGCAGACTATAATTACTGGTTTGCAAAAAATATTTTTAACAACAAATAGGTGAAAATAGATAATCTCCCACAGCACACCAGACCGTATCTCACAGCACACCAGTGTGCCGTGGCACAGTGGTTCAAAAACACTGGTCTATGCAAGCATATGTGTCTGTTTTTTAGCATCTTTACACTACAAACAACCAAACACAGAGAAGCCAAGTTGATGAAGCGGACATGGAGCATAAAACCGTAAGCCTCAGCGGCATTCCCTAAGTGTAGCTGCCAAAAAACAGCCATCTGTTAACGAGAGGTTTAGTAACGATAACATAGTGTTTGCGTGCTATAATGGCCGACGATCCACTGCTCGGACACTTCCATTATTAACACAGACTTGAACGTTGCAAGGTGTACAGCAATGCCATCTTTTATGTGGCTACAGCCTTGTCCTCAAGGCCACACATACAATTATTACTTTTTCTATGAAAAATGTTCGACCCCAAAGCCTATAGGGGCACACAATCTATAGAGGCAAACAATTCTACTTCTTTCAGTAACTAAACATATACTTGATGTTGATTCCATGCAACCTCCAATCTTCACTCCCACAACAGTACGATTCTGTACAAAAAAGAATGCACTTTCATTTCACAATCACTATGAAAGACATGACGACAGATGCATTTTTTTGTATGCATTCTAACATGTAAATAAGCGTAAACAAATGTCTGCTTAGAGCGGAGCCAATGGGAGGTCTTATTCCGCCCATAAAACCCAATAAATAACCATCCAAAAAGGTGTTAACAATACTCCATTTTATATTTGCTGACTTCAATATTAAAGGCCTACTGAAATGAATTTTTTTTATTTAAACGGGGATAGCAGATCTATTCTATGTGTCATACTTGATCATTTCGCGATATTGCCATATTTTTGCTGAAAGGATTTAGTATAGAACAACGACGATAAAGATTGCAATCTATCTGATAAAAAAAAGGCTTGCCCCTACCGGAAGTAGCGTGACGTAGTCAGTTGAACATATACGCAAAGTTCCCTATTGTTTACAATGATGGCCGCATGAAGTGAGAGAGATTCGGACCGAGAAAGCGACAATTTCCCCATTAATTTGAGCGAGGATGAAAGATTTGTGGATGAGTAAAGTGCAAGTGAAGGACTAGTGGGGAGTTGAAGCTATTCAGATAGGGAAGATGCTGTGAGAGCCGGGGGTGACCTGATATTCAGCTGGGAATGACTACAACAGTAAATAAACACAAGACATATATATACTCTATTAGCCACAACACAACCAGGCTTATATTTAATATGCCACAAATTAATCCTGCATAAAAACACCTGCGTGTTTGTTATGCTAGCTCCTAGCTCCTCTGCTAGCTCCTAGCTCCATAGAACACGCCAATACAATTCAAACACCTGATCAACACACACAATCACTCAGCCCAAAAGACCGTTCACCTAACCCAAGGTTCATAAAGCTTATATATTTTAAAAAAGTTACGTACATACGCAAAAAAAAGTTGCGCACATACGGTCAAGCGATCAAATGTTTAGAAGCCAAAGCTGCATACTCACAGTAGCACGTCTGCGTCTTTGTCATCCAAATCGAAGTAATCCTGGTAAGAGTCTGTGTTGTCCCAGTTCTCTACAGGCGTCTGTGTATCGAAGTCAAAAGTCCTCCTGGTTAGAGTCTCTGTTATCCGAGTTCTTCCATCTTGACTGCATCTTCCGGGAATGTAAACAAAGAAGCGCCGGCTGTGTACTGTTGTTGCTGACTACGTTCGAAAAATACGTCCATTTCGCACCGACAACTTTCTTCTTTGCTTGCTCAGCTTCCTTCTCCATAATGCAATGAACATGATTGCAACAGATTCACGAACACAGATGTCCAGAATACTGTGGAATTATGAAATGAAAACAGAGCTTTTTCGTATTGGCTTCAATGTGGAAGGCATACCCGTGTTCCCCGGGCTACGTCACGCGCATACGTCATCCTCAGAGGCGTTTCGAACCGGAAGTTTATCGGCAAATTTAAAATGTCACTTTATAAGTTAACCCGGCCGTATTGGCATGTGTTATAATGTTAAGATTTCATCATTGATATATAAACTATCAGACTGCGTGGTCGGTAGTAGTGGGTTTCAGTAGGCCTTTAACCCTGTATTAGCGATATTGTTATTCATCATCGGCGGTCACTCGAACGAGTATGACGATCCTCCTGGTAGGGGTGTATCCCTTTATGGAGGATGCCTGTGCGTGACTTTGTTTTACGTGGGGAGACTGGTGCACAGACAGTCGCCACACGATCCTTGACAGAATCGGGTCAGGGTCCAGTGGCATGGAGTCCAAGACGACTGGAAACCCTTTTCTGCTGCAGCCTTCTTCCGCCATTGCAGCCGTTGTGGTAGTTCTTAAATCTACCGTCTTCCGCCTGCTCCGCCGTTGAGGTCTTCACCGTATCCCTGGCTAGGGGGCAGTCAGGTACTAGGCCTTTGCCAAGGGCCACCTGGGGTAACAGTAGTAAAGGGGTTAACCTCCTAGTGCCCCAAGACCTCATAGAGGAGCCTCCACTGCCGGATGCACTTTAACGTCATGCCCAGGACACTATAATGTTATTATAAGCGCTAACGCAGACAAACTATTTATAGCGTCGCCGTGATCACTAGCGTGTGTGCCAATGTTTACGTCATCGAGTGGTAAGGTGCTTCCTCGCTTCGTCTGCTTGTGAAAGGATATGGTAAGTAAGTACATTTTATTCATAAAGCGCTTTTCACAGATAAAATCACAAAGCGCTGTACAAAACCTAGGTTTGTTCGTTGCTTCTCTTTGACTGTTTTTGCATGTGTGCAGGCGTACGTGTTGACAACACCCGGTGAGTCACCGTCGTAAACACCGATCATTTTATTCAGACTGGTAACATTTTTTATTACATAAACCTTGTAATTGTGAAAAATAGAGACTATTGTCAAACAAATTTGTTCTATAAAACCACTAATGGTAACATAAGCTAGCTGGTGGTGTTCTTTGAGAAATCAGACTAATTTAGTGCATGGACACATACTTATGGCATACTTGCCAACCCTCCCGGTTTTACCGGGAGACTCCCGGAATTCAGCGCCTCTCCCGATAACCTCCCGGAAGAAATTTTCTCCCGATAAACTCCCGGGATTCAGCCGGAGCTGGAGGCCACGCCCCCTCCAGCTCAATGCGGACCTGAGTGGGGACATCGGCGACAGTCTGTTTTCACGTCGGCTTTCCCACGATATAAACAGCATGTCTGCCCAATCACGTTATAACTGTAGAATGATCGAGGGCGAGTTCTTGGTTTCTTATGTGGGTTTATTGTTAGGCAGTTTCATTAACGTCCTCCCAGCGCGGTAACAACACACAACGACAGCAGTCACGTTTCGTCTACCGTAAAGCAGTTCGTCTGCCGTAAACAGCAACACTCTTAAACAACCTCACCTGTGGGGTCCCCCAGGGCTCAATACTGGGTCCCATCCTCTTCTCCATCTACATGCTCCCCCTCAGCCAAGTCATTAATCGCCATAAAATTTCCTTTCACTGCTACGCTGACGATACTCAAATCTATCTTCCACTCAAGACAGACGATCCCTCTGGGCTGGACCTTTTGAAAGACTACCTTGCGGGACATAAAGGAGTGGATGTCACAAAGCTTCCTGCAGCTCAATGACACCAAGAGTGAAATTCTTCTGTTTGGCAACTGCACCTCGGTCAGTCAGATCAGAAAGAATTTGGGAAGTTTGGCCACTCTTGAAAAACCCCATGTCAAAAACCTTGGGGTCATATTCGACCCAGACCTCAAGTTTGACAAACAAGTGAAATCTGTGGTTAAATCCTGTTTTTTCCAACTACGCACCATAGCCAAGATCAAGTCTTTCCTCTCCCCCAGTGACCTACGGAGGGTCGTGTTGATGCTTATTTTTTCTAGACTGGACTATTGCAATGCCCTTTATGCTGGGGTCACCGACAAGACCATCCATAGCATGCAGCTAGTACAAAATGCAGCTGCCAGGCTGGTGACAGGCGCAAAAATGAGGGAACATATTTCTCCCATCCTCTCCTCCCTTCACTGGCTCCCAGTGAAGCGTAGAGTGAAATTTAAGATCGTCATGTTCGTCTTCAAAGCGCTCAATGGTCTCGCCCCAGCTTATATTAAAGATCTCCTGGACCAACCCACCAGCTCCAGGCTGGGTCGTTGCCTTAGATCTGACAACCAGATGACCCTGAAGGTCCCACGGTCAAACCTAGTGACAAAGGGAGACCGTGCTTTCTCAGTGATGGCACCTAGGTTGTGAAATAAGCTCCCCCTGAGTATAAAGTCCGCCACCACTCTGGACTCTTTTAGAGCACGGCTTAAAACTCACCTTTTTACCGCAGATGACTTTTAATTTGTGTTTTCATTGTGAGTCTTAAATGTTTAGTTTAGATTCCTTTGTGTGTCTCAGTCTCTGTTTCTGTTTTTTTTTTGTTTCTCCACTCGGGCTGCGCCCCGGGGTGATGTAACAGTTGGTTGGGGGGCGCAAAATAAATGAAAATAACATAACATAACATAACATAACAAACAGGACAATACTGCCATCTACTGGATAGCCTCCGGAACACTGAAATTCAAGTATTTCTTTTATTTATATGTATAATAAAATATATATCTAGCTCTCCATTGCTCATTTAGGACCGGCGTTGAGATCATGCATAATGAATTGTCATGGATGAGAGTTGGTGAAAGACTAGCGTGTAGTTTGATTCTATTTTTAAAAACAATCTATACATGCCATAAACCTTCATATCTGTATTCTCAGCTGTTGCTTGCTAGTGAAAGTCACAACTATGGTACCAGGTTAGCCCTAAGAGGTGCTTTCACCCGTCTTAAACCCAAA
>NC_084756.1:31258599-31356099 GCF_033978785.1 Entelurus aequoreus | reverse complement strand
CTGGAAATGGGCCTCTATACACCTATGTAGATATTGCACCAAAAACCAGACATTCGCAGCTAGAATTACCACATTAGCAATGTATAGAGTGTATTTCTTTAAAGTTAAGACTAGTTTAAAGTTATCTTCATTGAAAAGTACAGTGCTTTTCCTTCAAAAATAAGGACATTTCAATGTGACCCCAAACTTTTGAACGGTAGTGTGTATATATATATATATATATGTATGAAATACTTGACTTTCAGTGAATTCTAGCTATATATATATATATTTATTTTATTATACATAGAAATACTTGAATTTCAGTGTCCCGGAGGCTATCCAGTAGATGGCAGTGTTGTCCTGTTTAAGAGTGTCACAACATTGCTGTTTACGGCAGACGAACTGCTTTACGGTAGACGAAAACGTGACTGCTGTTGTTGTGTGTTGTTACCGCGCTGGGAGGACGTTAATGAAACTGCCTAACAATAAACCCACATAAGAAACCAAGAACTCGCCCTCGATCATTCTACAATTATAACGTGATTGGGCAGGCACGCTGTTTATATCGTGGGAAAGCCGACGTGAAAACAGACTGTCGTCGCTGTCCCCAAAATTTCTTCCGGGAGGTTATCGGGGGAGGCGCTGAATTCCGGGAGTCCCCCGGTAAAACCGGGAGGGTTGGCAAGTATGTCGTCGCCATTTCTCTTTTTCGTTCTTCTGCTTTGTCTCTGTTATGTTTTTGGACATTACTACTTGCTGTAGTCTTTAAGCAATGCATGATGGGAATCCGGATGTTGTGTGTCAGTGTATTAACGCGCCTGCCTACTTTATGGGTTATACAATAAACCTATGGATAACGGAGACATATATAATAGTCTCCTTTTCAGGTGAGAGAGGACGCTAAAGGCAGTGCCTTTAAGGCACGCCCCCAATATTGTTGTCCGGGTGGAAATCGGGAGAAATTCGGGAGAATGGTTGCCCCGGGAGATTTTCAGGAGGGGCACTGAAATTCGGGAGTCTCCCGGGAAAATCGGGAGGGTTGGCAAGTATGGGTACGCCTGTCCATCCATCCATCCATCCATCCATCTTCTTCCGCTTATCCGAGGTCGGGTCGCGAGGGCAGCAGCCTAAGCAGGGAGCTTTGTCCAGCTCCTCCCGGGGGATCCCGAGGCGTTCTGTTGCGTTGACCAGCATTCCTCCAATGGGGAATTCAAATTGCTAGTCTCTCCCAGATTCTTTTTATGGCAATATGCTGATGTTTATATTCAATCTCCAGGCAATAGTTGGTATTTTGTGGTTTATTCTCCAAGCTTAGAGGACAAACTGAGACCAATCCAGCACCCAAGCGTTCCCTAGCCCGGTCCAGATCGGTCTAGCTCGGTCTCCCGGAGGTCCCGTGATCTTCCGTCTGTCCCTCTCGCCCCCACTCGATTTGTTTAGACTACTCCGAGTTATCTCTACTCTGACACATTCCAATCTAGAAGGCCAACACCTTACTATGAGACTCAAAAGAAGGAAGAATACTAGCTATTCCAGGGGTCACCAACCTTTTTGAAACCAAGAGCTACTTCTTGGGTACTGATTAATGCGAAGGGCTACCAGTTTGATACACACTTCAATAAATTGCCAGAAATAGCCAATTTGCTCAATTTACCTTTAACTCTGTTATTATTTATAATTAATTATATTTACACTTAATTGAACGGTTTAAAAGAGGAGAAAACACGAAAAAAATGACAATTAAAATTTGAAACATAGTTTATCTTCAATTTCGACTCTATAAAATTCAAGATTCAACCGAAAAAAAGAAGACAAAAACTAGCTAATTCGAATCTTTTTGAAAAAAATTTAAAAAGAATTTATGGAACATCATTAGTAATTTTTCCTGATTAAGATTCATTTTAGAATTTTGATGACATGTTTTAAATAGGTTAAAATCCATTCTGCACTTTGTTAGAATATATAACAAATTGAACCAAGCTATATTTCTAACAAAGACAAATCCTTATTTCTTCTAGATTTTCCAGAACAAAATTTTTAAAAGAAATTAAAAAGACTTTGAAATAAGATTTAAATTTGATTCTACAGATTTTCTAGATTTGCCAGAATATTTTTTTTGAATTTTAATCATAATAAGTTTGAAGAAATATTTCACAAATATTATTCGTCGAAAAAACATAAGCTAAAATAGAGAATTAAATCAAAATGTATTTATTATTCTTTACAATAAAAAAATAAATTTACTTGAACATTGATTTAAATTGTCAGGAAAGAAGAGGAAGGAATTTAAAAGGTAAAAAAGGTATATGTGTTTAAAAATCCTAAAATCATTTTTAAGGTTGTATTTTTTCTCTAAAATTGTCTTTCTGAAAGTTATAAGAAGCAAAGTAAAAAAAATGTATGCATTTATTTAAACAAGTGAAGACCAAGTCTTTAAAATATTTTCTTGGATTTTCAAATTCTATTTGAGTTTTGTCTCTCTTAGAATTAAAAATGTCAAGCAAAGCGAGACCAGCTTGCTAGTAAATAAATACAATTTAAAAAATAGAGGCAGCTCACTGGTAAGTGCTGCTATTTGAGCTATTTTTAGAACAGGCCAGCGGGCTACTCATCTGGTCCTTACGGGCTACCTGGTGCCCGCGGGCACCGCGTTGGTGACCCCTGAGCTATTCTTTATATGACTATAGGAGTTTAGAAAGAAGTAACACTTAAATATGGATATGCTTCCAACAGTTCCCAGGCCAGCTCATTTCGGCCACTTGCACCCGTGATCTTGTCCTTTCGGTCATGACCCAAAGCTCATGACCATAGGTGAGGATGGGAACGTAGATCGACCGGTAAATTGAGAGCTTTGCCTTCCGGCTCAGCTCCGTCTTCGTAAGCATTCATTCACAAATGCTCTGAGAGATCGGTCACCACGTGAACAAATAAAAGGGCTGGTGGGTAATCAACGGTCATGTTAATAACACAGAGAAAGAAACAGTTTTCCCGAGAGACACAACTGCAACGATGGGAAGGAGTCAAATGTAATTTATTCTGCGAGTGGCAGGTAGCTCGGGGAGGCTCGGCTGCCTAATATTTCAAAAGCTATCGCAGCAGAGCAGATGTTTGCTCAAGGAAACAGTGGGATGATTGCTGTTGGTTTAAAGGTCTGGTGCATGAGGAGACAGGCTCAAACAGATGCGATGACCTGAGTCTACGTTAGACATGGACTTTTCTCGGACATCTCACATTCAGCTTGTTAATGTCGACCGTGCAAATCTGAATTGTCTGGTATTACCGCAAATGTCCGACTATTCAGTAGAGTTTAATCATCTCTAATATTCCATGTCATATGTCAGACATGCAGTTTACACATGGCCGGGTTTTTGATCCATCCATCAGAAATAATTACCTGCTCTGACACGACCATGTAAAACATGCATGTATATAAAGATGTTTACAGTGCTGTGGTTCTCCACTAATGAGATGAGAAGTGAGAGCTGTCTCACTGCATGTGAGTTTATGGATGTAGAGGGTACATATTGTAAGCCTGTATGCATAAGGAATACGCCTACACATAAAATACTGCAGTAGTTGGAGTTGGTTTGGCCAAAAAATATAGTTGAAAAGGACAGGTGACTTAAAGGCCTACTGAAATGAATTGTTTTTTATTTAAACGGGATAGCAGATCCATTCTATGTGTCATACTTGATCATTTCGCGATATTGCCATATTTGTGCTGAAAGGATTTAGTAGAGAACATCGACGATAAAGGTCGCAACTTTTGGTCGCTGATAAAAAAAAGCCTTGCCTGTACCGGAGGTAGCGTGACGTCGCAGGTTGAAAGGCTCCTCACATTTCCCCATTGTTTACACCAGCAGCGAGAGCGATTCGGACCGAGAAAGCGACGATTACCCCATTAATTTGAGCCAGGATGAAAGATTTGTGGATGAGGAACGTGAGAGTGAAGGACTAGAGTGCAGTGCAGGACGTATCTTTTTTCACTCTGACCGTAACTTTGGCACAAGGGCTCATTGGATTCCACACTTTCTCCTTTTTCTATTGTGGATCACGGATTTGTATTTTAAACCACCTCGGATACTATATCCTCTTGAAAATGAGAGTCCAGAACGCAAAATGGACATTCACAGTGACTTTTATCTCCACGACAATACATCGGCGAAGCACTTTAGCTACGGAGCGACGAAGGACTTCACCCGATCATCGATGCGGTCGGCGGCTAGCGTCGGATAGCGCGTCTGCTATCCAAGTCAAAGTCCTCCTGGTTGTGTTGCTGCAGCCGGCCGCTAATACACCGATCCCACCTATAGCTTTGTTCTTTGCAGTCTTCATTGTTCATTAAACAAATCGCAAAAGATTCACCAACACAGATGTCCAGAATACTGTGGAATTTTGAGAGCTTTTTGTATTGGATGCAATGGTGTCCGAATACTTCCGCTTCAACGATTGACGTCACGCGCATACGTCATCATACATAGACGTTTTCAACCGGAAGTTTCGCAGGAAATTTAAAATTGCACTTTATAAGTTAACCCGGCCGTATTGGCATGTGTTGCAATTTTAAGATTTCATCATTGATATATAAACTATCAGACTGTGTGGTCGGTAGTAGTGGGTACTGCACTTTTTTTTGGAATTTTGCCTATCGTTCACAATTATTATGAGAGACAAGAAAACACGTCTTTTGAGGGGGTTTAAGGATGATTAAAACACAGTTGGAAGATGTAGCCTTCAAGGCCCTCTGAAACAGCTTCAAAACCCTCCATTAATGATTTATGTAGACCAGGTGTGTCAAACAAACGGCCCGAGGGCCTGATCAGGCCCGCAAACAGGCTTTATCCGGCCCGCGAGATGAGTTTGCTAAGTATAAAAATGAACCTGAAATTTTTGAATGAAAGAAACAGCTGTTCTAAATGTGTCCACTCGATGTCGCAATAGCAATTATTTGTATCTTCGTAGACCAGGGGTGCTCATTACGTCGATCGCGAGCTAACGGTCGATCGCGGAGGGAGTGTCAGTCGTTCGCCAGCCAGGCATTAAAAAAATAGTCCTAAAAATGAGCAATCATAAATCTTCACTATGACGTCACTTTCGTCACTTGATTGACATTTACGGCACCCGAGGGTCTTGTGAGATGACGCTGGCTGCTGCCAGCTCATTATTAAGAAAAAATGACCGACAGGATGGCGAGAAACAATTTTTATTTCAACAGACTCTGGCGCCGTACCTGTCGTCAAAACTCTACAGACCGACTGCACAGTTCCTGCCTTCACAATAAAAGCTCTGCTTCATCCTGCCTGCGCTAAGAGTCTCAGAAAGCTGGCGTGCACAAGCTAGCAAGCTACGGAGTTTGCCGCCAATGTATTTCTTGTAAAGTGTATACAAAGGAGTATGGAAGCTGGACAAATAAGATGCCAAAAACCAACCACTTTCATGTGGTATAGGACAGAAAGGAGGACTTTTTTTCTCCTCCATTTAAAAATGCGGACGTTATCATCACTGCTGTCTGATTCCAACCAATGCAAGTCATCAGAATCAGGTAATACACCAACTTATATTCTTGTCTTCATGAAAGAAAGGAATTTATATGTGTTAAACATGCATGTATTATCATTAGACACCTTAACTTGTTAACAATATTAACTATATGTGTTAAACATGCTTGTATTATCATTAAACACCTTTAACTTCTTAAGAATATTAACTACACTACCGTTCAAAAGTTTGGGGTCACATTGAAATGTCCTTATTTTTGAAGGAAAAGCACTGTACTTTTCAATGAAGATAACTTTAAACTAGTCTTAACTTTAAAGAAATACACTCTATACATTGCTAATGTGGTAAATGACTATTCTAGCTGCAAATGTCTGCTTTTTGGTGCAATATCTACATAGGTGTATAGAGGCCCATTTCCAGCAACTATCACTCCAGTGTTCTAATGGTACAATGTGTTTGCTCATTGGCTCAGAACCCTTGTGCAATCATGTTCACACATCTGAAAACAGTTTAGCTCGTTACAGAAGCTACAAAACTGACCTTCCTTTGAGCAGATTGAGTTTCTGGAGCATCACATTTGTGGGGTCAATGAAACGCTCAAAATGGCCAGAAAAAGAGAACTTTTATCTGAAACTCGACAGTCTATTCTTGTTCTTAGAAATGAAGGCTATTCCACAAAAATGTTTGGGTGACCCCAAACTTTTGAACGGTAGTGTATATGTGTTAAACATGCTTGCATTATCTTTAAACACCTTTAACGTGTTAACAATATTAACTATATGTATTAAACATTCGTGTATTATGATTAAACACATTTAATTTATTAACAATATTAACTATATGTGTTAAACATGCTTGCATTATCTTTAAACACCTTTAACATGTTAACAATATTAACTATATGTATTAAACATTTTTGTATTATCATTAAACACCTTTAATTTATTAACAATATTAACTATATGTGTTAAACATGCTTGTATTATCATTAAACACCTTTAACTTCTTAAGAATATTAACTACACTACCGTTCAAAAGTTTGGGGTCACATTGAAATGTCCTTATTTTTGAAGGAAAAGCACTGTACTTTTCAATGAAGATAACTTTAAACTAGTCTTAACTTTAAAGCAATACACTCTATACATTGCTAATGTGGTAAATGACTATTATAGCTGCAAATGTCTGGTTTTTGGTGCAATATCTACATAGGTGTATAGAGGCCCATTTCCAGCAACTATCACTCCAGTGTTCTAATGGTACAATGTGTTTGCTCATTGGCTCAGAACCCTTGTGCAATCATGTTCACACATCTGAAAACAGTTTAGCTCGTTACAGAAGCTACAAAACTGACCTTCCTTTGAGCAGATTGAGTTTCTGGAGCATCACATTTGTGGGGTCAATGAAACGCTCAAAATGGCCAGAAAAAGAGAACTTTTATCTGAAACTCGACAGTCTATTCTTGTTCTTAGAAATGAAGGCTATTCCACAAAAATGTTTGGGTGACCCCAAACTTTTGAACGGTAGTGTATATGTGTTAAACATGCTTGCATTATCTTTAAACACCTTTAACGTGTTAACAATATTAACTATATGTATTAAACATTCGTGTATTATCATTAAACACCTTTAATTTATTAACAATATTAACTATATGTGTTAAACATGCTTGCATTATCTTTAAACACCTTTAACATGTTAACAATATTAACTATATGTATTAAACATTCTTGTATTATCATTAAACACCTTTAATTTATTAACAATATTAACTATATGTGTTAAACATGCTTGTATTATCATTAAACACCTTTAACTTGTTAACAATATTAACTATATGTGTTAAACATGCTTGTATTATCATTAAACACCTTTAATTTATTAACAATATTAACTATATGTGTTAAACATGCTTGCATTATCATTAAACACCTTTAACTTGTTAACAAAAACATATATTTCATAAAATAAGTAAATATATATGAATGAGGTAGATCCCCAAGACTTGATCAATTAAAAAGTAGCTCGCCTGCAGAAAAAGTGTGAGCACCCCTGTTGTAGACGATGCCACATATGTACAAAATAAGCCACATGTTAGTACATCAGTCGAGGAAAATGATCAAACTACATAAATAACATACTGTAACTTGATTTGGATACAATTTTTTCATCTTGATAGATTGAAAATTAACACCAACGAGTTGACTGATGAACATTATCACATCATTTATTCAGAAAATATAAATAACGACAAATAAAGATAGAATACTGTTAACTGCAACATGTAAGTGTAAAAAAAAAACCCGAAACATTATGATTTGCACAATTTCAGAATGTGTTTGTTGTATTTTTAAACGAAGAAAACAAACTGAAGTTGTCTTTATTTTTAAGTTATCGTGCCGTCATTTTACCAGTCCGGCCCATTTGGGAGTAGATTTTTCTCCGTGTTGCCCCAGATCTAAACTGAGTTTGACACCCCTGATGTAGACAGTGCAAGTCTATATATAATGTAGTAACAGACACATTCATAACAATACGTAATGTATACAATATTTACCGTAATTTGATCATTTTAATCGTAGCTGATTTTTTCAGCGAATTGATTTCCCTTTCCATAGTAGCGCACTTCCGACTTCTGGCAACAAATGTGTGTTCCTACTTCTGGAAAAAAAAAAACGTGTGTGTGTGTAATCTAATCATGGCAGATTTCGTAACAAACAACAAAGAAATCGGTTTTTTGGACAAACATATTTTTTACTCTGAAAATACTGAGGATGAACTGCTGCTTCTAGAAGCCAGCACGAAAGGGAGGTGAGACGTTGGAGCAGACGAATGCCGAGAGAGTGAGGTGAAAGTGACTCGAAGCTGCAAAATGTGGAATTTGGAGCCAAGCTATTTCGACATAAATGGAATGCTAATATAAATAAACCGGAAAAACAATCCCCGGTCAGCTGGACCAAACGCACTTCCACTGTCCATCGAGTCAGTCGCACTTTATATTGATCATGATACACGCAGCACGTCATGTGTGTATCATGCAATATCCTGTCTGGCTAGCTGTGTACAAACAAAACAACAAATGTGGGTTAATACTTTGCAGATACTGTAATATGATTGTTCATGTTTTTTAGTCAGTACAGATTGGTTTCTTCAGAATCAGAATCAGAATAGTTTTTTTGCCATTGTTTGAGAACGGGTTCACAACCTAGTAATTTTTCTTGGTGCAAACGTGCGACATAAAACACATATAACACATATTTGGTAATAAAAAGAGCTGTAACTGAGCTATCAGATAGACTTAGAAGGAATTTAAGGAATTCAAGGAGCTGCTGTTAGGAGTTATTGTTAACTTATCGCATTATGTTGTGCATTGCAAACTCAAAAACAGTTTGTGTTGACATAAAAGCTATCTTATATCGCTTGCCGTACTTAGCTTTTACGGCTAATACCAAAGCATGCCGATGTGTTACTACGCTAGAAAAAGAGTTCCTCAGTGCTTCCTCTTACAATAACAATGTCGCTACAGCTTGGATAATATACAGGTTACGGAACGAAAATGAAGTATTGTTGACAGTTTTTGAATACATTTTTAAAGTGATTTAGAGCTAGAATTGATTGCTCCCATTAGATGCATTGCTAGCCACCAAGAATGAGCAAATTTTTTACATGTTAGAATGCAAAAAAAACCCAAAACCTTTTGTCTTTTTTTCCCTCATAAGGATTGTGAATTTGATTGATTGATTGAAACTTTTATTAGTAGATTGCACAGTACAGTACATATTCCGTACAATTGACCACTAACTCAGTGTTTTTCAACCTTTTTTGAGCCAAGGCACATTTTTTTAATTAAAAAAATACGGAGGCACACCACCAGCAGAAAAGGTTAAAAAATTAAACTCCACCAGGTTGTCGTGCCTTATTTTGAGTTTGTTGTTGTTTCCTGTGTGTCGTGCTTTAGTCCCTGTCTTGCGCTGTTATTTTGGTGACCCTTCCTGTTTTGTTGGTGTTCTCCTGTAGCAGCTTCCCGCCTCCCTTTGAGTGCTATTGCCCGCACCTGCTTTGTTTTCGCAATCAAGACTATTTAAGTTGTGCGTACGCTATCCTTCTTTGTGGGGACATTGTTGATTGTCATGTCATGTACGGGATGTGCTTTGTGGACGCCGTCTTTGCTCCACACGCTGTAAGTTTTTGCTGTCGTCCAGCATTCTGTTTTTGTTGACTTTGTAGCCAGTTCAGTTTTACTTTTGTTTTACATAGCCATTCCTATGCTTCAGTGCCTTTTAATCATTTTTGGTTTAAGCGTTACATACCTTTTTACCTGCACACTGTCTCCCGCTGTGCTCTGCATATTGGGATCACGACAAACCATCCTCGACGCGTTCCGACTTCTGCAAAGCAATGAACTACCTGCTGCCACTTACTGATATGGAGTATTACAAGATTACCCTGCCAAGCGCTACACAGCACAGGCACTAGACAACGGCACATTATTATGATTATTAATTTGCAAAAAATATTTTTTGGACCAATTAGGTTAAGTTACATAATGTCCCACGGCACAGCAGACAATATCTCAGGGCACACTAGTGTGCCGCGGCACAGTGGTTGAAAATCACTGCACTAACTGGTAAAACCCGAATACGTTTTTCAACTTGTTTAAGTCGGGGTCCACGTTAATCAATTCATGGTCATGTGTGTAAGGTGTGTAATTTGTTGTGAGTTCATGCACTGTGTTGGTTTTGTTCTTTGAACAAGGTGATGTTCATGCACGGCTCATTTTGTGCACCAGTAAAAAAACATACAACTTTTTCTTGAATTTGAAAAAAATATAAGAAGGGTTCGGTGAATGCGCATATGAAACTGGTGGGGTTCGGTACCTCCAACAAGGTTAAGAACCACTGGTCTAACCACTAGGCCACTGAGTGTTCTTAAAGTGTGTTTAAAGGCCTACTGAAATGAATTTTTTTTATTTAAACGGGAATAGCAGATCCATTCTATGTGTCATACTTGATCATTTTGCAATATTGCCATATTTTTGCTGAAAGGATTTAGTATAGAACAACGTCGATAAAGTCCGCAACTTTTGGTCTGTGATAAAAAAAAACCTTGCCCCTACCGGAAGTAGCGTGACGTTGTCAGTTGTTCACTCCCTCATATTTTCCTATTGTTTTCAACGCAGCTAGAGCGATTCGGACCATTACCCCATTAATTTGAGCAAGGATGAAAGATTCGTGGACGAGGAACGTTAGAGTGACGGACTAGAATGCAGTGAAATACATTTGTTTTTTCGCTCTGACCGTAACTTTATTGGATTCCACACTTTCTCCTTTTTCTATTGTGGATCACGGATTTGTATTTTAAACCACCTCGGATACTATATCCTCTTGAAAATGAGAGTCGAGAACGCGAAATGGACATTCAGTGCCTTTTATCTCCACGACAATACATCGGCGAAATGCTTTAGCTACGAGCTAACGTGATAGCATCGTGCTTTAACTGCATATAGAAACAAAAAAAATAAAGCCCTGACTGGAAGGATAGATAGAAAATCAACAATACTATTAAACCGTGGACATGTAAATACACGGTTAATGCTTTCCAGGCTGGCGAAGGTTAACAATGCTGTGCTAACGACGCCATTGAAGCTAACTTAGCAACCGGACCCAGAGCTATGCTAAAAACATTAGCTCTCCACCTACGCCAGCCAGCCCTCATTAGCTCATCAACACCCGTGCTCACCTGCGTTCCAGCGATCGGCGGAAGGACGAAGGACTTCACCCGATGCGTTTGGCGGCCCGGAGACGTAGGAAGTCAAGGTGAGGTCGGCGGCTAGCGCGTCTGCTCTCCAACAAAGTCCTCCTGGTTGTGTTGCTGTAGTCCGCTGCTAATACACCGATCCCACCTACAACTGTCTTCTTTGCAGCCTTCATTGTTCATTAAACAAATTGCAAAAGATGTCCAGAATACTGTGGAATTATGAAATGAAAACAGAGCTTTTTGTATAGGATTCTACGGGGTACCATAACTTCCGTTAAACTGACTTCGTCACGCGCATACGTCATCATACCGCGACGTTTCAGCCGGATATTTCCCGGGAAATTTTAAATGTCACTTTATAAGTTAACTGGCATGTGTTGCATAGTTAAGATTTCATCATTGATATATAAACTATCAGACTGCGTGGTCGGTAGTAGTGGCTTTCAGTAGGCCTTTAAAGGCAGCAAGGTAGTGTTGTTGAGCTTGGAAATGACAGCATACAACCGTGACGTCATCCCAAGTCTCCGCATATGCTAAGCGGAGAGATTTGGACCTCTACATTTTGGCCAGCGTTTGCAAAAGTCTGCGTTTTTAAAGACAAAAGTATGCGTCTGCGTGTCGACAAGAGGCCTAAACACAGAGATAAGTATGCGTTTATTAAGTATCTGTGTTCGTGTGTACATGGCCTTAAATTGGACAGGTCTAGTCTGAGCGCTTAGTGCTATTCATAATCTAACAGGAGAAAGAGTGAATGCACATGTGGGGATGGTTTAGTTCTTTTGTGGTGAATCAAATAATATGTCCATCAACAATTGTTTACCATAGAAGCAAATGGTTCAAACACCATATCGAATCATTCATACATTATATCGAATCTTATCGAATTGTTCAGTTTTTGAAATACATCATTTTTTAATGGTATCGTAACGTAACCCATTATCTAGATGCGTATGGAATTGTCCGTCACAAAGAGATACACAACGCTATACATGTGGGAGTGCATTTTAGCTTCATCCTGACGAAATCCTAATATCCCAAACTTTTCATGAGTAGTGCTTCTCAAAGAAACAGAGAGGAAACATAACCTCAGCGGCAGAGGCAATTTTCATCAACAAATGCATCCACACGTACGTCAATACAAACCAATCAGTAGTTGTTGGTTTAGGTGCAGGAGAATGTCAATGAGTTGGCTTTGAACAGCAAAACTTGAAAAAGCCAAGGAGCAACATGAGGTCCTAAATGTAAGAAATAGCTGTCAAAACAATGAAGCCACTGCAAATTAGATTTTGATACAGCCCTTGCATTGAATCATGACAAATGTATTACGTAATCCAGAACAAAAACAAGCGTGTTGTTTCCTAATAGTCCTACCAGTTTGGGGGTGAAATTTACTGAAGCAACACAGGAAAACAAAGCGCCTGTAGCATAGACGCCTTAATTAGGAAAACCAGCGGGTAAAAAAAAGTTATTGCTCTTGTGAACAAGCTCCATATATGCTCGCGGATAGCATTATTAGCCTAATGAAACAAACAAACAAAAACACACAGGCAAGATTATGTCCATATTTGATTTAATTGTGTGTCATTTTCAACAACATCTCTAGGCAAACCAGTGAATTACTAAAATACAACAGTACTACGTACAATTAGTTCCGATTTCCTCTGAAATAATCCATTCCAGGGCCTTAACTTTAACCGCCTTTAGCGGTATATACCATTTTTTTAAACTATATCAGTATGAAGCCATTATTACCTTGGTAATATTTAAATGTAAAAGCAGTAAAACATCCGTAACTTTAAAGGGGAACTGCACTTTTTGGGGAATTTTGACTATCGTTCACAATCATTATAAAAGACATGACAACGGATGGATTTTTTTTTTAAAATTGCATTCTAAATATTTCATGAATGCGATCAAAAGTCCGCTTACAATGGAGACTATGGGAGCCGTTCATTCAAAAAGAGAGTAATATTTTATCTGAGTTTTTAAATTAGTTTGCTCGTTGATGATTTGTTTGGTTTTATATTGTGTAGTTATATTTATATGGTAATTATTATTCTTTGACTGTAAATTGTTTGCTTGTTTTCTTATTGATGCTTTTATTTTTTGTATTCTTTTCTGTATTGTGTAGTTATAATTATCTGCTTTTACTTGTAATTGTATTAAATTGTGGACCCCAGGAAGACTAGTGGGTTGTTGAGGCAACCAGCTAATGGGGATCCTTAATAAAAATCAAAATCAAAAAATAATTTCTGCCTATAGAGCCCCTAAAAAAACATCCAAAAACAGCCATTAGGGTTTTATATACATGATGTAAGTATATACATAATGAAGTAACAAGCACATTTTTAATAACATTCAATATTTACTTATTTTGCCCATTTTAAGAATATCCGGCGCATTATTTAAAAAACGCATTAAGGCATTTGCTTTTTGTTTTTTCTTCATCACTGATTTCTGCTCATTGCAGACTTCATGAGCAAACATAATAAAACATCACTTACTGTACAAGGTCTGCGGTCATTAGGATGCCGACTGCTGAGATGTTCATGTTTAATCATATATTACCATTTAGATGAAGAATGTGTCATGATCCTCGCAAAGAAACAGGGTACGAGGTTTGGGGGGAACAAGCACTTTTCGTGTCGGTCTCGCCAGTTCCAGGTCCTAAATGGCTGTCAAAGTGTCGGATTATATCCTCAGCCAGTTACTTTTCAGGTGAAAGGCATGATTTATGATCTACAATAAACTTACAGGGAGCAGGGAAGCGAGGAAGTAGCAGACCACTCGATGATGTAAACATAGGCACACACGGCAGTGATCACGTCACTGCTATAAATAGTTATTCTGTGTTAGTAATAACAATATCACTAATACTTGGTTAATATTCAAGTCACAAAATGTAAATTAAGTATTGTTGGCACTTCTTTTATGGTTATTTATCGGATTTTATGGGCGGAATAGTGGAGCCCATACACTGGTAGTTTTTAGCGCTTCCATAGCGAGATATAAGTTAGAACTTTATACTACTTTATATTAGAAATGGCAACAGCAGAGGGTGAATGCCCCATAACAAGAAGATAGTGAAAAACAAGAAGCTTATCGACTACGGCAGTGGTCCCCAGTGGTCTTGTGCGGCCCGGTACCGGTCCGCACAAGAAATAAAAAAAATAACACCGTTTTTTTTGGGTTTTTTTAAATCAAATCAACATAAAAAACACAATATATACATTATATATCAATATAGATCAATACAGTCTGCAGGGATACAGTCCGTAAGCACACATGATTGTATTTCTTTATGAAAAAATAAAAATAAATACCCCCCACCCCCACCCCCATCACCCCATCAGCAGGTACCGGAAGGTAAGAAAAGTTGGTTTTGCATAATAATGTGAAACAAAACACCAGATAATGTCTGCTAATGCGTGCCATTTTGCGGTCCTTATATACACACCATAGTAATACTTGTTTCTCTGACAACGGTAGCCGTAATGGGCCAACAATCTATCAAGCGGTGTGGCTTCAAAGTCATACTAAAACATTTTGACAGATTTTTGAGTGCCGTGTGTAGTGTTCTTTATTTTCAATGGAACATTTAAAGTAGAGATGTCCGATAATATCAGCCTGCCGATATTATCGGCCGATAAATGCTTTAAAATGTAATATCGGAAATTATCGGTATCGTTTTTTTTTTATTATCGGTATTAGGTTTTTTTAATTCATTTTTTATTTATTTTTATTAAATCAAAATAAAAAACACAAGATACACTTACAATTAGTACACCAACCCAAAAAACCTCCCTCCCCCATTTACACTCATTCACTCAGAAGGGTTGTTTCTTTCTGTTATTATAATTCTGGTTCCTACATTATACATCAGAATCAGAATCAGAATAGTTTTATTGTATCAATACAGTCTGCAAGGGATACAGTCTGCAAGGGATACAGTCCGTAAGCACCGCGCGCACGCAAGAAGGCGCCGCGCGCGCGCACAAAGGCACCACGCGCGCGCAAAAGGGTGTCGCGCGCGCGCACGAAGTGGAGAATCAGCGTGCGATAACAGTTTTTACGCGCTTTGATTTTTTGTACTAATGTGACGCCATAAACAGCCCCTCTCTACCAGAAAGGAGCACAGCTAAGGCCTCTCTTTCTATGCCACATCAATGTGGAATGCGCTCCCAACAGGTATAAAAGAAAGGGCATCTCTATCCTCCTTCAAAACCGCAATAAAAGTTCACCTCCAGGCAGCTACAACCCTAAACTAACACCCTCCCCGGATTGCTAATAATCAAATGTAAACAATCAAATGCAGATACTTTTTCTTTTTCTTATGCCTTCTGATCTCTCTCTCTCTCTCTCTCTCTCTCTCTCTCTCTCTCTCTCTCTCTCTCTCTCTCTCTCTCTCCCTCTCTCTCTCTATGTCCACTACTTGATGTCCATATCCTACCCCCCCCCCCCTCCACACCCCTGATTGTAAATAATGTAAATAATTCAATGTGATTATCTTATGTGATGACTGTATTATGATGATAGTATATATGATAGTATATATCTGTATCATGAATCAATTTAAGTGGACCCCGACTTAAACAAGTTGAAAAATTTATTCGGGTGTTACCATTTAGTGGTCAATTGTACGGAATATGTACTTCACTGTGCAACCTACTAATAAAAGTCTCAATCAATCAATCAATCAAAGCCTTGAAAACAGATAACAACTTGCAAAAACAGCTCTGTGAGCCGACCAACAGGAGCCCTTGAAACAAAACATAGAGTTTACTAACGAACATAAGATAACAGCACAGAGATCACGAGAAGACACACTACTAGTGATGGGTCCGTCAACACCGATGCATCGGCGCATGCGTCGAGCTCATAGAGCCCCCCCTATATCCCACACCCCGGATTGTAAATAATGTAAATAATTCAATGTATATACTCTGATGATTAACTTGTGTGATGACTGTATTATGATGATAGTATATATCTGTATCATGAATCAATTTAAGTGGACCGCGACTTAAACAAGTTGAAAAACGTATTGGGGTGTTACCAATTGTACGGAATATGTACTTCACTGTGCAATCTACTAATAAAAGTTTCAATCAATCAATGAAAGAAATCGTCTAAAATTGAATACGTTGGAAAAACTGTTTTTTTTAAATAAAAATGTGTAAAAAAATAAAAATAAAAAATCCCAGTCCACAAGCATCCTCATTCACAACACATTCTCTTAGATTTCCATGTTATGATACATGTTCACATTTTTTATTGACTGTATCTAAAAAAGATTAAAATATATTTTAATTTAAATGAAGTTATTAAATAATCCTAAATGAAATACAATGACTTGGTTTATATTATTGTATATACTGGGTCATAAAATCAGTGTCAGTTAAGTCGGTCCATAGGTTGCGTGTAGGGATTTTTAATGTCCAGCAGATGTCAGTATTTAGTGACACAGTATCGACACAGTATCAATACAGTTTTGCATTGTGTCGAAACGCTTCATGACGCCTCATCAACCCGTCACTACACACTACATAGGAAAATACTAGCTGCTTTAAACATGACTATGGATTAAAGAATAACACTCAAAAGTATCTCATTCTCACAATATTCACCATCAGACTGCTATATTTTAAAAAGTTTGCATAACATTGACTTGATAAAAAAATATCTGCAATGTTTTATTACATCTATGGTGCCGGCAAAATAAACAATGATATTTACTGA
This sequence comes from Entelurus aequoreus, assembly GCF_033978785.1. Taxonomy (NCBI): domain Eukaryota; kingdom Metazoa; phylum Chordata; class Actinopteri; order Syngnathiformes; family Syngnathidae; genus Entelurus; species Entelurus aequoreus. The sequence goes on along the minus strand of NC_084756.1, from coordinate 31,339,125 downwards.
TATTTAAATTTGATTAAACCGAGGCTCTTTTGACTTGTTCTCTGATACAGTAATAAAAGCAAAAGGCTGTCTTTTTCTTTTATGATCAAAACATGACTTTGGGACTAGTTTCCTTTAATAAACATGATGTTGTGGTCCCTTCTTGTATATACGGAGCCCTCTCATTAGTGTGCTAGCCTCGTGAAAACAACGACTGTTATCATTTAATTAGATTCCATGTTTGTCTCACGACTTTAATTAAGATATCCTATAAAGGGCCTGTCTTTTTGTTGTGCTGCGGTTTCTTGTTCTGCCATCTTTTTCAAGTGATATCAAGGCTGTGTGGTTAGCACTTGTGTCTTTTTTTTTTTTTAAATCAAGGGCCTGTAGATCCCGAATGTATAGTTTTACTTTTAAGAGCAGTTGAAAATCACAAGCAGATTCAGTGTTTCAGCACTTTAATTAGCACTGAGTAGGAAATAATGACTCCTGTCGTGCGGCATATTTTCCATTCGTTTGGCTTTTTTAATGGTGCATTAAAGTGCACGTTTGCAAAAAACAATAATTAAGACTGTTTTTTTTATGGCTCTTGTAGCAACATTCTGAAACATTATGTTGTAGCCGTCTTCTGGCTGAGTAAAACCTCAAGGCAAAAGGAAAATATTCCAATGCAGTAGTTAATTGTCTCTGTGGCTGCGCTTCAGGTATGATATTCGATTATATAGTCTGATTAAATGGCATTGATTGTTGATTATTTGTTTTCTTAAAGCAGTTGAGGGAAAATGGAGTGTACTTCTTGGCTGCAACCAGCAGAGGCGCTATTGATTTTGTCTCAATTAGTTTTCTGTCTATAGAAATGCACTGTGATGTCAGGTAGGCTATTTGTTACATGCGTACTAAGTCGTAAAGATATATATATATATTTTTCTGCTGTATAAATTACAGTAAATGCAGTGTTTCCCATAAACTGCCAAGATACCTGTGGCGATGGGGGCGTGGCTATGGGCGTGGTCACCATGACATCATCGATTAATTTGCATAATTTACTACAATGATATGGTTTTCTCTAAAAAGGCTCAAAAAATGTATACTTACTAATTAATAATAACAGTTTTGTTTTAAACGTCCATCCATCCATCTGTCCATTTTACAATATAATTACAACACTTTATGTACATATTTATATACAGATTTGAACAATAAGTTATTCACTGAAATATATTTATTAATTGTGGTTCTTATCTTATAAAAATATAAAAGCTAAAATGTCTCTTAAAGCTCTGCCCCTTTAATTAGTGCATACTAAATAATTTAACTTTAGCCTACTACTACAACCATATTATTTACCAGCAACATAAAGTGAAACAGAGGCAGAGGTGTCCTGCCACAGTCAGTAACAAATAAACAGAAAACAGTAGTGGTGGTAGATAGACACAAAGCTTCATCAAACATCTGATCCACTGAACAAAGAGCTCCAAAAATCTTGATCCTACACTTCTCTTTTGTAAAGTAAATCTGAACAGCCGATATGGGCATCTACATCAACTTTATGATTTGCCTGAGAAGCTGGTCAGGACCAAAAATAAAATAAAATAAAAAAATAAAATAAAATAAAATAAAAACATTTTTTTGTGGCGGCCTTAATTCTTCAGTGGCGGGCCGCCACAAATAAATGAATGTGTGGGAAACACTGAAATGCTTAGTCTTAACAATGGGCTACATATCTATATGTACGATATCTATATGCACAGTATCACAATATGAATAAAATCACTGTTTTTGTCATGTATAAATTTGACATTACTGAGAAATGAGGTGTACAATGATTTGCAAATCCTTTTCAACTTATATTCAATGAAATAGACTGCAAAGACAAGATACTTAAAGTTCGAACTGGAAATATTTGTTATTGTTTTGCAAATATTAGCTCATTTTGGAGTTTGATGCCTGCAACATGTTTCAAAAAAGCTGGCACAAGTGGCCAAAAAGACTGAGAAAGTTGAGGAATGCTCATCAAACACTTGTTTGGAACATTCCACAGGTGAACAGTCAAATTGGGAACAGGTGGGTGCCATGATTGGGTATAAAAGCAGCTTCCATGAAATGCTCAGTCATTCACAAACAAGGATGGGGCGAGGGTCACCACTTTGTGAACAAATGCGTGAGCAAATTGTCGAACCGTTTATGAACAACATTTCTCAACCAGCTATTGCAAGGAATTTAGGTAATTCACCATCTCCCGTCCATAGTATTATCAAAAGGTTCAGAGAATCTGGAGAAATCACTGCACGTAAGCAGCAAGGCTGAAAACCAACATTGAATGCCTGTGACCTTCAATCCCTCAGGTGGTACTGCATCAAAAACCGACATCAAAGAATAAAGGATATCACCACATGGGCTCAGGAACACTTCAGAAAACCACTGTCAGTAACTACAGTTTGTCGCTACATCTGTAAGTGCAAGTTAAAAACTCTACTATGCAAAAGCCATTCATCAACAACACCCAGAAACACCGCCGGCTTCGCTGGGCCTGAGCTCATCCAAGATGGACTGATGCAAAGTGGAGAAGTGTGCTGTGGTTTTGGAATTGTTTTTGGAAACTGTGGACGTCGTGTCCTCCGGACCAAAGAGGAAAAGAACCATCCGGATTGTGATGATGATGAAAAGCCAGCATGTGTGATGGTATGGGGGTGTATTAGTGCCCAAGACATGGGTAACTTACACATCTGTGAAGGCACCATTAATGCTGAAAGGTACATACAGGTTTTGGAGCAACATATGTTGCCATCCAAGCAACGTTACCATGGACGCCCCTGCTTATTTCAGCAAGACAATGCCCAGCCACGTGTTACATCAACGTGGCTTCATAGTAAAAGAGTGCGGGTACTAGACTGGCCTGCCTGTAGTCCTGGGGCCGTACTTATCAAGCTTCTTAGAGTGCCATTTTACACTTAAGTCCTGAGAATTTGCGAAATTTAGTCCTACTCTCAAACTTAAGAATAAAAGCTTTTTTATCAACGTTCTTAAGTCTAAGAATCACTCCTACTCTCCACGATATTTTGCCAGCAGGGGGATGGCACTGAGGCGAGAGAGACGTGCGCGAACGTTCAGGGAATGGAACAATGTTTTTTTTTTTTTGATGACGAGCAGCTGATCAAACGGTATCGTTTAGACAGAGCGGATATTATTTTTGTCACAGATTTAATACTTTTCGATTCCTTGTTGATTTCTGCATGTGTCTGCAGTGGGCTAGTATATATAGAGCCACCCACACCAGTTTCAAATTAGTTGCCTAATTAATGAATTGGAAAGAAAATGTTATGACAGTAGCGTATGTGTGTGGCCGTGAGGTGAGTGACGTCAGTGAGTGTGTGGGCGAGAGAAGAGAGGGAGCAGTAGTGTGAGTGCCGGCGGGGACTAGTTTGTTTTGTATTATTTTGTAGTTTATTGTCAAAATATACACTCCCATTGTCCACTTAAATATTTCCAAGATATTTCTTTATTCTTAGACAACGGATTCCCTTCCGTGATTGGTCATTTCTATGGACACAGAAATGACGTCACCTAAAATTCCGTTTACGGCACATAGTAATGTCGTAATTCAGCTCTGAGTGTGACACTTAAGATTCAGTCCTACACTTCGCTGAAAGTGTGAGTAAGACGCTTGATAACTAACTTTTAAGTGCAGCTTTCAGCGAAGAATTTATTTACTCTTAAGTCAACTCTTAGCAGACTTCTTAGGAGTAATTCTAAGAAGCTTGATAAGTACGGCACCTGACCTGTCTCCCATTGAAAATGTGTGGCGCATTATGGAAGCCTAAAATAGCACAACGGAGACCCTCGACAACTTAAGCTGTACATCAAGCAAGAATGGGAAAGAATTCCACCTGAGAAGCTTAAAAATGTGTCTCCTCAGTTCCCAAACGCTTACTGAGTGTTGTTAAAAGGAAAGGCCATGTAACACAGTGGTAAAAATGCCCTTTCCCAACTACTTTGGCACGTGTTGCAGCCATGAAATTGTAAGTTAATTATTATTTGCAAAAAAAAAATAAAGTTTATGAGTTTGAACATCATATATGTTGTCTTTGTAGCATATTCAATTGAATATGGCTTGAAAAGAATTTGCAAATCATTGTATTCCATTTATATTTACATCTAACACAATTTCCCAACTCATATGGAAACGGGGTTTGTAGTTTTTTAACATGATTTTTTTAGGAAACTTCAACATATTTACACAAAGTTTGGATTTCTGGCAGAAATATCTTTTCCTATCCATCCTTATCTCTCCATTCATTCATTCATCCATCCATCTTCTACTGCTCTGTCGCGTGACTTGATCAAATTCAGTTCATGAAATAAATAAATGAACCGAACTGAACTGAATTTGATTGAAAGCAAAACATGAAATGCTACACACTCCTTTAATGAGCCCGAGCATCCGCTGCTACTGACGGAGGACAACAACAACAACACAAAACGGAACTGGTAAGACGCCAGGAAAGGAGGACAAAAACTGCGTTTTCTGGCAATAAAAGGGAAGTTTAGAAAGTAAAGCAGAAGAGATCTGCCGTGTACAAGCGACTGACATTGCAGGAGGAGGAGAAAGGGAGAGAGTGAGCGGGGCTCGGCCGCATGAGCAGTGAAAAGAAAAAAGGTAACTCTTCACATGTAGGGCAAACGGGCTGGTGAGAAGTGGTTATAACATATCTACTTCACTAATCATTTGTTATATACTAAATACCGTTATCATATGAGTTTATATTGTATCGGCTAGGGTTGTACGGTATACCGGTATTAGTATAGTACCGCGATACTAATGAATCATATTCGGTACTATACCTCCTCTGGAAAATAACGGTATTAGTATAGTACCGCGATACTAATGAATAATATTCGGTACTATACCTCCTCTGGAAAATACCGGTATTAGTATAGTGCCACGATACTAATGAATCATATTCGGTACTATACCTCCTCTGGAAAATACCGGTATTAGTATAGTACCGCGATACTAATGAATCCTATTCGGTACTATACCTCCTCTGGAAAATACCGGTATTAGTATAGTGCCACGATACTAATGAATCATATTCGGTACTATACCTCCTCTGGAAAATACCGGTATTAGTATAGTACCGCGATACTAATGAATCATATTCGGTACTATACCTCCTCTGGAAAATACCGGTATTAGTATAGTGCCACGATACTAATGAATCATATTCGGTACTATACCTCCTCTGGAAAATACCGGTATTAGTATAGTGCCGCGATACTAATGAATCATATTCGGTACTATACCTCCTCTGGAAAATACCGGTATTAGTATAGTACCGCGATACTAATGAATCATATTCGGTACTATACCTCCTCTGGAAAATACCGGCATTAGTATAGTGCCACGATACTAATGAATCATATTCGGTACTATACCTCCTCTGGAAAATACCGGTATTAGTATAGTGCCGCGATACTAATGAATCATATTCGGTACTATACCTCCTCTGGAAAATACCGGTATTAGTATAGTACCGCGATACTAATGAATCATATTCGGTACTATACCTCCTCTGGAAAATAACGGTATTAGTATAGTACCGCGATACTAATGAATAATATTCGGTACTATACCTCCTCTGGAAAATACCGGTATTAGTATAGTGCCACGATACTAATGAATCATATTCGGTACTATACCTCCTCTGGAAAATACCGGTATTAGTATAGTACCGCGATACTAATGAATCCTATTCGGTACTATACCTCCTCTGGAAAATACCGGTATTAGTATAGTGCCACGATACTAATGAATCATATTCGGTACTATACCTCCTCTGGAAAATACCGGTATTAGTATAGTACCGCGATACTAATGAATCATATTCGGTACTATACCTCCTCTGGAAAATACCGGTATTAGTATAGTGCCACGATACTAATGAATCATATTCGGTACTATACCTCCTCTGGAAAATACCGGTATTAGTATAGTGCCGCGATACTAATGAATCATATTCGGTACTATACCTCCTCTGGAAAATACCGGTATTAGTATAGTACCGCGATACTAATGAATCATATTCGGTACTATACCTCCTCTGGAAAATACCGGCATTAGTATAGTGCCACGATACTAATGAATCATATTCGGTACTATACCTCCTCTGGAAAATACCGGTATTAGTATAGTGCCGCGATACTAATGAATCATATTCGGTACTATACCTCCTCTGGAAAATACCGGTATTAGTATAGTACCGCGATACTAATGAATCATATTCGGTACTATACCTCCTCTGGAAAATACCGGTATTAGTATAGTACCGCGATACTAATGAATCATATTCGGTATTATACCTCCTCTGGAAAATACCGGTATTAGTATAGTGCCACGATACCAATGAATCATATTCGGTACTATACCTCCTCTGGAAAATACCGGTATTAGTATAGTACCGCGATACTAATTAATCATATTCGGTACTATACCTCCTCTGGAAAATACCGGTATTAGTATAGTGCCACGATACTAATGAATCATATTCGGTACTATACCTCCTCTGGAAAATACCGGTATTAGTATAGTACCGCGATACTAATGAATCATATTCGGTACTATACCTCCTCTGGAAAATACCGGTATTAGTATAGTACCGCGATACTAATGAATCATATTCGGTACTATACCTCCTCTGGAAAATACCGGTATTAGTATAGTGCCACGATACTAATGAATCATATTCGGTACTATACCGCCTCTGGAAAATACCGCCTCTGGAAAATACCGGTCCCCCACCCCCCGTCATCGTCACGTCGTGTCATTACTGGTTTACGAGCAGACGAGCATGTTCGGCAGCGCACAATCACGGAGTACTTACAAGCAGACACAGTGTGTAGACAGAAAAGGGAGAACGGATGCATTTTGGCTTAAAAACTAACGATAAAGGTGAAGTTATAACACTGAAACGCCCACCGGAAGAGGTGCTTTAAGACCTGGCTAGCCAGTTAGCGGCTAAAGTCCATCCGCAATCAGCAGTGTTTTAGCTACTTCTAAATCACTAATCCTCGCCTCCATGGCGACAAATAAAGTAAGTTTCTTACAAGTATCATCCCTGCAGGACGAGGAATAGCTAAACATGCTTCACTACACACCGTAGCTCACCGGCGTCAAAATGTAAACAAACACCATTGGTGGATCTATACCTAACATCCACTGTAATGATACCAAGTACAGGAGCGTATCTAGTCGATAGTACTATGATTACGTCCATATTTTTTGGCATCACAACATCTTTCATTTAAAAAAAATGTATATTAAGTTTATAAACTCAGTAAATATGTCCCTGGACACATGAGGACTTTGAATATGACCAATGTATGATCCTGTAATGACTTGGTATCGGATTGATACCCAAATTTGTGGTATCATCCAAAACTAATGTAAAGCATCCAAACAACAGAAGAATAAGTGATTATTACATTTTAACAGAAGTGTAGATAGAACATGTTTGGTTTTATATGGTGTACTTATATTTATATGGTAATTATTATTCTGTGACTGTAAATTGTTTGCTTGTTTTTTATTGATGCTTTTATTTTTTTCTCTGTATTGTGTAGTTATAATTATATGCTTTTACTTGTAATTGTATTGAATTGTGGACCCCAGGAAGACTAGTGGTTTGTTGAGGCAACCAGCTAATGGGGATCCTTAATAAAAATCAAAAAAAAAAAATCAAATCAAAATGTTAAAAGAGAAAGTAAGCAGATATTAACAGTAAATGAACAAGAAATGTAATAATAGATTTTCTACCACTTGTCCTTAATAATTTTGACAAAATAATAGAATGATAAATGACACAATATGTTACTGCATATGTCAGCAGACTAAATTAGGAGCCTTTGTTTGCTTACTTACTACTAAAAGACAAGTTGTCTTGTATGTTCACTATTTTATTTAAGGACAAACTTGCAATAAAAAACATATGTTTAATGTACCATAGGATTTTTTGTTAAAATAAAGCCAATAATGCAATTTTTTGTGGTCCCTTTTGTGTAGAAATGTATCAAAATAATTTTGGTACCGGTACCAAAATATTGGTATCGGGACAACACAAGTATCGGCTGAAGTAGTTCTGTTGTAGCTGTAAAGAAAAGACCGATATACCTGTACGTCAAAATGCCATACTGTATATTGGCGCAGATAATCGATTACAGATCGACCGATAGTCTGTAATGTCTAATCCCTTACATCCCATCATGACACTGGATGCTCTGAGTAGCTCCTTCATTACATCCACAGTGCAGGAAGGAGCGCTACAGCTGGTCTTTTCTACGCATAGCCATAGGACTGGACAACACACTTATCGGATTACTGCGAGCTAATTTGCTCTTGGCGTGCAAAACTGTTGCTCGGTGTGCAATATACACTACCGTTCAAAACTTTGGGGTCACCCAAACATTTTTGTGGAATAGCCTTCATTTCTAAGAACAAGAATAGACTGTCGAGTTTTAGATGAAAGTTCTCTTTTTCTGGCCATTTTGAGCGTTTAATTGGACCCCACATATGTGATGCTCCAGAAACTCAATCCGCTCAAAGGAAGGTCAGTTTTGTAGCTTCTGTAACGAGCTAAACTGTTTTCAGATGTGTGAACATGATTGCACAAGGGTTTTCTAATCATCAATTAGCCTTCTGAGCCAATGAGCAAACACATTGTACCATTAGAACACTGAAGTGATAGTTGCTGGAAATGGGCCTCTATACACCTATGTAGATATTGCACCAAAACCCAGACATTTGCAGCTAGAATAGTCATTTACCACATTAGCAATGTATAGAGTGTATTTCTTTAAAGTTAAGACTAGTTTAAAGTTATCTTCATTGAAAAGTACAGTGCTTTTCCTTCAAAAATAAGGACATTTCAATGTGACCCCAAACTTTTGAACGGTAGTGTAGGTCTTAAGATAGTGTTTTTGTTTTATTATTTATACATAGTGTAATCGTTTAGTGTGCAATGTGTGTATTATTTACAAAACCAGTGAAGTTGGCACGTTGTGTAAATGGTAAATAATAACAGAATACAATGATTGGCAAATCCTTTTCAACCTATATTCAATTGAATAGACTGCAAAGACAAGATACTTAACGTTAGAACTGGAAAAGTTTGTTATTACAAGGACTTAAGGGATTTTCACCATCTACCGTCGATCCCTCAGGCGGTACTGCATTAAAAAGCGACATCAGTGTGTAAAGGATATCACCACATGGACTCAAGAACACTTCAGAAAACCACTGTCAGTAACTACAGTTCGTCGCTACATCTGAAAGTGTAGGTTTAAACTCTACTATGCAAAGCGAAAGCCATTTATCAACAACACCCGGAAACACTGCCGGTGTTGGACTGATGCAGAGTGTACTCTGGTCTGACGGGTCCACATTTCAAATAATTTTTGGAAACTGTGGACGTTGTGTCCTCCGGAACAAAGAGGGAAATAACCATTCGGATTGTTATAGGCGCAAAGTTGAAAAGCCAGCATATGTGATGGTATGGGGGTGTATTAGGGCCCAAGACATGGGTAACTTACACATCTGTGAAAGCACCATTAATGCTGAAAGGTACATACAGGTTTTGGAGCAACATATGTTGCTTATTTCAGCAAGACAATGCCAAGCCACGTGTCACAACACCATAGTAAAAGAGTGCGGGTACTAGACTGGCCTGCCTGTAGTCCAGACCTGTCTCCCATAGAAAATGTGTGGCACATTATGAAGCCTAAAATACCACAACGGAGACCCCCGGACTGTTGAACAACTTAAGCTGTACATCAAGCAAGAATGGGAAAGAATTCCACCTGAAAAGCTTCAAACATTGGTCTCCTCCGTTCCCAAACGTTTACTGGGTGTTGTTAAAAGGAAAGGCCATGTAACACAGTGGTAAAAATGCCCCTGTGCCAACTTTTTTGCAATGCGTTGCTGCCATTAAATTCTAAGTTAATGATTATTTGCAAAAGAAGTATTATCAATTCGAACATTAAATATCTTGTCTTTGCAGTCTATTCAATTGAATATAGGTTGAAAAGGATTTTTATTTACGATTTACACAACGTGCCAACTTCACTGGTTTTGGGTTTTGTATTACTCATGTATAGTTTTTTATTCCTACATTCATTGTTACTAACGGTATGCAAAAATTCACACTGAAACCACCAAATTTCCCCTGTGTGAGATAAATAAAGTCTAAACCAGGGGTCACCAACCTTTTTGAAACCAAGAGCTACTTCTTGGGTAGTGATTAATGCGAAGGGCTACCAGTTTGATACACACTTAAATAAATTGCCAGAAATAGCCAATTTGCTCAATTTACCTTTAACTCTATGTTATTATTAATAATTAATGATATTTATCTTTGTGGAAACACTGATCATCTTAATGATTTCTCACAATAAATATATATAGAAACAGATAAATATCAATATGCAACACTTTATTTTTATATTTTCTCTAAGCGCACATTTTTCAAATTGAACATTTTCAAATGATCACTTCTAAGACAGTCTTGTGAAATCACAATATCCCATTTTAACTAGCTAGCCACTAACATTTTTTAACAAATCATGAATTACTTTGCACCATGTTTGTACAAATAATAACTCATGTAAAATACAAAAGTCAACTCTCAAATTTGTAAATAATTCATGTCACACTTTGAACTGGACACCAAATCTGTTATGTTTCTTTGTCAGTTAGTGAAGACCAAGTCTTTAAAATATTTTCTTGGATTTTCAAATTCTATTTGAGTTTTGTCTCTCTTAGAATTAAAAATGTCGAGCAAAGCGAGGCCAGATTGCTAGTAAATAAATAAAATTTAAAAAATAGAGGCAGCTATTTGAGCTATTTTTAGAACAGGCCAGCGGGCTACTCATCTGGTCCTTACGGGCTACCTGGTGCCCGCGGGCACCGCGTTGGTGACCCCTGGTCTAAACTATCCTATCATTTTCTTCTGTCACTGTACAGAAAATGAACCCAACTGTGACCTAGAAAATGAGTTAGGTGCAGAACCGTGAGTATGGAATACCGTTACCTCCCCATTAATGAGTGTTCACACTAATAAGCGCCTGCTTCCAATTAACTCACCATCCTCTTTGCACTATAGGTAAATAAATGCTTCTGCTATAATTACGTTTTTCATAAGAGCTGGGAAAAAAGCACTTAAAGATTCAACCCACAAATACATCAGGTTAGGTGATGGTGTTTATTCCATCACCCCCTGCTGAACCAATAATGTCTTCCAGGAACCCTTCGAGGCCAATTATGCATCACCATGCTTCCCTGTCATTGGCCGTCCTCTCTCTCTTCATGTGCTCCTGTGAAGTGTTACGCCACTCCTCTCCAGTGATACGGCAGTATAGCTCCTTCGGGTCTCCTGAGCCTCCCCGCCAGCCTACTTTCTCCTGTAACCCACTTACAAGCTTTTTTAAAGGTTCCCAAAGAAAGCTTTTTTTCCCATTTGTGGTCTCATCTCGGTGCTCCAGTGGAGACAGCTGATTGGAGGTTGGAAGGTAAACAGGGGTAGACCATCAGTGAGGGGAGACGTGCGGGCGGGGACTAGGGGTGAGTGTCAGTTCGTGGAACAGCAAAACCTATGGAAGTTTTATAGTAGCAATATTATTATTATTAGAGATGGCCGATAATGGCTTTTTTGCCGATATTCCGATATTGTCCAACTCTTAATTACCGATTCCGATATCAACCGATACCGATATATACAGTCGTGGAATTAACACATTATTATGCCGGATTCTGTTGTGATGCCCCGCTGGATGCATTAAACAATGTAACAAGGTTTTCCAAAATAAATCAACTCAAGTTATGGAAAAAAATGCCAACATGGCACTGCCATATTTATTATTGAAGTCACAAAGTGCATTATTTCTTTTAACATGCCTCAAAACAGCAGCTTGGAATTTGGGACATGCTCTCCCTGAGATAATCCTGATACTTGATTGATTGATTGAGACTTTTATTAGTAGGTTGCACAGTGAAGTACATATTCCGTACAATTGACCACTAAATGGTAACACCCGAATACGTTTTTCAACTTGTTTAAGTCGGGGTCCACTTAAATTGATTCATGATACAGATATATACTATCATATATACTATCATCATAATACAGTCACCACATAAGATAATCACATTGAATTATTTACATTATTTACAATCAGGGGTGTGGAGGGGGGGGGGATATGGACATCAAGTAGAGAGAGAGAGAGAGAGAGAGAGAGATATCAGAAGGCATAAGAAAAAGAAAAAGTATCTGCATTTGATTGTTTACATTTGATTATTAGCAATCCGGGGAGGGTGTTAGTTTAGGGTTGTAGCTGCCTGGAGTTGAACTTTTATTGCGGTTTTGAAGGAGGATAGAGATGCCCTTTCTTTTATACCTGTTGGGAGCGCATTCCACATTGATGTGGCATAGAAAGAGAATTAATTAAGACCTTTGTTAGTTCGGAATCTGGGTTTAACGTGGTTAGTGGAGCACCCCCTGGTGTTGTGGTTATGGCGGTCATTTACGTTAAGGAAGTAGTTTGACATGTACTTCGGTATCAGGGAGGTGTAGCGGATTTTATAGACTAGGCTCAGTGCAAGTTGTTTAACTCTGTCCTCCACCTTGAGCCAGCCCACTTTAGAGAAGTGGGTAGGAGTGAGGTGGGATCTGGGGTGGAGGTCTAGAAGTAACCTGACTAGCTTGTTCTGAGATGTTTGGAGTTTAGATTTGAGGGTTTTGGAGGACTCACTACAACTTTGGGAAATGCTTTGACTTTCACAAAGTGCATTATTGTTTTTTAACATGCCTCAAAACAACAGCTACAAAAACAATGAAGGCACACAGCTTGAGTCCAGAGTATACTAGAGTAATAAAGTAAACAATAACATAGTCCTCATTTAGTGCAAGGCTGTCTGGTATACTGTATAACAAGAAAAGTATAAACCGGGCTCAATCCGCCCTGCTCTAACGTATTTGTATGAGTAACACAAATGTGCTGCAAGCTAGTGGTGAGTGCTTGAAGTGGCCTACCAGTCAGCCAGAGCTTCTGAAATGCTGCGTTGAGACAGGGCACCTCCGTTCACTGCAAACTGCAAAGTGTGCGCCATGCAGGGCAGACTAGCCATCGTAGCTTTTGCCGTATGGCGTGCGTTGTCCCTGACCACAACGTGGGCTTTCGCCTTGGGGTGGTTTTTGTTGTATTTTTGTTTTTTCTCGGCGGAGTCTTTAAGCGATAACTGTGTGGTACTACTTTTCTTCGGTGTTTGCTTTTCATCCATTTTCCACTTGTATTCATCGTGTATCTCCTTATGATTCTTGAAGAGGTGGGAGATCAAATTGCTCGTATTAAAGGAAGACGTCTTGGTTCCCCCTCGAATAACCAACTTTCTGCAGTCGTTGCAAATTGCCAGTTTTTTTTTATCCGTCAGACACACTTTCAAATAATCCCAAACCATAGACATGGTGTCGTTAGTCAGTCACCGAGCGAGCTCGCTTGTTAGCCACGGCTACAGCACCGGCAACAACACACTCTTGTTGTTGTTATGCTCCGCTCGCGACGGTTTGATGAGGTCATCAAGCGTCGCTCTTTACTTCTCCCTACGTCCGTGTACCGCTCCGTACAGCGGCGTTTTAAAATGTCATTAATTTTACTTTTTGAAACCGATAATTTCCGATATTACATTTTAAAGCAGGCCGATATTATCGGACATCTCCAATTATTATAATCTGTGCGTGTGCAATCCAATTCACTTGTGTGTGGACTAATTTGTGTATCTGTACATCAATTCGAGTGTGTGTATTTAGATTTGCGTACGTGTGTTTTAAGTTGTCTGTCTGTCCCTAATCAGAAAGAACCCTCAAGAGGCTGTCTACTTACACTCGACTTTTGTGACCCTTCTGCCGTGTAGGATTTGAGCGCGCACATCCAGATTCTTGAGCGTGTAATACAACTTGTGCGCGCCAGTCTTCCTCTAAGGGAATAAAACACACTGGTCAATCCCAAGTTCTTTTGGAGGACATATACACTACCGTTCAAAAGTTTGGGGTCACATTGAAATGTCCTTATTTTTGAAGGAAAAGCACTGTACTTTTCAATGAAGATAACTTTAAACTAGTCTTAACTTTAAAGAAATACACTCTATACATTGCTAATGTGGTAAATGACTATTCTAGCTGCAAATGTCTGGTTTTTGGTGCAATATCTACATAGGTGTATAGAGGCCCATTTCCAGCAACTATCACTCCAGTGTTCTATTGGTACAATGTGTTTGCTCATTGGCTCAGAAGGCTAATTGATGATTAGAAAACCCTCGTGCAATCATGTTCACACATCTGAAAACAGTTTAGCTCGTTACAGAAGCTACAAAACTGACCTTCCTTTGAGCAGATTGAGATTCTGGAGCATCACATTTGTGGGGTCAATTAAACGCTCAAAATGGCCAGAAAAAGAGAACTTTCACCTGAAACTCGACAGTCTATTCTTGTTCTTAGAAATGAAGGCTATTCCACAAAAATGTGTGGGTGACCCCAAACTTTTGAACGGTAGTGTATGTTGAGTAAGAAGGACCACCGAAACAGAATCCTACTTGGCCAAGTTTTACTAAAGCTTTAGGAGACCAGCCCTTACAATGCGACAATAGCATCAGTAAGACGAGGTCTAAATCCAGACAAAAAGAGTCTGCGTATGTAGCACGGAAACAGCCCCTCTCGCCCAGAAAGGAGCATAACAACTTGCCAAAACAGCTGTTATGGTTAACTGAGGAAGGTGACGGCAACAGACACTAGAGGGCGATTTAGCTCTTTAGATTTATTATATATATATATATATATATATATATATATATATATATATATATATATATATATATATATATATATATATATATATATATATATATATATATATATAAAATCAAACAATAGATGATAAACTAAGGAAATGGAGTGTGAACTAGATCCAAAAGTGTATGTGGTGTGAGGCTATGTGTGTGATTAGCTGAGGTGTGTGTTACCAAATGTTGTGGAGAGCGAAGTAACACGTAAGTCCGTAGGGCAGGAGCGAAGAGACAAGATCCGTGTCCAAGCGGGAGGTCGAGATCCAAGGGGCAGTCCGAGAAGCAGGGGAACGACGACGAGGAATGACGGGACACTCCGCGTGCGTATCTGAGGTGTGCCTACGTTTAACCAACTACGGAAGACATTACGCAATTTAAACCAATCAGAAAGCAACGTACAGCTGAGGTGCGTGAAGGAGAGACGCCAAAACCCGCCTTACGTTTCTCACTCCATCCATCTACAACCGCGTATTCGGAATCGGGTCGCGGGGACAACAGCTCCAGCAGACTTCTCTCTCCAAAGCAACGTTTGTTGAAACTTCTGAGGAAATTAGTGAAGTTTCAAAAACACAATGAGCTTAGACTTCATACGGCGTATCTACAACGTCAGGATTAAACTTTAATCACAGTCGTTCTGGGATTGAACAAAAAACACAACATGTAAACTCTTCAAGGTATCAAATACCTCCTTTGTCATGTCCGCGTATCAATCCAGAGCTAACTCAAAAAAACGTAAAAAAAACGGAGGTGAAAACTATTCAAAAGGGTTAAGTTCACTTTTCTTGTGTTTGACAGACATTTTGGGCCAAATGACCATGTGTTCGAAGCAGAAGACATAAAACAGCAGGTTTTAAGTTTCATGTGGGTTGAGGAGGAGGAGCCACAGTCACCCTTTACTGTCTACCTCTTGCTTGGCCCTGGTATAAACCGTTTGCTTGCCTAACAGAATTGCTATTGTGACATCCAGGGGACACATTTAGAACAGCAGTTTCTTTCATAAAAAAAAAAATGCAGCTCATTTTAAAGGCCTACTGAAATGAATTTTTTTTATTTAAACGGGGATAGCAGATCCATTCTATGTGTCATACTTGATCATTTCGCGATATTGCCATATTTTTGCTGAAAGGACTTAGTAGAGAACATCGACGATAAAGTTTGCAACTTTTGGTCGCTGATAAAAAAAAAGCCTTGCCTGTACCGGAAGTAGCGTGACGTCACAGGTTGAAAGGCTCCTCACATTTCCCCATTGTTTACACCAGCAGCGAGAGCGATTCGGACCGAGAAAGCGACGATTACCCCATTAATTTGAGCGAGGATGAAAGATTCGTGGATGAGGAACGTGAGAGTGAAGGACTAGAGTGTAGTGCAGGACGTATCTTTTTTCGCTCTGACCGTAACTTAGGTACAAGGGTTCATTGGAATCCACACTTTCTCCTTTTTCTATTGTGGATCACGGATTTGTATTTTAAACCACCTCGGATACTATATCCTCTTGAAAATGAGAGTCGAGAACGCGAAATGGACATTCACAGTGACTTTTATCTCCACGACAATACATCGGCGAAGCTCTTTAGCTACGGAGCTAACGTGATAGCACATCGGGCTTAAATGCAGATGGAAACAAAAGAAATAAACCCCTGACTGGAAGGATAGACAGAAAATCAACAATACTATTAAACCATGGACATGTAAATACACGGTTAATGCTTTCCAGCCTGGCGAAGCTTAACAATGCTGTTGCTAACGACGCCATTGAAGCTAACTTAGCAACGGGACCTCACAGAGCTATGCTAAAAACATTAGCTATCCACCTACGCCAGCCCTCATCTGCTCATCAACACCCGTGCTCACCTGCGTTCCAGCGATCGACGGAGCGACGATCATAGATGCGGTCGGCGGCCCGGAGACGGAGGAAGTCAAGGTGAGGTCGCCGGCTAGCGCGTCTGCTATCCAACTCAAAGTCCTCCTGGTTGTGTTGCTGTAGTCCGCCGCTAATACACCGATCCCACCTACAACTTTCTTCTTTGCAGTCTTCATTGTTCATTAAACAAATTGCAAAACATTCACCAACACAGATGTCCAGAATACTGTGGAATTTTGAGATGAAAACAGAGCTTTTTGTATTGGATTCAATGGTGTACCAATACTTCCGGTTCAACGATTGACGTCACGCGCATACGTCATCATACATAGACGTTTTCAACCGGAAGTTTAGCGGGAAATTTAAAATTGCACTTTATAAGTTAACCCGGCCGTATTGGCATGTGTTGCAATGTTAAGATTTCATCATTGATATATAAACTATCAGACTGCGTGGTCGGTAGTAGTGGCTTTCACTAGGCCTTTAATACTTGGCACAACTAATCCCGCGGGCCGGATAAAACCTGTTCTGGCCGTAGGTTTGAAACCACTGGTCTATTACAAAAAAAATATTTACGTGACCACTTCAGTGAAATCAAAACAAGCCCATCCTCACATTTACATTTCTGAGTTTAGTGAGGC
This sequence comes from Entelurus aequoreus, assembly GCF_033978785.1. Classification (NCBI taxonomy): domain Eukaryota; kingdom Metazoa; phylum Chordata; class Actinopteri; order Syngnathiformes; family Syngnathidae; genus Entelurus; species Entelurus aequoreus. The sequence continues at coordinate 31,321,760 of NC_084756.1, read as the reverse complement.
AACAAAAGCAAGTAGCCTTTCATGCAATGTCTTGAAATAAAATTGTGGAAGTCGCCTCCCAGCAGATCCACTGCAGACACGGCACAAGACCCAGCGTGCAGGTTCAACAAGGCTTTAATCAAAATGTTTTCTTTCCAACAACAGTTTTCTCTCCTAGAACGTGACTTCTCAGCCACGTCCGTAACCTCATTCCTCCTCTGCTCCCGGCCGCTTACTGTTAAAGACAACAGATGATTAGATTAACACGTACCATCTGTGAAATCTAATCAGCTGTGTCTCGCCGTCCTGCACATGCCCTGCCCCTAGTCGATGGTGCTCCGCCCTCAACACCATTGACAGAGGCGGTGACCTTTGCTCCTGCAACGCGCTGATCACACCCTCCCTCCACAAAAATAATGTCATAATATATCGGATTTCAATACAAGTGTGTACAAATGTTCTGCTTTTAACCTACACTTAAAGGCCTACTGAAAGCCACTACTAGCGACCACGCAGTCTGATAGTTTATATATCAATGATGAAATCTTAACATTGCAACACATGCCAATACGGCCGGGTTAACTTATAAAGTGCAATTTTAAATTTCCCGCGGAACTTCCGGTTGAAAACGTCTATGTATGACGTATGCGCGTGACGTCAATGGTTGAAACGGAAGTATTCGGATACCATTGTATCCAATACAAAAAGCTCTGTTTTCATCGCAAAATTCCACAGTATTGTGGACATCTGTGTTGGTGAATCTTTTGCAATTTGTTTAATGAACAATGAAGACTGCAAAGAAGAAAGTTGTAGGTGGGATCGGTGTATTAGCGGCTGGCTGCAGCAACACAACCAGGAGGACTTTGACTTGAATAGCAAATGCGCTATCCGACGCTAGCCGCCGACCGCATCGATGATCGGTTGAACTCCTTCGTCGCTCCGTCGATCGCTGGAACGCAGGTGAGCACGGGTGTTGATGAGCAGATGAGGGCTGGCTGGCGTAGGTGGATAGCTAATGTTTTTAGCATAGCTCTGTGAGGTCCCGTAGCTAAGTTAGCTTCAATGGCGTCGTTAGCAACAGCATTGTTAAGCTTCGCCAGGCTGGAAAGCATTAACCGTGTATTTACATGTCCATGGTTTAATAGTATTGTTGATATTCTGTCTATCCTTCCAGTCAGGGGTTTATTTCTTTTGTTTCTATATGCAGTTAAGCCCGATGCTATCACGTTAGCTCCGTAGCTAAAGTGCTTCGCCGATGTATTGTCGTGGAGATAAAAGTCACTGTGAATGTCCATTTCACGTTCTGGACTCTCATTTTCAAGAGGATATAGTATCCGAGGTGGTTTAAAATACAAATCCGTGATCCACAATAGAAAAAGGAGAAAGTGTGGAATCCAATGAGCCAGCTTGTACCTAAGTTACGGTCAGAGCGAAAAAAGATGCGTCCTGCACTGCACTCTAGTCCTTCACTCTCACTTTCCTCATCCACGAATCTTTCATCCTCGCTCAAATTAATGGGGTAATCGTCGCTTTCTCGGTCCGACTCTCTCTCGCTGCTGGTGTAAACAATGGGGAAATGTGAGGAGCCTTTCAACCTGTGACGTCACGCTACTTCCGGTACAGGCAAGGCTTTTTTTTTATCAGCGACCAAAAGTTGCGAACTTTATCGTCGATGTTCTCTACTAAATCCTTTCAGCAAAAATATGGCAATATCGCGAAATGATCAAGTATGACACATAGAATGGATCTGCTATCCCCGTTTAAATAAAAACATTTCATTTCAGTAGGCCTTTAAGTAGGTAGCTTTCAATCTCGTACAATTTTTGTGCATCTGAAGAGCTGTCATCTAAATGTGTAATTAGGTGTCTTCTTTTGAATGTTTGCCATTATGATGTGATTTGTTCATAGTCATGTTTTCTGAAGAGGACGTGCCCTCAAAACAGTTGCTTAGAGAGTTAAAAGAGCCCACAGGCGCAACTTTAAAGCAATAAACCACTAAGCACATTCATAGACTCTTATGCTTCAAAACATCTCTTTTCTCTCTTTCTTTCTTTTACTTTACTCTGCAAAAAATCTTCTCCTCCTTGGAGATACACTATATTGCCAAAAGTATTTGACTCACATATGAACTTGAGGTGCCATCCCATTCCTAACCCATAGGGTTCAATATGATGTCACTATGATATGATGTCCTTTGATGTTGATATGATGTTGTTGATAAACGTATTTCGCTTTGCATGGTAAGAGTTTTAACTTGCACTTACAGATGTAGCGACAAACTGTAGTTCCTGAGCCCGTGTGGTGATATCCTTTACACACCGATGTCGCTTTTTGATGCAGTACCGCCTGAGGGATCGAAGGTCCGTAATATCATCGCTTACGTGCAGTGATTTCTCCAGATTCTCTGAACTTTTTGATGATATTACGGACGGGAGATGGTGAAATCCCTCAATTCCTTGCAATAGCTCGTTGAGAAATGTTGTTCTTAAACCGTTCGACAATTTGCTCTCGCATTTGTTCACAATGTGGTGGCCCTCGCCCCCATCCTTGTTTGTGAATGACTGAGCATTTCATGGAAGTTGCTTTTATACCCAATCATGGCACCCACCTGTTCCCAATTAGCCTGTTCACCTGTGGGGTGTTCCAAATACTGTAAGTGTTTGATGAGCATTCCTCAACTTTCTCCGTCTTTTTTGCCACTTGTGCCAGCTTTTTTCAAACGTGCTGCAGGCATCAAATTCCAAATGAGCTAATATTTGCAAAAAAAACAACAAAGTTTTCCAGTTCGAACGTTAAGTATCTTGTCTTTGCAGTCTATTCAATTGAATATAGGTTGAAAAGGATTTGCAAATCATTGTATTCTGTTTTTATTTACGACTTACACAGCGTGCCAACTTCACTGTTTTGGGTTTTGTAATGTTCTTTATTACTTGTTTTCCAACGCTACTCAAAAAATAGCAAGCTTTTATTTTCTTTGCAGCCCTTTCGAGAAAGGCAGCTAACAAGTAAAGCAAGTAAAGGAAACATTGTTCCGAGCGAAACGCTGTCAGAGACCTTAACAAAATTGCTGAGTATTTACCAAATGTTTCATCATCTTGAGAAACTCGAAACATATTGAAAAATACCAACCACTGGGCTTGATAAAGCCGTCCGCCATTCAGCAGCGTTAATGGAAAAATGATGAAACTCGATGAATAGAATGTTCTATTTTTTTAGCTGGTTAAAATTGATTTGTCATACTTTGGGAAGACAAAGATTAAAGGCGTACGGTAATGTGAAATGTCTTTCTTTCTTTTTAACTATAAAAAGCTGTCTTGTGTACTGTTGCTCCCGTAGCCCCAGTCCTTCTGTGTGCTGCCAATTATGTTTTTTTTTTTGTTTCTTGCAGAGACACACACGAACCTGCACACACACACACACACACACACCAATCAAAAAGATGAATTAATTTACCAGGAAGGAGGAAGGAGTGAGACACGAACTGATTTTATTCTTACCTAATGTCTATTTGTTTTGCATTTTTCCTTTTCAGAAGGTCCATTATTGTGTTGTCCCGATACCAATATTTTGGTACCGGTACCAAAATGTATTTCGATACTTTTCTAAATAAAGGGGACCACAAAAAAGGGCATTATTGGCTTTATTTTAACAAAAAATCTTAGGGTACATTAAACATATGTTTCATATTGCAAGTTTGTCGTTAAATAAAATAGTGAACGAACAAGACAACTTGTCTTTTATTAGTAAGTAAGCAAACAAAGGCTCCTAATTTAGCTGCTGATGTATGCAGTAAAATATTGTGTCATTTTCCATTCTATTATTTTGTCAAAATTATTAAGGACAAGTGGTAGAAAATGGATTATTAATCTACTTGTTTATTTACTGTTAATAGCTGCTTACTTTCTCTTTTAACATGTTCTATCTACACTTCTGTTAAAATGTAATAATCACTTATTCTTCTGTTGTTTAATACTTTACATTACCGTATTTTTCGGACTATAAGTCGCAGTTTTTTTCAGTTTGGCCGGGGGTGCGACTTATGTGTGAAATTATTAACACATTACCGTAAAATATCAAATAATATTATTTAGCTCATTCACGTAAGAGACTAGACGTATAAGATTTCATGGGATTTAGCGATTAGGAGTGACAGATTGTTTGGTAAACGTATAGCATGTTCTATATGTTATAGTTATTTGAATGACTCTTACCATAATATGTTACGTTAACATACCAGGCACCTTCTCAGTTGGTTATTTATGCCTCATATAACGTACACTTATTCAGCCTGTTGTTCACTATTCTTTATTTATTTTAAATTGCCTTTCAAATGTCTATTCTTGGTGTTGGGTTTTATCAAATAAATTTCCCCCAAAAATGCAACTTATATATGTTTTTTTCCTTCTTTATTGTGCATTTTCGGCCGGTGCGCCTTATACTCCGGAGCGACTTATAGTCCGAAATATACGGTAGTTTTGATGACACCACAAATTTAGGTATCAATCCGATACCAAGTAGTTACAGTATCATACATTGGTCATATTCAAAGTCTTCATGTGTCCAGGGACGTTTTTCTTGACTTTATAAACATAATATAAATATAAAAAAAACGAGAAAAGATTTTGTGATGTAATCATAGTAGTATCGACTAGATACGCTCCTGTACTTGGTATCATTACAGTGGATGTTAGGTGTAGATCCACCAATGGCGTTTGTTTACATTCATGATTGAGAAGTAGCTAAAACACTGCCGACTGCGGCTGGATGTTCGCTGCTAGCTATCTAGCCATGTCTTAAAGCAGTGGTCCCCAGCCTTTTTGTAACTGCGGACCGGTAGTCCCCCCCCCGGGGGGGGATTTATTTTTTTATTTTTTTATTTTTTATTTTTTTTGTCATAAAAAAATACAATCATGTGTGCTTACGGACTGTGTCCCTGCAGACTGTAAGACTGTATTGATTTATATTGATATATAATGTAGGAACCACAAATATTAATAACAGAAAGAAACTAGGGATGTCCGATAATGGCTTTTTGCCGATATCCGATATTCCGATATTGTCCAACTCTTTAATTACCGATACCGATATCAACCGATACCGATATCAACCGATATATGCAGTCGTGAAATTAACACATTATTATGCCTAATTTGGACAACCAGGTATGGTGAAGATAAGGTAGTTTTTAAAAAATAATAATAAAATAAGATAAATAAATTAAAAACATTTTCTTGAATAAAAAAGAAAGTAAAACAATATAAAAACAGTTACATAGATAATTATAAATAATAAATAGATACTAGTAATTAATGAAAATGAGTCAAATTAACTGTTAAAGGTTAGTACTATTAGTGGACCAGCAGCACACACAATCATGTGTGCTTACGGACTGTATCCCTTGCAGACTGTATTGATATATATTGATATATAATGTAGGAACCAGAATATTAATAACAGAAAGAAACAACCCTTGTGTGTGAATAAGTGTAAATGGGGGAGGAAGGTTTTTTGGGTTGATGCAATAATTGTAAGTGTATCTTGTGTTTTTTTTATGTTGATTTAATAAAAATAAAAAAAATTAAAAAAAAACGATACAGATGATAAAAAAAAACGATACCGATAATTTCCGATATTACATTTTAACGCATTTATCGGACATCTCTAAAAGAAACCCTTTTGTGGGAATGAGTGTGAATGGGGGAGGGACGTTTTTTGGGTTGGTGCACTAATTGTAAGTGTATCTTGTGTTTTTTATGTTGATTTAATAACAAATAAAAAAAATTTTATTTTATTTTTATTTTTTTATAATAATAATAATTATTATTATAATTATTTTTTATTTTTTTAAATTCTTGTGCGGCCCAGTACCAATCGATCCACGGACCGGTACAGGGCCACGGCCCGATGGTTGGGGACCACTGTCTTAAAGCACCTCCTCCTGAGGGTGTGTCAGTGTTATAACTTCACCTTTATCTTTAGTTTTTAAGCCAAAATGCGTCTGTTCTCCCTTTTCTGTCTACACACTGTGTCTGCTTGTAAGTACTCCGTGATTGTGCGCTGCTGAACATGCTCGTAAACCAGCAAAGACTGCGACATGACGGCGACGGGGGGCGCGGTGGGTGGGGGATTCATACTTTTTAGAAGCGGTATAGTACCGAATATGATTTATTAGTATCGCGGTACTATACCAATACCGGTATACCGTACAACCCTAGTCCATTATTTCAGTATGTTTCACCTATTTGAAATACTTCTCAGATGTCCCGAGTGTGTCCCGAGTGTGTCAAAAGATGGAGCTATCAATAACATTAGGAACTGTTTTAAATGTAGATTAAAATCCTCATCGGTACACTTTAACTTTTATCTGCCCTGTTTACTGACTGCCTTCTTGTTTTCCTCTGTGTTTTAAGTACTTGTCCAGGCAATGATAAGTGATACTTATGCAGTAACACGCTTCTTTTCAAAGCCAAGTTCAAGCGCCCACTTGACGGCAAGGATAACTTCTTGTCAAGGTGCACACTCAAAGCCACAATCTGCATATAATACATTCTGATCGAATCAATCATTTCATAATAGCACATGCCAGAATCAAAGAACGAACCAAAAATAATCTTCCTGATAATGAATTCCATTTGTAATTATGTTAGTAATTTAATTACTTTTTCGAGAAGGTGACTAGTACCTACAAACCCCAAAACCCGTGAAGTTGGCACGTTGTGTAAATGGTAAATAAAAACAGAATACAATGATTGGCAAATCCTTTTCAACCTATATTCAAGTGAATAGACCGCAAAGACAAGATACTTAACGTTCAATATAGAAAACGGTGTTATTTTTTGCAAATATTAGCTCATTTGGAATTTCATGCATGTTTCAAAAAAGCTGGCACAAGTGGTAAAAAAGACTGAGAAAGTTGAGGAATGCTCATCAGACACTTATTTGGAAAATCCCACAGGTGAGCGGGCTAATTGGGAACAGGTGGGTGCCATGATTGGGTATAAAAGCAGCTTCCATGAAATGCTCAGTCATTCACAAACAAGGATGGGGCGAGGGTCGCCACTTTGTGAACAAATGCGTGAGCAAATTGTCGAACAGTTTAAGAACAATATTTCTCAACCAGCTATTGCAAGGAATTTAGGGATTCCACCATCTACGGCCTGTAATATCATCAAAAGGTGCAGAGAATCTGGAGAAATCACTGCACGTAAGCGATGAATGCATCAAAAAGGGACATCGGTGTGTAAAGGATATCACCACACAGGCTCAGGAACTCTTCAGAAAACCACTGTCAGTAACTACAGTTTGTCGCTACATCTGTAAGTGCAAGTTAAAACTCTACTATGCAAAGCCAAAGCCATTTATCAACAACACCCAGAAACGCCGCCGGCTTCGCTGGGCCCAAGCTCATCTAAGATGGACTGATGCAAAGTGGAAAAGTGTTCTCTGGTCTGACGAGTCCACATTTCAAATTGTTTTTGGAAACTGTGGACGTCGTGTCCTCCGGAATAAAGAGGAAAAGAACCATCCGGATTGTTCTAGGCGCAAAGTTGAAAAGCCAGCATCAGTGATGGTATGGGGGTGTATTAGTGCCCAAGGCATGGGTAACTTACTCATCTGTGAAGGCACCATTAATGCTGAAAGGTACATACAGGTTTTGGAGCAACATATGTTGCCATCCAAGCAACGTCATCATGGACGCCCCTGCTTATTTACCCTTGCACTGCGCACATAGTTGACTTGTAAGACTTAAAAGACATCCCTTTTGTAAAATGTTACATGCATTTTCTGGGGTACAACCTCTTGTGCTAATGAAATGCAAACAAAAATGCATATTTTCAAATCGTAATTCACACAAATTACATTTAGTACCAATAGGAGTATCAATGAGGAATACTGATATTGGTATCGGAATCGATAAAAATCTAGAGTGTCAGTCACAACTATGGTACCAGGCTAGCCCTGAGAGGTGCTCTCACCCACCTTAAACCCAAAAGTGATGTTTTGAAAAAGACTGTTATGTATAGGGCAATCACTTACTGGAATCGACTCCCACAATATCTGGTATCATTCACCAGCAGAGTGGGTTTTACGAATAGACTCAGTGTAGAAGTATTGCGGGAAGAGATTATTCCAGATTGTACCTAATGTCATAATTAGTTGACTTATTTGTCGCTTGTTTCTGGTTATCGTTTTTATATTGATATTATCTTGATTTTGTATGTACTTTATGTCATATTTTATTCATTATGGTACTTTTTCGTCACTTAGAATATTGTTTGTCTTTGGTACACTAATGTGTATATAGTAGGCCATTGGTTCTTCGTTTTATTTTTGCAAAAAATATATATATATTTTTATAGTCGAAGTTTCTGTGGTTTATCCGTTATACAGTACTCAGGAAAAAAAAAACATAAAATCCCCTGACGAGCAGGGAAACCTGCGAAACAGGCTTGTAGGGATGATATAGCCTCTGTGTTTTTTCCTGACCTAACGTATATCTATTTTTATCTTTGGTATGAACATTATGTAAACTCCAAGTTATTGTTTTTTTGGTTTTTGTTGTTGCTATTTTTGTATTACAAAATTGTATTATTGATCATGTTGTACTGCTTTTGTTTTGTGATTGGGTGATGTTTTTTGCCTGGACTCCAGGAAGAATAGTCTCCACTGCGGTGTAGGCAAATAGGGATCTAGGGTTGTACGGTATCCCGGTATTAGTATAGTACCGTGATACTAATGAATCATCTTCGGTACTATACGGTCTCTGAAACGTACCAGACCCGTGACATTGCTGGTTTTAAGAGCAGAGGAGCATGTTCGGCAGTGCACAATCACAGAGTACTTACAAACAGACACAGTGTGTAGACAGAAAAGGGAGAACGGACGCATTTTGGCTTAAAAACTAACGATAGAGGTGAAGTTATAACACTGAAACGCCCTCAGGAAGAGGTGCTTTAAGACATGGCTAGCTAGCTAGCGGCTAAAGTCCATTCGCCGTCGGCAGTGTTTTAGCTACTTCTAAATCATTAATCCTGGTCTCCATAGCGACAAAGTATGTTTCTCACAAGTATCATCCCTGCAGGACGAGGAATAGCTAAACATGCTTCACTACACACCATAGCTCACCAGCATCAAAATGTAAACAAACACCATTGGTGGATCCAAACATCCACTGTAATGATTACGTCAATATTTTTTGCATCCCAACATCTTCTTTCGTTTTTTTTAAATGTATATTATGTTTATAAACTCAGGAAATATGTCCCTGGACACATGAGGACTTTGAATATGACCAATGTATGATCCTGTAACGACTTGGTATCGGATTGATACCCAAATTTGTGGCATCATCCAAAACTAATGTAAAGTATCAAACAACAGAAGAATAAGTGATTATTACATTTTAACAGAAGTGTAGATAAAACATGTTAAAAGAGAAAGTAAGCAGATATTAACAGTAAATGAATAAGTTGATTAATAGTAAATTTTTACAGTTTGTCCCTCATAATGTTGACAAAATAATAGAATATAAATGACACAATATGTCATCGCATATGTCATCAGACTAATTAGGAGCCTTTGTTTGCTTACTTACTACTAAAAGACAAGTTGTCTAGTATGTTCACTATTTTATTTAAGGACTTAACTGCAATAAGAAACATGTTTAATGTACCCTAAGTTTTTTTGTTAAAATAAAGCTAATAATGCAATTTTTTTGTGGTACCCTTTATTTAGAAAAGTATCGAAATAATTTTAGTACCGAAATATTGGTATCGTTACAACACTGTGGGGATCCTCCGCCATCAGTGTGTGAATGTGTGTGTGTGAATGGGTGAATGTGGAAATAGTGTCAAAGCGCTTTGAGTTCCTTAAAAAAAGGTAGAAAAGCGCTACAAAGTACTACCCATTTACCATTTACCATCCTTAATAAACTAAAGTAAACTAACGATATATATCCCTAGTCACAAACTTCAAAAGCAAGTACCTGAGCGCCTCTTCTCTCAAAAGTTGAGCAGGAAAATGATGTGGATGATAGAATTGATCACGCTTGGTGCTCATAAACAGGCTTCATGGATACACGCTACTATTATGACATAATTAACATTTGCATAATAAGTTCCCTTGAACACTTAAAGGCCTACTGAAAGCCACTACTACCGGCCACGCAGTCTGATAGTTTATATATCAATGATGAAATCTTAACATTGCAACACATGCCAACACGGCCGGGTTAACTTATAAAGAGCAATTTTAAATTTCCCGCTAAACTTCCGGTTGAAAACTCCTTTGGAGGATGACGTATGCGCGTGACGTAGCCAGTGAAACAGAGGTATGGCTCCCCAATTGAATCCAATACAAACTAGCTCTGTTTTCATCTCATTATTCCACAGTATTCTGGACATCTGTGTTGGTAAATCTGTTGCAATTTGTTCATTGCATTATGGAGAAAGAAGCTGAGCAAGCTTGACGGTGCGAAGCGGAGTATTTTGCGAGGGAAGTCAGCAACACAACACAGCCGGCGTTTCATTGTTTACATTCCCGAAAGATGCAGTCAAGATGGAAGAACTCGGACAACAGAGACTCTTACCAGGAGGATTTTGACTTCGATACACAGACGCCTGTAGAGAACTGGGACAACACAGACTCTTACCAGGATTACCTTGATTTGGATACACAGACGCAGACGCGGTACCGTGAGTACGCAGCTGCACTTCCAAACATTTGATCGCTTGCCCGTACGTGCGTGTCACGTACGTAACTTTGGTGAAATATATAAGCTTTATGAACCTTGGGTTAGGTGAACGGTCCTTTGGGCTGAGTGAGCGTGTGTGTTGTGCAGGTGTTTGAATTGTATTGGCGGGTTATATGGACGGGAGCTAGCATAACAAACACCTGGGTGTTTTTATGCGAGATTAATTTGTGGCATATTAAATATAAGTCTGGTTGTGTTGTGGCTAATAGAGTATATATATGTCTTGTGTTTATTTACTGTTGTAGTCATTCCCAGCTGAATATCAGGTCACCCCCGGCTCTCACAGCATCTTCCCTATCTGAATCGCTTCCACTCCCCTCTAGTCCAGGGGTCGGCAACCCGCGGCTCCGGAGCCGCATGCGGCTCTTTGACCACTCTGATGCGGCTCAGCTGCATACTTGCCGACCCCCCGATTTTCCCAGGAGACTCAGTGCCTGTCTAAGAAATCTCCAAGGGCAATTATAATCCTATTTTCACTCTAATCACTAAATAAAGGGCGTGCCCTAAATGCACTGCAGTAATTGTCCTCTACAGCATTTACTAACAGCGTGCCAACCCGGCCACATGTTGTATGTAGCTTTTACTTGCACACATAGGAGACAGCAAAGCATACTTACTCATCAGCCACACAGCTTACACTGACGGTAGTGTAACACAACACAACCAATACCCAGAATCCCATGCAGCCCTAACTCTTCCGGTCTAGATTATACACCCCCGCTACCACCAAACCCCCCCACACATCAACCCTCCCCCTCTCCGTGCGTCGGTTGAGCGGAAGAGTTAGGGCTGCATGGGATTCTGGGTATTTATTGTGTTGTGTTTATGTTGTGTTACAGTGCAGATGTTCTCCAGAAATGTGTTTGTCATTCTTTTTTGGTGTGGGTTCAAAGTGTGGCGCATATTTGTAACGTAACAGTGTTAAAGTTGTTTTTGTACGGCTACCGTCAGTGTAAGCTGTGTGGCTGTTGAAGTAGTAGGCCTTGCTGTCACTTACGTGAGCAAGCTGAAGCTGCATTCTACATGTGGTCGAGCAGGCACACTGTTTTGGCAGACTGTAGAGGGCGCCAAAAGCAGTGCCATCACGCCCTGATATTCGGGAGTCGACCGGAAATAATGAGAGGATTGGCAAGTATGACGCTATCAAACGCCATTCATTCAAAACTCGCGGACCTAACATCAAATTTCCATATTAAAGTGCGTGCCGGTGCGTGTGTCTGAGACCCCTGGTTAACATAGCACAAAGCAATTTAAGCTTTGCATGCGTTGTTTTTCATTTTAAATTTAAATTTTTTTTTTGTGGCTCCCATTATTTTCTTTAATTTGTGAAACTTGCCAAAATGGCTCTTTGAGTGGTAAAGGTTGCCGACCCCTGCTCTAGTCCTTCACTTGCACTTTCCTCATCCACAAATCTTTCATCCTCGCTCAAATTAATGGGGAAATTGTCGCTTTCTCGGTCCGAATCGCTCTCACTTCTGGCCGCCATCACTGTAAACCAGGGGCGTCAAACTCATTTTAGATCGGGGGCCACATGGAGAAAAATCTACTCCCAAGTGGGCTGGACTGGCAAAATCACGGCACGATAACTTCAAAATAAAGACAACTTCAGATTGTTTTCTTTGTTTAAAAATAGAACTAGCACATTCTGAAATTGTACAAATCATAATGTTGTTGGGGGTTTTTAATAGTATTCTATCTTTATTTGTCGTTATTTATATTTTCTGAATAAATGATGTGATAATGTTCATCAGTCAACTCATTGGTGTTCATTTTCAATCTATCAAGATAAAAACATAATATCAAAATCAAATTACAGGATGTTATTTATGTAGTTTGATCATTTTCCTCGACTGGTGTACCAACATCAAGTGGTTTATTTTGTACATATGTAGCATCATCTACAAAGATGCAAAGAATTGCTATTGCGACATCCAGTGGACACATTTAGGACTGCTGTTTCTTTCATTCAAAAATGTCAAGTTAATTTTTATACTTAGCAAACTCATCCCGCGGGCCGGATAAAACCTGTCCGCGGGCCTGATCCGGCCCTCGGGCCTTACTTTTGACACCCCTGCTGTAAACAATAGGGAACTTTGCGGAAATGTTCAACTGACTACGTCACGCTACTTCCGGTAGGGGCAAGGCTTTTTTTTTTGTCAGATACCAAAAGTTGCTATCTTTATCGTCGTCGTTCTCTACTAAATCCTTTCAGCAAAAATATGGCAATATCGCGAAATGATCAAGTACGACACATAGAATAGATCTGCTATCCCCGTTTAAATAAAACAAATTCATTTCAGTAGGCCTTTAAGTTATTGTGATACTGTGCATCTTGCTGGCTTGATAGATGTGACGTTTTTCCAAAGTATTTGCAGTTAGTTGATCAAGGGAAAATGTGTAGACATGACAGAAGAGGTGATAAATGGACTTGCTGTACTTGGCGGCATGAAGAAGAATGAATATTAAACAGTTGACTTGAAGAGTACAATGTGTGCTGGGAGAAACTTGGCACGTCTCGGAAAAATGCGAGACGACTAAGACAAATGTCTAAATTCCCGGCCGGTCTATTGTTTAGTTGTTGCTCTCTCTCATTCGTCATCCCTTAGCTTGTCGGGCGGCTCAATTCAGTGTTGAAAAGAAAAGTGAGGTGTGGAAGGCGGCGGGCTGGCTTTGGCCCTGATGTTAAAGCCCTTAAATTGTAATCTAAACATGAACTCACACAAGTCATGATGGATGCGCTGTCCGTGGTGGCAGCAGCTCTAACAGCTCTCTTGTAAGAACAGAAATCATTTTCTTTCTTTTCCTACCGTTTAATCCAATCACACTGCCTTCCTTGCTTCCTCTCAGCGTGGCCAATACAGCAGCCTTTCCCCCTTTGATTGATGGTCAAGCTCGTCATTACTCATACACACTTTTCTTGAAGAGTAGTTATACTTCACCGTTGGCTGTGTTGGGTTTTAGTGCGACCAATAAGGCTATAAGTGTTAGTACACTGCAAAAAGTCAGTGTTCAAAAACAAGAAACAAAAATACAAAAATGGAGGGGTATTTTAATTGAACGAAGCAAAATTATCTGCCAATAGAACAAGAAAATTTGGCTTGTCAAGACTTTCCAAAACAAGTAAAATTAGCTAACTTCAATGAACCTAAAAATACCTTAAAATAAGTATATTCTCACTAATAACAAGTGCACTTTTCTTGGTAGAAAAATATTCTTAAATTAAAGGCCTACTGAAATGAATTTTTTTAATTTAAACGGGGATAGCAGATCTATTCTATGTGTCATACTTGATCATTTCGCGATATTGCCATATTTTTGCTGAAAGGATTTAGTATAGAACAACGACGATAAAGATTGCAACTTTTGGTATCTGATAAAAAAAAAAGGCTTGCCCCTACCGGAAATAGCGTGACGTAGTCAGTTGAACATATACGCAAAGTTCCCTATTGTTTACAATGATGGCCGCATGAAGTGAGAGAGATTCGGACCGAGAAAGCGACAATTTCCCCATTAATTTGAGCGAGGATGAAAGATTTGTGGATGAGTAAAGTGCAAGTGAAGGACTAGTGGGGAGTTGAAGCTATTCAGATAGGGAAGATGCTGTGAGAGCCGGGGGTGACCTGATATTCAGCTGGGAATGACTACAACAGTAAATAAACACAAGACATATATATACTCTATTAGCCACAACACAACCAGGCTTATATTTAATATGCCACAAATTAATCCTGCATAATAACACCTGCGTGTTTGTTACGCTAGCTCCTAGCTCCTCTGCTAGCTCCTAGCTCCATAGAACACGCCAATACAATTCAAACACCTGATCAACACACACAATCACTCAGCCCAAAAGACCGTTCACCTAACCCAAGGTTCATAAAGCTTATATATTTTTAAAAAGTTACGTACATACGCAAAAATAAGTTGTGCACATACGGTCAAGCGATCAAATGTTTAGAAGCCAAAGCTGCATACTCACAGTAGCACGTCTGCGTCTTTGTCATCCAAATCAAAGTAATCCTGGTAAGAGTCTGTGTTGTCCCAGTTCTCTACAGGCGTCTGTGTATCGAAGTCAAAAGTCCTCCTGGTTAGAGTCTCTGTTATCCGAGTTCTTCCATCTTGACTGCATCTTCCGGGAATGTAAACAAAGAAGCGCCGGCTGTGTACTGTTGTTGCTGAATACGTTCGAAAAATACGTTCATTTCGCACCGACAACTTTCTTCTTTGCTTGCTCAGCTTCCTTCTCCATAATGCAATGAACATGATTGCAACAGATTCACGAACACAGATGTCCAGAATACTGTGGAATTATGAAATGAAAACAGAGCTTTTTCGTATTGGCTTCAATGCGGAAGGCATACCCGTGTTCGCCGGGCTACGTCACGCGCATACGTCATCCTCAGAGGCGTTTCGAACCGGAAGTTTAGCGGCAAATTTAAAATGTCACTTTATAAGTTAACCCGGCCGTATTGGCATGTGTTATAATGTTAAGATTTCATCATTGATATATAAACTATCAGACTGCGTGGTCGGTAGTAGTGGCTTTCAGTAGGCCTTTAAGTAAATGCTAGTGCCATTATCTTGACATAATGATATGCGCTCGGCATTATATTTCTTGAAACCAGCAAACTCATACTAAAAACTCATTTATTGTTCTTACTGGAAAGGCAACAAGGCAACCGCTTGTTACTCTCGGGGTCTCCTAGCCGCTCAGGCAAATCATATGGTCTAAAAATGCATTTTTCCATCGATAACATGACATCATCGTGCCAAGTGCGTGGTCTTTCGGTCAATTAGTGCACATATATACAGCCCGGCCCCCGGCCAAAACATTTTTTATTGGAATTTTGAAGAATTAATCTGAATGTGCATGAACTATTCTGCGTTTGAGCCCTCGATGAGGACTAATTCATCAAGCACAGTTTTTGACAGTACCAAAAATGAGATGCGATACAAAAAAAACCAGGGCAAACTTTCAGCGGAAACCTTCTGGATAAGGACTTTGCAAAACTGTATGCAAAAAGTGTCTCTCAAAAATAGCATACGCACGCACCACTAACATGCACAGCCACCTTGTTTTGACGTATCTGCCATGATCTGATTAGGAGCGATGTTGATTTATCTAACAGTAAATATTTATATAATTTATGTTTCTCCTTAATAGATGTGACCTACTTGAGTGACGTTAAATGTTTTGTTTTACAATTGAATTTGGAAAGGTGTCACTCACCCAACGAACGAGATTTCTCTACAGAATCTCCTCTCTGGTCAACAAAAGCACCATGAGGATTCTGGCGAGAACTCTCGTTCAACCCTTTTTCGATTACGCATGCACCTCCTGGTACCCTAGCACCTCCAAAACCCTCAAATCTAAACTCCAAACATCTCAGAACAAGCTAGTCAGGTTACTTCTAGACCTCCACCCCAGATCCCACCTCACTCCTACCCACTTCTCCAAAGTGGGCTGGCTCAAGGTGGAGGACAGAGTTAAACAACTTGCACTGAGCCTAGTCTATAAAATCCACTACACCTCCCTGACACCGAAGTACATGTCAAACTACTTCCTTAACGTAAATGACCGCCATAACCACAACACCAGGGGGAGCTCCACTAACCACGTTAAACCCAGATTCCGAACTAACAAAGGTCTTAATTCATTCTCTTTCTATGCCACATCAATGTGGAATGCGCTCCCAACTGGTATAAAAGAAAGGGCATCTCTATCCTCCTTCAAAACCGCAATAAAAGTTCACCTCCAGGCAGCTACAACCCTAAACTAACACCCTCCCCGGATTGCTAATAATCAAATGTAAACAATCAAATGCAGATACTTTTTCTTATGCCTTCTGATCTCTCTCTCTCTCTCTCTCTCTCTCTCTCTCTCTATGTCCACTACTTGTTGTCCATATCCTACCCCCCCACCCCCCCTCCACACCCCTGATTGTGAATAATGTAAATAATTCAATGTGATTATCTTGTGTGATGACTGTATTATGATGATAGTATATATGATAGTATATATCTGTATCATGAATCAATTTAAGTGGACCCCGACTTAAACAAGTTGAAAAACTTATTCGGGTGTTACCATTTAGTGGTCAATTGTACGGAATATGTACTTCACTGTGCAACCTACTAATAAAAGTCTCAATCAATCAAAAACTCTTTGTCATACACTTAAAAAGATACTGTTTGAATTTAAGTTTCACTAAAACACTGTTTTTTTAGTGTTCATGGATGGCAGTTTTTTTTTTTCTTGAAATGGAAAAATAAATAGGGCAAAACTTTTCAATTTTAAGCTCATCAGTTACCTGAGTCTTTAATGACATTCATGCTTTTACTTTGATGGGCCAATTAAAAGGCACTGTCTGAATTGCCATACTGATGTTGCAAACATCATTAAAATGGCTTTTTTTTGGTTCCTTTCCCATCAAACACTCCTATGACAAATCATTTTGTTTGGGAGCTTCAAAGGAAATGCACCACCAGATGGGCATCAGAAGCATTTGGAAAACAGCCGTGAAGATTGTATTACACTTTAATTAGCTCATTATTCAATTGCTTTTGCTTTTTTTTAAGGCAGTGCCTCACTATCTACAGCTTTTAAAAATCCAGCTTAGAGGCATAGAAGACAGTTTATGTTTCCGTCCAATTTGATTTCAAAACAACAATAGAGAAACATTGTTTGAAATGTGTTTGTTTTGCTCCAGGGCTCCCCCTACATTTGGAAAGTGGAATAGTCTTGTAAGCGGCTGTCGAATGGGTTGTGTTAATTAGGCGAGTTGTTGTAATGCTTTATTGCTGTGCAATGTTGCCCACAGGACCGCGATCCGTTTGCGGCAGTGATGGGTTCTGGAGGGACGGGGGCGGGCATAGAGTGAGGTGTGGGGGGCTTAAGTAATGATGTAATTGTTAAATGTTCATACAGTAATTGGCCAAGACGCATTTGTAAACAGTGAGTAAAAAAGATATTACAAGCCAAATAATCATTAACTTAGAATTTAATGGCAGCAACAAATTGAAAAAAAGTTGGCACAATGGCATTTTTACCACTGTGTTACATGGCCTTTCCTTTTAACAACACTCAGTAAACGTTTGGGAACTGAGGAGACCAATTTTTGAAGCTTTTCAGGTGGAATTCTTTAACCATTCTTGCTTGATGTACAGCTTAAGTTGTTCAACAGTCCGGGGTCTCCGTTGTGGTATTTTAGGCTTCATAATGCGCCACACATTTTCAATGGGAAACAGGTCTAGACTACAAGCAGGCCACTCTTTTACTATGAAGCCACGCTGTTGTAACACATGGCTTGGCATTGTCTTGCTGAAATAAGCAGGGGCGTCCATGATAACGTTGCTTGGATGGCAACATATGTTGCTCCAAAACCTGTATGTACCTTTCAGCATTAATGGTGCCTTCACAGATGTGTAAGTTACCCATGACTTGGGCACTAATACACCCCCATACCATCACAGATGCTGTTTTTTTAACTTTACGCCTATAACAATCCGGATGGTTCTTTTCCTCTTTGTTCCGGAGGACACGACGTCCAAAGTTTCCAAAAACTATTTGGAAATGTGGGCTTGTCAGACCACAGAACACTCTGCATCAGTTCAACACCGGTAGTGTTTCTGGGTGTTGTTGATAAATGGCCCCTTCACAAATAGAACCATGCTCCTTCTACAATAAAGACAACCGACTGAACCCCACTGGAGCAAGCACCAGGTAACAGGCAAAAAAAAACTTCCTCTTGGGAAAAAAAAAAAAAACCTCGGACAGATGCTAAGATGGGTGAGGTTAGCCCTGGGGTCAGCAACCCGCGGCTCTCGAGCCACATGTGGCTCTTTAGTGCCACCCTTATGGCTCCCTGGAGCATTTTTAAAACAGGATTGAATATAAAAAAAGATGGGGGGGAAAACTTTTTTTGTTTGTTTTAGTATGTTTTTTGTTTGAGGACAAACATGACACAACCCTTCCCAATGGTTAGAAAGCCCACTGTTTAATATGTTTGTGTGTATGCTTCACTGATGAGAGTATTTGGTGAACATCGTTTCGTCCTACAAATTTCTGCGGTTCTTGAACTCACCGTAGTGTGGACTGTGACGCAACAGTTTGTTTAAATATAAAATCTTCCCCTCCTTTTTTTGTCTCGTTTTGTCCACCAAACGTTGTATGCTGTGCGTGAATGCACAAAGGTGAGCTTTGTTGATGTTATCGACTTTTTGGAGTGCTAATCCGGCATATATGTGGGATCTGAGCCGAGGATGTCGTTGTGGCTTGTGCAGCCCTTTGAGACACTCGTGATTTAGGGCTATACAAGTAAACATTGATTGATTGATTGATTGATTGATATTTGGCCACTGCATGACTGCAAGCTAATCAATGCTAACATGCTATTTAGGCTAGTTGTATGTACATATTGCATCATTATACCTCATTTGTAGGTTTATTTGAGCTCATTTAATATCCTTTACTTGTATCCTCTTTGTATATAAAGGAATTTTGCATGTCTTATGACACATGATCTGTATGTAATATTGGCTGCATTTCAGATAGTTGTTTGCGTGCCATGTTGTTCCAGACCACAGCAAACATTACCTAGCTTGCCAAAGATTGTAATAAATCTATTAAAAGAAGACAGCCTTAAGTTGGACACACACATATATACATTTGGTCATTAAAATCCAGTAATTTCCAGGAGTTACCTCACCTTCTGGGTAGCCTCTGATTTACTAATGGTTTCTAAAAAATGTGTAGAGTGAATATTACATTTCCACATTTCTGTCAACGAAGATTTGCTTCAACCTGCGACAATTTTGATAGTAGGCTATTATAGCTAATATAGACACTTGCATCATGTGTTGCTTTCATTATAAAACTTATATACGGCTTTTCAATTTTTTGCAGCTCCAGACAGATTAGTTTTGGGTATTTTTGGTCCAATATGGCTCTTTCGACGTTTTGGGTTGCCTGGATTAGGCGTTTGTCTCGACCCCTTAGGTTGAGATACAGTACAGTGATTTAGGAGAGGGACAGAGAGGGTAGATACAGATATGAAATAGGACATGGGGTCTAAGAACCAGGAGAGGGATGAGAGTCATTAGACAACAAAACAACACAGTAATAGTCCCATGATGTAATGGTAATGGTGCGCTTCCAGCACCACCGTCACCAGCCTCAGCACTACCACTAACGAGCAGATGAATGCACATATGCAGTAGTGACCTTGCCGGCCGCGTCTCCAGGAACAGAGCGTAGCAACTATAAGGGGAATGGAGACAGAGAAATAGGGGATATAGTAAGATGGATGGGAATGACACATCTAACAGTGTCCTATGGCAGTGGGTGACCAGGACGTGTCTGCAAGCTTTAGCTTAAAGATGACCTTTTAGTTTCCTTTTAATTAAAAAAAAGGTTGTTTTTCGGAGCATAGTGTTCTAATAGGTTGATAAGGCACAAGAAGCTTTTTTTTATTTAAATGTATTTTATTTTATTATTATTTTTTATTCTTTTTATGTGGGGGTTTTCGCCTTTTGGTTAGACTTCCTTTTATTGTCATTCAAATTTGAACTTTACAGTACAGACAAGAACAAAATTTTAGTTGCATTAGCTCGTTGTAGTGAAGGATAAAAGTGCAATGGTTCATGACCCTTTTGGGGCTGTGCGGCAAGGAGTGGCACTTTCGTGACTTCTTTTTTGTGGGCTTCTGGATCTGCCTCCCGAGAGCCTTTTGGGCCGTGAGGACCAGCTGCTGGGTCTCTGCCACACCGGAGTCCGTTTGGTTAGACTGGAGGAGAGGGGATGCGGGTGAAGAGACAGGGCTGTGGAGCTGGCGCCGGGCGCCGGACAGAGGTGGGTAGTAACGCGCTACATTTACTCCGTTACATCTACTTGAGTAACTTTTGGGATCAATTGTACTTCTAAGAGTAGTTTTAATGCAACATACTTTTACTTTTACTTGAGTATATTTATAGAGAAGAAACGCTACTTTTACCCCACTCCATTTATCTACATTCAGCTCGCTACTCGCTACTGATTTTTATCGATCTGTTAATGCACGCTTTGTTTGTTTTGGTTTGTCAGACAGACCTTCAAAGTAGGATCTATGCATGCCTGCGTTTCACCAATCAAATAGAATCACTGGTGACGTTTGACTCCGTTTCACCAATCAAACAGAGCCAGGCGGTCACATGATTAACTGAACATAAAGTTTCAGCGGCAAACAACAAGCTTAAGCTTACATGAACTCAAAGTCAAATTTGAGGAAGCACATCGCGGTAAGTAGCGTTAGTAGATATTTTGGCTGTCACCTTTGGCTGATGTTAGCTTCCCTGCTATGAATCACTGTCAAATGTACATCGTGTGGGGACATTTATCAACGCACTGCAGCCTCATAGACACACACACACACACACACACACACATAGTCGCACACGCACACACGCATGCATAGAAACACCAATCAGTGTGTTCCCAGGTGCAGCCCACACCTATCAGTTTATGGTTTGCGTAAAGGCTAACTTGTTATTTTCCTTTGTAATCTCTGCCTACTGAGCCTATGGTGCTGTTAAGTTATTGTGGCTGTATTTGCCTTAATTTTTTAATGTTAATGTATTATTATTTAATATATATTATTGTTTTAGTTGCTTAAGAGATATTCCTGGCTCTGAATTTGCTCATTGCTATTTTTATGTTTTTGTGCATTATTTGTTGCCGTCATCATTAAACGAACAGGTTACTCATCAGTTACTCCGTACTTGAGTAGTTTTTTCACAACATACTTTTTACTTTTACTCAAGTAAATATTTGGGTGACTACTCCTTACTTTCACTTGAGTAATAAATCTCTAAAGTAACGGTACTCTTACTTGAGTACAATTTCTGGCTACTGCACCCACCTCTGGCGCCGGAACGGACAAGCTTCACGGTGTCTTGGCTGAATGAACGGGTATCAGACGCCTCGGTCTCCTTGGACGCGTCCTCGCTCATCCATGCGGACTGGGGACTGGCCGAGAGTTGGTGGGCGGCCGAGGGTGGAGTCGGCTCTCTTGGTTGCTTTGTTGGGTCTGCTCCTGTCGCTGGCCATGCTCCCCCTACCCCAGCAGACGATGGCGTGGAACACCGCAGAGGCCACCACAGTGTGTGTGGCTGTTGAAATCATGTTTTTGTTTGGTTGCTTGTCTATGCATGGTGCAATCGTGTGTGCGCAATGTATATTATCGGTTGATTATTTTGTTGTTTTACTTTTGTGGCTGTGTCTAGAAGGGGCACTGCTGGGGTAGCAGCTGGTTGCATCAGCTTTGCTCTTTTTAATGTCTTTAATGTCCTTTGTGTTCTTTGATGTTTCCCTCTTACACACATGTTATGTGTGCTATGGCTATGAGGTTTTTTTTCCCTTGGCCCCAGGCTTCGACTGAATTTTTTTTTTCTTACTCAACTTAAAACTCAACTCAAAATTGTAAAGGAAACCAGTGCAGTGAAGCCCATACAGAATAAATTGTGTTTCTCTTTTCTGGTTAGAACTACACAGCACAGTTTTTGACCAGCTTGGCTGTCATTACCTGTTTTCCTGGGCAGCCAATTAGCAAGAGACTTGCAATAATCCAAGGAGGTCACAAAAGCATCGACTGGTTTTTTTTTCATCATCAAGAGGCATTTCTCATTTTTTAACATTCTACAAGTGAAAAAATACTGTCCTTGATTACTTTATTATAGATAGATGCTGCTCATGTGTAACACAAAGATTCTTTACCGTGCTGTTAGGGGTAAGTGCAAGGTCATCTCGAGCAGTCATATCATTTGAGACTTACTGGGAGACAATGATTATAATTTGACTTTATAGTAAGACGTTAGAAGTCATCCAGTTCTTGATGTCTTTAAGACACGCCTGGAGTTTGGATAGCGGATTAGTTTCATTTGGTTTATTGATTAAGTTGTGTGTCATCTACATTTTAATGGAAGCTAAAGAGGAACTGCACTCTTTTGAACCTCTCATTCACAATGCCTAAGTGAGACAAGAACACAGATGTCATGTTGTTTTTAACATGACATCTGTGTAAATGGTCTTATTTAATTATTTAGAATATTTGACCATTTCATGAATAGGTTCTACTCTATAAAATCAGAATATATTTATATATATATTTTTCTACATCCGTACACATTTTAATACATTTTGCATTGTATTATGAGAATTTATATTTTAATGGTCTATATATTTTTTTTTGAACATGTCATTCGTACTGTATATAATTAAAATATTTCAATATTTAATTAATACACATTATACACTATTTTACATTTCAATACAATTATTAATACTTTATTGGGGTAATTATTTAAAATATTTCACCATGTTCTGTGTAAACATTAAAAAAAAACGCTTGCAAGATGCGGATAACATTTCAGCAAACTGGGATTCACATACACTACTGTTCAAAAGTTTGGGGTCACCCAAACAATTTTGTGGAATAGCCTTCATTTCTAAGAACAAGAATAGACTGTCGAGTTTCAGATGAAAGTTCTCTTTTTCTGGCCATTTTGAGCGTTTAATTGGACCCCACAAATGTGATGCTCCAGAAACTCAATCTGTTCAAAGGAAGGTCAGTTTTGTAGCTTCTGTAACGAGCTAAACTGTTTTCAGATGTGTGAACATGATTGCACAAGGGTTTTTCTAATCATCAATTAGCCTTCTGAGCCAATGAGCAAACACATTGTACCATTAGAACACTGGAGTGATAGTTGCTGGAAATGGGCCTCTATACACCTATGTAGATATTGCACCAAAAACCAGACATTTGCAGCTAGAATAGTCATTTACCACATTAGCAATGTATAGAGTGTATTTCTTTAAAGTTAAGACTAGTTTAAAGTTATCTTCATTGAAAAGTACAGTGCTTTTCCTTCAAAAATAAGGACATTTCAATGTGACCCCAAACTTTTGAACGGTAGTGTATATTGACTATAAAGCACTCTAAAACCTCACTCAATGTCGTATATGCATGCTGTAAGTATGTAGTAACTAGGGTTGTACCGTATACTGGTACTGGTATAGTATCGCGGTACTAATGAATCAAAAACGGTACTATACTCTGTTTGAAAAGAAACGCAAACATATGCCTTCTGTGTTTTTTCTTGTATTGTGTGTGTGTGTGTGTGTGTGTGTGTGTGTGTGTGTGTGTGTGTGTGTGTGTGTACCTCTTTGTCTCCCATTGATGAGCAACAGCACCACCACATGATTAGAAATGCTCTTCACCCAAGGACCAAGGTCGCCGCCGTCCCTGCGATTTGATGCTGCAAACAATTTCTTCTTCATCCCTGAAGTAGAAATTAAAAGGAAACATTTTAATGATCAATTAACAAATTGAAAAAAAACTAATATATGATATAAAAGGGACAGACTAAGGTTGAGGGCCTTGTTTGTGGTCATTTGCTGTCTTTTGTGTAGTGCAGGGGTCGGCAACCCAAAATGTTGAAAGAGCCATATTGGACCAACAATACAACAACAAAAAAACTGTCTGGAGCCACACAAAAAAAAAAGCCATATATAAGTCTTATAATGAAGATCACACATGATGTAAGTGTCTATATTAGCTATATTTGCCTACTATCAAAATGACTTTAAAAGTCTTAAATAAGTGTTATAATGAAGACAACACATGATGTAAGTGTCTATATTAGCTATATTAGCCTACTATCAAAGGCTGACGCAAATCTTCGCAGACAGAAATGTTGTATTTTAATTTGTATTCTACACATTATTGCAACATTGGAAATCATTAGTAAAATGCAGGCTTCTCACAGGATGAGATAACTTCTGGAAATTACTGGCTCAGAATGGCCAAAGGTATAGATGTGTGTGTCCAAGTTAAATGAAACGGCAGGCTTTCTTCTCGTAATGGATTTATTACAATCTTTGCAGGCTGGGTAATGTTTGCTGTGGTCTGGAACAACATTGCACACAAACAACTGTGAGAAATGCAGCCAATATTACATACAGATAATGTCATGAGACATGCACATATAGATTAAATACACAGAGGACATAAGTAAATGAAATTAAATGATCTCAAATATACCTCCAAACGAGGCATAATGATGCAACATATACATACAGCTAGCCTAAATAGTATGTTAGCATCGATTAGCGTGCAGTCGTGGATTGACCAAATGTGCCTGATAAGCACTCCAGCAAATCAATAAAATCAACAAAGCTCACCTTTATGCATTTACACACAGTATAAAATGTTTGGTGGACAAAAAGAGACAAAGGAGTGGCATGAAACACGTCTTTCTGTGGCAGCGTCGGAGAAAGTTGTACATGTAAACACACTACGATGAGTTCAAGGATCGCTGAAATTAGTAGGACAAAACGGCGCTTGCCAAATGCTCTCATGAGTGAAGCATGTTTAATATCAACAGTGGGATTTTTAACTAGGAAGGTTTGTATCACGTTTGTCCTCCTACAGAAAGCATATTAAAACAAAAACTTTTTTTTTTTTCTTCATCTTTTTCCATTTTCATACAACGTTTTTTTATTTTTTTTATTGCCATTGAATGTAATACCGGCAAACATCGGAAGCACCCTCCACTAAATCTTATGGGAACTCGCTGACATGATAAATAACAGAACAATGGATTACACATACGAGGGCAATAATTCTACAAATCAATTCATAAGTGATGATTCAATAACCTAAGCACTAAATGGCATCTAAAAAAGATTTAGAATCTATTGCCAATGCCAAACAGTAAACTAAAGGAGGGATTATGGCACCAGGTAATAATTTGTTGTACATTATGACTATATAACTACTGTTTTTTAAATAACAAATCATATGTCATTATCATGATCCGTTGCCCGGGATCATGTTTTATTTTATTTTTACTCCCTTAGTTTTGTTTTCAGCACTCCTGGGTTTGTGTTTTAGTTGCCATGGGTGCTGATTATTTGCATCTGCCTCTGATTAGCGTTCGGGACGCTCACCTGCTCCCGGGCACTAATCAGAGAGCTATGTATTCCGGCTTTTCGCCACACTCAGTCTGGCTGTCTTGTTTGCGCTATGCAACAAGTTACGTGGGTATACCATTTGATTCCTGATTCAATGCTAAGTCTTCCTGTTAGCTATTTCCTTAGCTTCCCTCGCCATTCGGCACGCTTTTCTTGTGTTTGTTTGCATTTTCCTGTATTTTTGGATTTTGACTGATTTATGGTAAATAAATCCTTGTCTTACCTGCACATTGCCATTGTATGCATCCTGGGAAAACGATCCGCGCAATAACATACGACCCGGACGTGACGGTCATACATTAAAAAATACTTGTGATTTCAAGCTAGTACTACAAAGTACCTTTGTAAAAACATGACCAGTTGGTCTAAATATTGAAAACACGTATGGCTCGTTTTAGGCCAAGTAACCATAACAAACAATTACTTCACAATTAGGCCTGGGCCGATAGCAAATTTTGCTCGACGATATATTGCCGATAAATCTGTACCAACGATTGTCACACACACACCAGGTGTGGCGAAATTATTCTCTGCATTTGACCCATCACCCTTGTGAAATTAACCACTAATGGAATGACATACATAATTGTGGAGGTTGCCCCCCAGTGGGTTCTTTGGACCACCACACACCGACATGAGAGCCCCCAGCTCCAACCACGTCACTCTTCCCGGCTGCTGCTTATACAGAGCGACAGGTGATTAGATAACAAGGCCCAGGTGGGCCATCTACGCACCTGTCGCTGACTTCCAGGCCGGTCCTGGCACACCCCGTTCCGCTGCAGGCCCGCAGGCCACGCCCCCCTCCACAATAATATTAATGGAAGTGTACCATTTCAAATGCATTTAACTTGTATTTCTTGTATATTTTAACATTGTAATTCAAGTGTAAATGTGTAAATACCAAAATGAATAAAACAAACATATATTACAAATGAAATATAATTTGTAAGGAAAATGTTGTTCTTAAATAAATAAAAAATCACAACCAAAAGCAATACAAGAGGTTCTGTCTCTGTTAAGGAGGGGTTGGGGGACCCTCAAATATACATAATATGGTGCGCTGGTTGTAAGTGTATCTTGTGTTTTTTATGTTGATTTAATAAAAATAAAAGATTAAAAAATAAATAAACAATAAACAAAATGGCTAAATAAAGTAATGTTGGCCAAAATGATCACGGTTATCATTATTTTTGTGATATTGTTAAATGTGCTCAAAAAGTACTGATACACACACTAAAACATTTTAACCAAGTTGAATTGTATTTTAATTTTTTAACTAAAATAGACACAATATTGTATTATTATATTGTATTATATTATATTATTGTATTATTATTATATTATATTGATATTGTTCTGGCTTCATTTTTTTTGTGTGTGTGTGTTTAAATATGTTTTATCTTTTATTGTAAATTGTAAAGGGGGATCAGTTATTTCACTTCCGGTTTGTGTGACGTCACGTGAGTTCACTTCCTGTTGAACAGAGTTTGTGTGTCCGTCTGTTTCAACTTGTGCAAAAACAGAGCATACTTTATGTTTAATGTGAATACTGCCGCTCACTTGGTTGAACTGTGACGTGTTTATACAAGTTTAGATTGAGGAATGACGTTTCGTAACGGGGAAAGACGTTAATGTCTGGTGTGGATAATGCATATGTTTAAGAGTTATTTCTTTATTCATAATCATGTTTGAATCAGCTCATATTTTTCCATGTATACTCTGTATACCAGTTTCTCTTTGTCTTCAGATTGCCTGTTTAGACAGGGTCGTAAACCATCAGGAATGTGAACACAACCCCCAAGTCTCTCTTCTTATCAGTGTTGAGAGGAGGGGGGGGGGGGGGGGGGGGGGGGGATGGGGGCTTTCTTTGTGTGAAAAGAGTTGCTTTTTCCTTTGGAATGCCAGATCAACTTGGGCTACGCATTTGTATGTGTTGTTCGAGGCTGGTCTCTATTCTCAAATATTTGACAATAAATTACAAAATACCTATTCTGTGCTTGGTGGTACGTTTGAGTTCAGTTTATATGTCATCTAAGGAACTTGGGACTGACCAGCGTTTTACATCCCACTTGGAGGAACATCTGGTCAAACGCAACACTGGTGTTTACATGTTTGCATTTAAGCAAAACTTGTCTCAGTCTTACGAACCTTTCATCCACAGATTGTGTGCCTATTTACAACATGTCTCTACTTTTGCTAGCTCAATATGAGTCCAAAGAAAGACAATTGATACATTCAGGAAGGTTCCACCGTGTTGTGCATGGCAAGAAGATTAACCAGCAATGTAAAGTGGATTTTATTTTCAATTCCTGATCGTGGTTGCAACCTGGCTGTTAAAGTTAATGAGTTGTATGTTTTCAAACTGTGAGTGCACCACAGGGCTAGTGACAATGTGTGTGTGTGCGTGTCAGCATGGCGACTGTCTATAAGGAGGACAGTTCAGCTAGTTGTTGTTTTGGCTTTGTCATTGAATAGCTATGTTTGTTTGATATACTGTACAGTACTTTTTTAACATTTGTGTGTGTGTGTAAATGCTGGAACCCATTATTCATGTTCATATTGTTTCTTATAGAGAAATTTGCTATTCTATTTACGAAACCTGCTCATGGACCAAATACGTTTGGAAATTGAGGTTTCACTGTATTTATTTCTCCTACATACAAACAGTTTGATAGATGGATTGAGAAGTTTATTGACATCTTAAAGAATTGAATCCATGTAATGCTTTAAGAAGGCAAATGGATGGCACAAAAAGCCAAAAGGCTTGTTTCCATCGTGGCCCATAAAGTGACACTTAAAGCCAGCTGGCTAACTTTAGCAGAGCTCGCCGGAACAAAACAGAGGCCATTACTTGGCAGGAGGTGCAGGGATTATGTAGGTGGCTTAAAAATTGATTATTAAAAATGTTGGATCAATTTAGACTCGTAAATAACAATTGCATTTCTGATGTAAATCAGTTATTTTCAGCCCCCATAGTATTCATGGTAGTGTTGTCCCGATATCGGTACCAAAATTATTTAGATACTTTTCTAAATAAAGGGGACCACAAAAAATGGCATTTTTGGCTTTATTTTAACTAAAAAAAAATCTTAGGGTACATTAAACATATGTTTCTTATTGCAAGTTTGTCCTTAAATAAAATAGTGAACATACAAGACAACTTGTCTTTTAGTAGTAAGTAAGCAAACAAAGGCTCCTAATTTAGCTGCTGACATATGCAGTAACATTTTCCATTCTATTATTTTGTCAAAATTATTAAGGGCAAGTGTTAGGAAATTAATTATTAATCTAATTGTTCATTTACTGTTAATATCTGCTTACTTTCTCTTTTAACATGTTCTATCTACACTTCTGTTAAAATGTAATAATCACTTATTCACCTGTTGTTTGGATACTTTACATTAGTTTTGGATGATACCACAAAATTGGGTATCAATATGATACCAAGTCGTTACAGGATCATACATTGGTCATATTTAAAGTCCTCTTGTGTCCAGGGACATATTTCCTGAGTTTGTAAACATAATATAATTTTTTTTAAAACGAAAGCAGATGTTGTGATGCCAAAAAGTATCGACGTAATCATAGTGATATCGACTAAATATGCTCCTGTACTTGGTATCATTACAGTGGATGTCAGGTGTAGATCCACCAATGGCGTTTGTTTACATTTTGACGCCGGTGAGCTACAGTGTGTAGTGAAGCATATTTAGCTATTCCTCGTCCTGCAGGGATGATACTTGTAAGAAACTTACTTTATTTGTCGCCCTGGAGGCGAGGATTAGTGATTTAGAAGTAGATAAAACACTGCTGATTGCGGATGGACTTTAGCCACTAGTTAGCTTGCCATGTCTTAAAGCACCTCTTTCGGTGGGCGTTTCAGTGTTATAACTTCACCTTTATCTTTAGTTTTTAATCCAAAATGTGGCCGTTCTCCCTTTTCTGTCTACACACTGTGTCTGCTTGTAAGTACTCCGTGATTGTGCGCTGCCGAACATGCTCGTCTGCTCGTAAACCACAATGACACGACTAGGGATGATCCTCGAAACCGGTTTTCCCGGTTGTTCGATAAGAAAAGAACCGAGTCCTCGGACTCAAATCCCTTTTTGAGAACTGGTACCCTTTATCGAGACACTATAGTAAAGAAAAAGAGTTGGTTCTTTATTCGAATCCCTGAGAACGAATTCCTTCCCACAGGAAATGCCCTGTGAGACGCAATGTTATGCCCATTTGATTGTAGACTCTTACTGACACCTTGTGGCGATATGAAAATACTACGCGGCATTAGTTTGGGCACTTCCGGGTTGACGAGTCGGTTCAGTTCATGAGACAATTGAGAAGTAGACAAGTTGTGTTAGCTCCTACAAGCCTTGGAAAAGATAAGTCTGTAAGTAAACTGTTTAACTTGTTTATATAACTCAATATTAAGGTGGAAAGTGTTTCAATTTGATAGTAAGATGTCTATTGAAAAACGATTTTTGTGCACTGTTTCAATGGATGTTTTAAAGACTTAAAATGGCTGCCAGTCGTGTACTACCACCATCGAAATAGTTTCAACACTCAGAAGTATTTGTTTGATGATAGTACTGTATATTTGTGTGAAGCTAATATTTACATATTGTGTATTACATTTCAGTATGTTAATTGAATCACATAGCTTATACATTTGTCATTGTGTGTATTTCAGTTTAAAAAAAAATTAAATAACAGTCCAGTGCAAGACAAAAGTAAAGATAGAAAAAGACAAAGCAAGATCAACAACAATAAAGAGCCTAAATGGATTAATCTGCTTTGGAACTTTATTAGACGTCTTGGATTGTTTGTTAGCTGTCTGCAAAGCTGTATAACCTCAACACGTATAGTGAGGGCAGAACAGGCAATATGCAATTATTGCCAGGCTTCGCTCTCATGTAAGGGAAGATGAATTGTTGATTGATGACTGTAGTGTTCTTAGTGTCATAGTGTGTGTAGTTAGTATGTTCCAATAGCAGCAGAAGTGCACTTTTTGGAGAGCTGTATTATTTTCAGTTTTGTGCCCAAGGGACTGATTTTATTTAACACTATATTATTATTTATACACCTATAGTGATCACAGAGACAGGTTGTTTTTGTGTTACTGTATATATCTGTTTTTCTGAAAAATCCCACTTAATATACTTTGGGTAACAACAGTCAATATTTTTTTTTGTTTTTTTTTAGGGGGGTGACAGTCAATATTTTTTTATTTTTTTAATATTTTTTTTTCTTATAAAATAAAAGTGAGCTTTTGTTAAACCAAATATTGTTGTTTTTTTCCATATACAACAACCTATCTGGAATCGATAAGAGAATCGATAAGGAATCGGTTCGATAATGGGGCTCGAACTCGATAATTTCTTATCAAACATCATCCCTAGACACGACGTGACGACGACGCGGGGGTTGGGGGACCGGTATTTTTCAGAGGCGGTATAGTACCGAATATGATTCATTAGTACCGCGGTACTACACTAATACCGGTATACCATACAACACTAATACATGGCAATTCTTCTTGTTAGCGCAACATCACTAGTTTATTGAAGAGCTTTTTTCAAGTGAAATGAATAGATGTTGTCGTTGGTTGTTGTGTGCGCGTATGTGTATTTTTGTGCAGTGATTGAAGACTTGCAGGTCCAGTAACTCTGATCATTTATGTCAGGGGCGTCAAACTCATTTTAGATCGGGGGCCACATGGAGAAAAATCTACTCCCAAGTGGGCCAGACTGGTAAAATCACGGCACGATAACTTCAAAATAAAGACAACTTCAGATCTTTGTTTAAAAATAAAACTCGCACATTCTGAAAATGTACAAATCATAATGTTGTAGTTTGGTTTTTTTTACACTTACATGTTGCGGTTAATACTATTCTATCTTTATTTGTCGTTATTTATATTTTCTGAATAAATTATGTGATAATGTTCATCAGTCAACTCATTGGTGTTAATTTTCAATCCATCAAGATAAATTACAGTATGTTATTTATGTAGTTTGATCATTTTCCTCGACTGATGTACTAACATTATGTGGTTTACTTTGTACATATGTGGCATCATCTACAAAGATACAAAGAATTGCTATTGCGACATCCAGTGGACACATTTAGAACAGCTGTTTCTTTCATTCAAACCGTGGAAGTCGCCTCCCAGCAGCTCCACTGCAGACACGGCACAAGAGCCCAGCGTGCAGGTTCAACAAGGTTTTAATGAACATTTTTTCTTTCCAACAACAGTTTTCTCTCCTAGAACGTGACTTTTCAGCCACGTCCGTATCCTCCTCCCTCCTCTGCTCCCGGCCGCTTACTGTTAAAGACAACAGATGATTAGATTAACACGTACCACCTGTGAAATCTAATCGCCTGCCAGCTGTGTCTCGCCGTCAGCGCATGCCCCACCCCTGCCCCGTCCTTGCCCGATGGTGCTCTTCCTCAGTAACCATGGACAGTGGCAGTGACTTTTCCTCCTGCATGCAGCGTTGACTACACCTCCCCCCACACAAACATTTCAGGTTAATTTTTATACTTAGCAAACTCATCCCGCGGGCCGGATAAAACCTGTTTGCGGGCCTGATCCGGCCCTCGGGCCGTACGTTTGACAGCCCTGATTTATGTGTTTACAAGACATTTTATTCCTTTAAGTCATCAATCTTGTTGAAATAAATAAAAAAGACAAATTACAACGTAAGCTCATTTCAACTACGACAATAACGCAAACATTGTCCTTTTGTTGCCCTTGCGCTAGCAATAGTTATTGTTCTTCATCACCGCTGTAACAAAGTGTGACTGTTTGTCCCCCGCCGCTGCTGCTGCCGCTTTCTTAGCGTCTCCTGGGTGGAAGACTGGGATCATACAGATGGAATTCTTTGGCTTGGCAGCGCCCCTTCTTTCATTTTCTATTTGATTTGATTCGCCTAGCTGGCAGATCTTTTCGGAGCGTGCTGTTCCTTCTACGAGCAGAAAGGTTTTGACAAAAAGATGGGAACGACACAAATTAAAAACACAACCTAAACTCTAAACGAAATAAACAAGGATAAAATAAAAGGATTTTGCAATGCGACTCTTGAGTGACAGTAACAATCGGCCCTAAATGATAAAACAACGTTCATCAACACTGTGCGTCTGTCGAGACGATTTTAAGACGACAGGAATTCCATCGATCACTTTATTTAGCAAAACTGTTTTTTGTCGGATGTAACCACAAAATTTAATAATCACTTATTCTTCTGTTGTTTGATACTTTACATTAGTTTTGGATGATACCACAAATTTAGGTATCAATCCGATACCAAGTCGTTGCAAGTGAGTCCTGTTTATATTCCTCAGACCACCACATACTGCCACGAGAGCCCGGATCAGGTTTACAACACTGTTTTATTTGCATACAATCGTGCAGGTGGTTTGCTTTCCAGCAAAATGTCTGTCTGCGTCTTGTCTCTCTCGTTCCCGCTACGGCTCCAACAACGTGTCTCATCCCGGCTGCTGCTAATAAAGGCGACAGGTGATTAGATAACAAGGCCCACCTGGGCCATCTACGCACCTGTCGCTGTCTTCGAGGCCGGTCCTGGCACACCCCGTTCCGCGGCAGGCCGCAGGGCACGCCCCCCTCCACATAAACATAATATACATTTTTAAAAAACGAAAGAAGATGTTGTGATGCCAAAAAATATCGACGTAATCCTGTACTTGGTATCATTACAGTGGATGTTAGGTGTAGATCCACCAATGGCGTTTGTTTACATTTTGACGCCGGTGAGCTACGGTGTGTAGTGAAGCATGTTTAGCTATTCCTCGTCCTGCAGGGATGATACTTGTAAGAAACGTACTTTATTTGTCGCCATGGAGGCGAGGATTAGTGATTTAGAAGTAGCTAAAACACTGCAGACTGGGGCTGGACTTTAGCCGTTAGCTAGCTAGCCATGTCTTAAAGCACCTCTTCCTGAGGGCGTTTTAGTGTTATAACTTCACCTTTATCGTTAGTTTGTAAGCCAAAACGCGTCCATTGTCCCTTTTCTGTCTACACACTGATTGTGCGCTGCCGAACATGCTCCTCTGCTCGTGACGGCGACGGGGAGGGGGGGGGGCGCGCGGCGGGTGGGGGACTGGTACTTTTCAGAGGCGGTATAGTACCGTAAATCAGTGGTCCCCAAGGTTTTTGTAGCTGCGGACCGGTCAACGCTTGAAAATGTGTCCCACCAACCGGGGGGGGTGTGGGGGGGGTATGTTTTTTTGTTTTGTTTTTTGTTTTTGTTTTTTTTTTTGTCATAAAGAAATACAATCATGTGTGCTTACGGAGTGTATCCCTGCAGACTGTATTGATCTATATTGATATATAATGTATATATTGCGTTTTATATGTTGATTTAATAAAAAAATTTAAAAAAACATTTTTTTATTTTTTTATTTTTTGTGCGGCCCGGTACCAATCGGTTTACAGACCGGTACCGGGCCGCGGCACGGTGGTTGGGGACCACTGCCGTAAATGATCATTGAGTACCTTGAAGGTAGAAAAGCGCTATACCAGGATAACCCATTTATCATTTATTTATTAGTATTGCGGTACTATACTAATACCGCTATACCGTACAACCCTACACAAGAGCTTAACATATCACATTAGGAAGTCCATAAGATAACTGGTGAGCGCTGCTAAATACTAATATTCTTCTTCTTGAAACTGGCCGCCAGAAAATGTTTTTTCAGATATAAGAATGTTGTATCCAAACCTTTCTAAAGCAAAAATGTGAAGGGTTTTTTTTTTTTGAGACTTACCTTTCAGTCACGGCCAGTTCACAGACAGTTTTTCAGTAGAAAGCTGAATTCTCCAATAATTATTCAATTATATCCAATATCCTAATAATATTTGCTGTTTGCTGATAACCAGTATCGCCGTAACATGTGTGGGAGGAGGGCTCCAGCTGACCTTCAACCCTTGACCAATTGCAACAGAGGGATTGATCAGTGGGAGCGTTTTGGCCAAGTTTTAGCTGGCTTTTTACAAAACTAAAACACTATATAAAAAAATATCGAAGTGTCTATCCCCCTGTTTTTGAGTATGTGAGCCTTTCTAAGAAAAAGTCTGTTTAAAGAATAAAAAAGACAAAAGTTCTCAGAATATTTCTTCAAGGTTGGCATTCAGCAATGTTATTCAAAGTTCTGGGAATATGATCTCAAACTAAAGCAAGAGAACCCTATTGATTTTAAATAATACCCTAACAGATAATACCATTGTCACTGTCAAATCTGTCCCTTTATTATGCCTGGGTCTCAATTCTCAGAATATTTCTTCAAGGTTGGCATTCAGCAATGCTATTCACAGTTCTGGGAATATTATCTCAAATTAAAGCAAGAGAACCCTATTGATTTTAAATAATACCCAATCAGATAATACCATTGTCACTGTCAAATCTGTCCCTTTATTATGCCTCGGTCTCAATTTGTCATGGAGGGGTTTACGCTTGCTTCGGTTCGTTCTCTCAATGCAACATTGGACGGCTCCGGACGTCAGCTTTGGTTTATTAAACATAAATAATCCAAACTACCAACAGTACAGGCAACACAACAACAACAAAAAAAGGTAGGCGTGCCTAAAACACGAGAGGCTAATCACTAAAACAGATGCTATGGCATGGAACTACCAAACTTACTTGGTACAGGCGTGATACAAACAATGAAGCCACACCGAGTGACCGGAAAAGGCAGAACTAAATAGAGTCTCTGATGAGCAACAGGTGCGCGAAAAGACAGGTGAAAACCATAAGTAACCATGGTGACTAAACTCAGGAAGTGCATAACCAGGAACTAAAAGGAGTCCAAAACAAACCAATAACACAAAACATGATCCGACCACGGATCATGACACAATTCTTATCAGATTCTCATGGATTCAGGTTCCATGTTTGTGTTAGAATAAGAGCTGGGCGATACGGACGAAAAAGTATATGTCGATATATTCTTACTTAAAGGCCTACTGAAATGAAATTGTCTTATTTAAACGGGGATAGCAGATCCATTCTATGTGTCATACTTGATCATTTCGCGATATTGCCATATTTTTGCTGAAAGGATTTATTAGAGAACATCGACGATAAAGTTCGCAACTTTTGGTCGCTGATAAAAAAAAAAGCCTTGCCTGAAGTAGCATGACGTCACAGGTAGAAAGGCTCCCCCATTGTTTACAATGCAGCTAGAGCGATTCGGACCGAGAAAGCGACGATTACCCCATTCATTTGAGCGAGGATGAAAGATTCGTGGATGAGGAACGTGAGAGTGAAGGATTAGAGTGCAGTGCAGGACCGTAACTTAGGTACGAGGTCTCATTGGATTCCACACTTTCTCCTTTTTCTATTGTGTATTTTAAACCACCTCGGATACTATATCCTCTTGAAAATGAGAGTCGAGAAGGCGAAATGGACATTCACAGTGACTTTTATCTCCACGACAATACATCGGCGAAGCACTTTAGCTACGGAGCTAACGTGATAGCATCGTGCTTAACTGCATATAGAAACAAAAGAAATAAACCCCTGACTGGAAGGAAAGATAGAAAATCAACAATACTATTAAACCATGGACCTGTAACTACACGGTTAATGCTTTCCAGCCTGGCGAAGGTTAACAATGCTGTTGCTAACGACGCCATTGAAGCTAACTTAGCAACCGGACCTCACAGAGCTATGCTAAAAACACTAGCTATCCACCTACGCCAGCCAGCCCTCATCTGCTCATCAACACCCGTGCTCACCTGCGTTCCAGCGATCGACGGTGCGACGAAGGACTTCACCCGATCACAGATGCGGTCGGCGGCCCGGAGACGGAGGAAGTTAAGGTGAGTTCGGCGGCTAGCGCGTCTGCTATCCACCTCTCAGTCCTCCTGGTTGTGTTGCTGTAGTCCGCCGCTAATACACCGATCCCACCTATAACTTTCTTCTTTGCAGTCTCCATTGTTCATTGAACAAATTACAAAAGATTCACCAACACAGATGTCCAGAATACTGTGGAATTTTGCGATGAAAACCGAGCTTTTTGTATTGGATCCAATGTGTCCGAATACTTGACGTCACGCGCATACGTCATCATACATAGACATTTTCAACCGGAAGTTTAGCGGGGAAATTTAAAATTGCACTTTATGAGTTAACCCGGTCGTATTGGCATGTGTTGCAATGTTAAGATTTCATCATCGATATATAAACTATCGGACTGCGTGGTCGGTAGTAGTGGCTTTCAGTAGGCCTTTAACCCAGTTAGTCAAGATGGGTATTAACAGCACAGAAAATAAACTGTTTAAGTAGCACAGAATTACATAACATAAATAAAATAGAAACATATTCTTTCTACGTAAAATAAATAACATAGCTGTGCAAATAATACAAAATGTATCAAAGTCAGATAAAAACTACATTTGCAGGCTGGCACTTTTTAATTCCCGGTCGACGATGTGATGGACTGTCACACACGTACGGTTCTGGTCAGCGCCAAGTAAGTGACTTGACTTAATTGTGCGGCTATGATGTTGGCAGCATTTCTCGTGCGAAATATGCTTGGCAACTGAAGAACAGTTTCGATTTGGGTTTACATGGTAAACAACTCAAATGAATGTTTTATCCAGACACCAAATGTGGCCAAGTAGACACATTGGGGCTTTCCTGGACGTGGTCTACATCAGTGGTCCCCAACCACCGGGCCACGGCCCGGTACCGGTCCGTGGACCGATTGGTACCGGGCCGCGACCGCACAAGAAATTTAAAAAAAATATTTTTTTAATTTTTTTAATTTATTTATTAAATCAACATAAAAAACACAATATATACATTATGTATCAATATAAATCGATACATTCTGCAGGGATACAGTCCGTAAGCACACATGATTGTATTTCTTTATGACAAAAAAAAAAAAAAATTTTTTTTTACTACCCACCATCCCCCCTAATTTCCGCAAGTACAAAAAGGTTGCTGGTCTACATCGCTAAAAAAAAATCTAAAGAAGAGAATCCATCTGCCATCTTCCACTAGTTTATTTAATATATAAATCACCCTCTTGAATATTCCCTCTTCTCTTCTACGACTCTCTCGTCGTCATTTGGGACGTCTGTTGTGATTTCCCTTCCTGGTTCCATGACCCGCCCTATCTTGCCTCTGATTGGCCTGTCCCTAATGTTTTGCCCTAATCTCAACCAATCGTGACTCATCATTGTAAACAACCAACCAATTACGTCTTGGAAGGAGGAAGGGGGGCGGGGAGAGAACAAGGAACACAACAAATAAGCGGCGTTTGGCCATTTTAACGTGAAATAAATGATACCGATATTACGATATTTTGTTAATTCATATCTTGTTTAAAAATATATCGATATATCTTACAAACGCGATATATCGCCCAGCCCTAGTTGTAATTAATGGCATCCTCTGGTCTCTGTATGTGTTTAATAATTAGTTAATAATTTATTCTTATTAATATTGATACTGTTGTTGATACTATTCATTTTGGTTTGACTACTTTTGGATTGTTTTGTGTCATGTTTGTGTGTCAGAATTGCGCCGTTGATTGCTATTTTGATTGTTGCTGGGCCGGGTTTGGTTTTGGAATTGGAATTGTATCGTTATGGTATTATTGTGTATTATTTTGTTGGATTGATTAATAAAAATTTTTTTAAAAAATCAATAATTAGTCCAATGTGCTACAATAAAAATGCACTTCCATTTTATGTTTTTTTTTTAAACTCTGGTGGGAATCCTGCTGCTCTTCTGTCTGTGGAGGAAGCAGCAGGCTGGAAAGAGGAAGCAGGAGTAGACTGAGCCAATAATACACCTCCTAAGAACAACTTTTCAACATGGAAGCTCTTGATCACGGGGGGGCAAAGTGCAACCCGGTTCGTGTGGAAATAATATCAAACAAAAAACAACCATCTAAATTAGGACGGTCAAATTTAACCAGTTAACTCGTGATTAATCATAAAAAAATGTGCATTAATCGTGTATCAATGCAGATTAATCACCCAATTTATTTTAACTGTACATGCTCCTTCACCTTAAAGGCCTACTGAAAGCCACTACTACCGACCACACAGTCTGATAGTTTATATATCAATGATGAAATCTTAACATTTAAACACATGTCAATACGGCCGGGTTAACTTATAAAGTGACATTTTAAAATTCCCGCCACACTTCCGGTTGAAAAACTCCTTTGGATATGATTTATGCGCGTGACGTCACAAAAGCAACGGAAGTGGTTGGACCCCATCGGACCCGATAGAAAAGCCTCTTGTTTTCTTCGACAAAATTCCACATTATTCTGGACATCTGTGTTGGTGAATCTTTTGCAATTTGTTTAATGAACAATGGAGACTACAAAGAAAAACGTTGTAGGTGGGATCGATCGGTGTCTTAGCGGCTAAGTACAATACTGTAATATCTGTGATATTTGCATTAGTGTACTGTCTTTAAGGGTTTGGGGAACGCGCATGCGCGAGTGAGTTGGCGGAGAACTTGTGTGTGTGAGCGTGAGTTTTGGCTAACAGCAGCTCGTGTATGTGTGTGCGTTACTTTTTGAACTACAACCAGTTACCGCTTTTTAATAAAGCGATTGAGCAGCGCTTCCTCGTCTGTGTGACTCCTTCTCCACTGCGGGGCATTACAATACTTACAGCAACACAACAAGGACTACTTACCCTGACGCCTAGCCGATGCTTGCCGCCAAACCCACGGATTAAGTCCTTCGTCGTGCCGTTGATCGCTGGAACGCAGGTGAGCACGGCTGTTGATGGGTTTCTATCTTCATTTGAGAACGATGCTATCGCGCTAGCTCAGTAGCTAAGTGTGTCACCGATGTATTGTCTTGGAGATAAGTCACTTTAAATGTCCATTTCGCGTCCTCGACTCTCATTTTCAAGAGGATATAGTATCCGAGGTGGTTTCAAATACAAATCCGTGATTCACAATAGAAAAAGGAGAGAGTACATAGTTCTGTGAGGTCTGGTTGCTAAGTTAGCTTCAATGGCGTCGTTAGCACAGCATTGTTAACCTTCGCCAGGCTGGAAATCATTAACCGTGTATTTACATGTCCACGGTTTAATAGTATTGTTGATTTTCTATCTATCCTTCCAGTTGGGGGTTTATTTATTTTGTTTCTATCTTCATTTGAGAACGATGCTATCGCGCTAGCTCAGTAGCTAAGTGTGTCACCGATGTATTGTCTTGGAGATAAAAGTCACTTTAAATGTCCATTTCGTGTTCTCGACTCTCATTTTCAAGAGGATATAGTATCCGAGGTGGTTTAAAATACAAATCCGTGATCCACAATAGAAAAAGGAGAGTGTGGAATCCAATGAGCCAGCTTGTACCTAAGTTACGGTCAGAGCAAAAAAAGATACGTCCATCACTGCCTCTCTGTAATGTTCCTCATCTACGAATCTTCCATCCTCGCTCAAATTAATGGGGTAATCATCACTTTCTCGGTCCGAATCTCTCTCGCTCCATTGTAAACAATGGGGAAATGTGAGGAATATTACCTCCTGTGACGTCACGCTACTTCCGGTACAGGCAAGGCTTTTTTTTATCAGCGAGCAAAAGTTGCGAACTTTATCGTCGATTTTCTCTACTAAATCCTTTCAGCAAAAATTTGGTAATATCGCGAAACGATCAAGTATGACACATAGAATGGATCTGCTATTCCCGTTTAAATTTTAAAAAATCATTTCAGTAGGCCTTTAACTGCGGATGGTTACCTGCGTGGGTTGTTATACGGCCGGTGATCAGGTCGATGCTTACGCCGGTGCAAAGTTGAATGAGGAGACTCTTGTCTGTTTTGCTCCAAAATACACACAATGGAACTTTAGATATTGTTACCAGGTTTTGAGGAAATAAATGATGTATTTTTAGTAAAACAATTCAAAAAAGGTGTTTGAATTTCTGACAATAAATTTGCATTTGTGTCAAAATTTGGAGGTATTTTTTAAAGTCAACTTGAATTATGCAAAGTTTAAGACATCTGATTAAAAACATGAATAATTGGACATCACTAGTGAAAATGTAAGCAAAAAAGAATGTCATGAGAAAAAGCTGATGTTTTGATACTTACAACACTATGTCACCAACAAAAACGGAAGTTTTCTCTTAAAATATTTTTTGCCTTTTTTTTCTTCTTTTTTAAAATAAAATTAAACCATTTGAAATGGCTCCCGCATGTTTTGACTTTCTAAGTATGCCAGCCTTGGTGAAAAAAGTTTGACACCCCTGATCTATGTACAAAACCCAAAACCAGTGAAGTTGGCACATTGTGTAAATGGTAAATAAAAACAGAATACAATGATTTGCAAATCCTTTTCAACTTATATTCAATTGAATAGACTGCAAAGACAAGATAATTAATGTTGAAACTGAGAAACTTCATTTTTCTTTGCAAATAATCTTGAACTTAGAATTTATTGGCAGCAACACATTGAAAAAAAGTTGGCACAGGGGCATTTTTACCACTGTGTTACATGGCCTTTCCTTTTAACAACACTCAGTAAACATTTGGGAACTGAAGAGACCATTTTTTGAAGCTTTTCAGGTGGAATTCTTTCCCATTCTTGCTTGATGTACAGCTTAAGTTGTTCAACAGTCCGGGGGTCTCCCTCGTGGTATTTTAGGCTTCATAATGCGCCACACATTTTCAATGGGAGACAGATCTGGACTACAGGCAGGCCAGTCTAGTACCCGCACTCTTTTACTATGAAGCCACGTTGATGTAACACATGCAGAATGTGGCTTGGCATTGTTTTTCTGAAATAAGCAGGGGCGTCCATGAAAAACACGTTGCTTGGATGGCAACATATGTTGCTCCAAAACCTGTATGTACCTTTCAGCATTAATGGCGCCTTCACAGATGTGTAAGTTACCCATGTCTTGGGCACTAATACACCCCCATACCATCACACATGCTGGCTTTTACACTTTGCGCCTAGAACAATCCAGATGGTTCTTTTCCTCTTTGGTCTGGAGGACACAACGTCCACAGTTTCCAAAAACACTTTGAAATGTGGACTCGTCAGACCACAGAACACTTTTCCACCTTGCATCAGTCCATCTTAGATGAGCTCGGGCCCAGCGAAGCCGGCGGCGTTTTTGGGTGTTGTTGATAAATGGCTTTCGCTTTGCATAGTAGAGTTTTAACTTGCACTTACAGATGTAGCGACAAACTGTAGTTCCTGACAGTGGTTTTCTGCAGTGTTCCTGAGCCCATGTGGTGATATCCTTTACACACTGATGTCGCTTTTTGATGCAGTACCGCCTGAGGGATCGAAGGTCACGGGCATTCAATGTTGGTCTACGGGCTTGCGCTTACGTGCAGTGATCTCTCCAGATTCTCTGAACCTTTTGATGATATTACGGAGCGTAGATGGTGAAATCCCTAAATTCCTTGCAATAGCTGGTTGAGAAATGTTGTTCTTAAACTGTTGGACAATTTGTTCACATCCTTGTTTGTGAATGACTGAGCATTTCATGGAAGCTGCTTTTATACCCAATCATGGCACCCACCTGTTCCAAATAGGTGTTTGATGAGCACTCCTCAACTTTCTCAGTCTTTTGTGCCACTTGTGCCAGCTTTTTTGAAAGATGTTGCAGGCATCAAATTCCAAATGAGCTAATATTTGCAAAAAATAACAACGTTTACCAGTCCGAACGTTAAGTATCTTGTCTTTGCAGTCTATTCAATTGAATATAGGTTGAAAAGGATTTGCAAATCATTGTATTTATTCATTTTTTTACGATTTACCCAACGTGCCAACTTCACTGGTTTCGTGTTTTGTAAATAAATGGACAAAATGCACTTATGTCACTGTAGTTTTTTTGTGTATCTGCTTTTTAAAGTCGTTATTTTTTACAGTCCTTTTCTTAGGTTTTGTTGGAAGCATATAGAAAAAAATTAACAAACATGCAAGTTTTTACAACACTTACTTGTTTTTACTTTTTCTTGAGTACTATATAAAGAAATCTTACTGGCCAGACAATGTTATTTGGCAAAATTCCCGAATGTGCACCTTTATTCGGATCAGCACCAAAATGCAATTCCTGCATCTTTCACCACACCTGGAAAAAGTTGCATGTTTTCATCACCATGATTAACTGTTACAATGTCACGTGCAGATATGGAGACATGGTGCCAAAGACCATTGCCGGGAAGATCTTCGGGTCCATCTGCTCGCTGAGCGGCGTGCTGGTGATCGCCCTGCCAGTGCCCGTCATCGTGTCCAACTTCAGCCGCATCTACCACCAGAACCAGAGGGCGGACAAACGCCGCGCCCAGAAGGTATTTAACTATTAATGATGATCTTAAATAATTCAAATAAATACATAGTATAATCTATATCAGGGGTCACCAACGCGGTGCCGGCGGGCACCAGGTAGCCCGTAAGGACCAGATGAGTAGCCCGCTGGCCTGTTCTTAAAAATAGCTCAAATAGCAGCACTTACCAGTGAGCTGCCTCTATTTTTAAAATGTTATTTATTTACTAGAAAGCTGGTCTCGCTTTGCTCGACATTTTTAATTATGTTTTTTTTTTTTTTTTTTTTTTTTTTTTTTTATAATGTCCTGC
This sequence comes from Entelurus aequoreus, assembly GCF_033978785.1. NCBI lineage: Eukaryota > Metazoa > Chordata > Actinopteri > Syngnathiformes > Syngnathidae > Entelurus > Entelurus aequoreus. The sequence continues at coordinate 31,278,422 of NC_084756.1, read as the reverse complement.
CCAGCTTCTCGGGCAAATCATATAGCAGATGTAGATGCCCATATCGGCTGTTCAGATTTACTTTACAAAAGAGAAGTGTAGGATACTTCTCTTGTTGCCTTACTTGTATTTTGACTTTATTAAATGTATTTATATTATCATTTGGTGCAGCCGGGCCGGAGCAGGAGGGGATAGAAAGAGAGAAAAAGGAAGACAGAGGGGGGAATTGTGGGGACAAGAGGGGGATTAGACAGAGAGACAAAAACAACAACAGCAAACACAACAACAACAACAACAGAGCAACATCAGCAAATACGACATGTACAAATATGATGGTAAAAGTAATAGCAAATAAGCAGTTAGACATTTTTAATTCTAAGAGAGACAAAACTCAAATAGAATTTGAAAATCCAAGAAAATATTTTAAAGACTTGGTCTTCACTTGTTTGAATAAATTCATTCTTTTTTTTCCTTTGCTTCTTATAACTTTCAGAAAGACAATTTTAGAGAAAAAATACAACCTTAAAAATGATTTTAGGATTTTTAAACACATACCTTTTTACCTTTTAAATTCCTTCCTCTTCTTTCCTGACAATTTAAATCAATGTTCAAGTAAATTTATTTTTTTTATTGTAAAGAATAATAAATACATTTTAATTTAATTCTTCATTTTAGCTTCTGTTTTTTCGACAAAGAATATTTGTGAAATATTTCTTCAAACTTATTATGATTAAAATTCAAAAAAATTATTCTGGCAAATCTAGAAAATCTGTAGAATCAAATTTAAATCTTATTTCAAAGTCTTTTGAATTTCTTTTAAAAATGTTGTTCTGGAAAATCTAGAAGAAATAATGATTTGTCTTTGTTAGAAATATAGCTTGGTCCAATTTGTTATATATTCTAACAAAGTGTAGATTGGATTTTAACCTATTTAAAACATGTCATCAAAATTCTGAAATTAATCTTAATCAGGAAAAATTACTAATGATGTTCCATAAAAAGATTCGAATTAGCTAGTTTTTCTCCTTTTTTTGGTTGAATTTTGAATTTTAAAGAGTCAAAATTGAAAATAAACTGTTTCAAAATTGAATTGTCTTTTTTTTTCGTGTTTTCTCCTCTTTTAAACCGTTCAATTAAGTGTAAATATCATTAATTATTAATAATAACATAGAGTTAAAGGTAAATTGAGAAAATTGGCTATTTCTGGCAATTTATTTAAGTGTGTATCAAACTGGTAGCCCTTCGCATTAATCAGTACCCAAGAAGTAGCTCTTGGTTTCAAAAAGGTTGGTGACCCCTGATCTATATCATGATGGGGATTTCATTAGACTGCAGCTTGATGATAGTTTCTATCAAAGACACGCTGATAAAGATAAAAATAAATAGTTTGACCCGAATCAGACACCAGCACTTTAACTCACCACACAGCAAAAACTGAAATCTAAGTAAGATGAAATATCTCAAATAAGGGTGATATTTGCTTATTTTATGTCTGATAAGATAATTCTTCTCACTAAGCAGATTTTATGTTAGAGTGTTTTACTTGTTTTAAGGGTTTTGGTCCTAAATGATCTCAGTAAGATATTACAGCTTGTTGCTGAGGTTTTATGACCTACACTACACATTGAAATGTCCTTATTTTTGAAGGAAAAGCACTGTACTTTTCAATGAAGATAACTTTAAACTAGTCTTAACTTTAAAGAAACACACTCTATACATTGCTAATGTGGTAAATGACTATTCTAGCTGCAAATGTCTGGTTTTTGGTGCAATATCTACATAGGTGTATAGAGGCCCATTTCCAGCAACTATCACTCCAGTGTTCTAATGGTACAATGTGTTTGCTCATTGGCTCAGAAGGCTAATTGATGATTAGAAAACCCTTGTGCAATCATGTTCACACATCTGAAAACAGTTTAGCTCGTTACAGAAGCTACAAAACGGACCTTCCTTTGAGCAGATTGAGTTTCTGGAGCATCACATTTGTGGGGTCAATTAAACGCTCAAAATGGCCAGAAAAAGAGAACTTTCATCTGAAACTCGACAGTCTATTCTTGTTGTTAGAAATGAAGGCTATTCCACAAAATTGTTTGGGTGACCCCAAACTTTTGAACGGTAGTGTATATATATATATATATATATATATATATATATATATATATATATATATATATATATATATGTATATATATATATATATATATATATATATATATATATATATATGTGTATAAAAGATCTTGCATGTATTTTAAAATAAAGTTTAAATTCAGATACTTCAGTAAAGTACTTCAGTTTTCTTGGCAGTTTGTGCTTAGTATACATAATATTTTATTTGTTTAATTTTAAACCGAAAAATGTTTTTTTTTTTGCATTTATTTGTTAATTTTCACTGTATTTACCGGTATTTATTTTTAAGCAGAGGGCCAGTAAACACTGCGAGGCTGTATAGTCAGGCATTTCGACCGGCATGAAGTGGAAAACGCTGGTTCTCCTGTTGACTGTCGAACTTTCATCTGAAACTCGACAGTCTATTCTTGTTCTTAGAAATGAAGGCTATTCCACAAAATTGTTTGGGTGACCCCAAACTTTTGAACGGTAGTGTATATTGAGTAAAACATGCTTGAAACTAGAATATCAACTGTTGCAAAGCTGTGTCATCAACACTCACAAGTATAAAAGTACTTTTTTATAGTAATAATTTCTTACTTCAGGTATGGAGAAAAAAAATCATGATGTATGCATATCATTATGTCAAGACAATGGCACTAGCACTTACTTAATTTAAGAATATTTTTTAACATATTGAGCAAAAAGATCTCTTTTTCATACCGAGAAAAATGCACTTATTAGTGAGAATATACTTATTTTAAGGTATTTTTTGGGTTCATTGAGGTAAGCTAATTTGACTTGTTTTGGAAAGTCTTGAAAAGACAAATTTTCTTGTTCTATTGGCAGATAATTTTGCTTAGTTCAAATAAAATACCCCTCATTTTATTGTATTTTTTTCTTGTTTTTGAACACTGACTTTTAGCAGTGCAAGTGTAGAATTGTGCTGCCCTTTCCGTTTGACATTCTTGTACACACTCCACAGCCGAGTGTTAAATGTTAGCCATCCGCTCAAGTGGGCCTGACCTTTCCACGCGGCCACATAAGAGAATCATCACTGTACTATAGAGAGGGTTTGTGGATAGCACATTGTCAAGTCGTTAGGCATGGTAAGAATGCCAGGCACACTGGACACTACATTAGGTACATCCAGGTCTTGTCGACAGAATCATTTGGGTGGTTTTACTGAGGAGTCGTGTGTGTTTTTGTTTTGCATAGACAACATGGCGTCTGTCTGTAGTCTCATTTTTCCTTTACTGTTTTTTGTAAACAACAAAACTGTTTTAGCCAGGGGTGTCCGAACTTTTTCCACTGAGGGCCGCACACTGAAAAATCAATGTATTGGTTTTTATTTTAAAAACCAATACAATATATGTATAAAAAATATACATGTAGGCCTCCACTCAGGCTCGATCCCGGGGACCCCAAAGGGTTTTGGTCAAAAAAATATTAAAAATGTGTCATTATTCAGTATTATTATTTTTATTATTCCAGTTTTAAATCTCTATATCAACATTAGGTCTATCTGTCAATATAACGTTTTTAAAGATTTAAGTTGTATGCTCTTTTTGTCAAAGAAAACTCTTTTTTTTTAAATGGAAAAAAACACAAAATATGCAATATTTTCACCCAATACATTTTTTAAGTGGAATATTTGAGATTATATAATAATCTGACCCTTAAAAAGGTCAATAACTCATAACAACATTCATTTTAATTCATTATTATTTTTTTGAGCAATGACACTTAAAAAAAAATCACACTAAAATTATTGGGGATCCAAAAGGGATTTTTCAACACTCATTAAAGTGTTGAAAAAAAAAAATTAGAATTTTTTTTTACTGCCCTTCTTTAAAAAAAACAGCTCAGTTTTTTATATGGCAAACACAAAATATGCTACATTCTCCCCAAAAAATATCTCAAAGTGGAATATTTAACGTGACGTAATTGGAGCCTTCAATAGGTTAGTAATTCATAATGACATTGATTTTGATACATTATTATTTTTTAAAGAAAGAAACAGCCTGCAGGGCAGCTTTGTGTTATTAAGAGTAAACATGGCAACATTTTCTTGTTACATTTCACCTGTTTGCTCTTTTATACCACTTTTTAAGTTTTATCATTTTTTTAATCGTATTTTTAAAATGTGCCGTGGGGCCGTTAAAACATGACCTGCGGGCCGCACTTTGGACACCCCTGGTTTTAGCAGTGCGCTTGAACACAGCAGCCACTCTCTCCTTGGGTTTAGGAACTCCGCCCCAAATATAATGATCACTTTTGATACAAATATTCATAAACAATACGGTAGTTAGGAGAATTACCATATTTTCCGGACCATAGGGAGCATGAATGGTCAATTTTCGATCTTTTTTTCATATATAAGGCGCACCGGATTATAAGGTGCATTAAAGGAGTCATATATTTTATTTTTTTTCTAAATGTAAAACACTTCCTTGTGGTCTACATAACATTTAATGGTGGGTTCTTTGGTCAAAATGTTGCATAGATTATGTTTTACAGATCATCTTCAAACCTCTTTCTGACAGTCGCTTCAGGATCTGCCGGTGTTATTTACGTGGCTCACCTTCGGCAGCGTCTTCTCCCCGTCATCTTTGTTGTAGCGGTGTAGCGTGCAAGGACGGGAGTGGAAGAAGTGTCAAAAGATGGAGCTAACTGTTTTAATGACATTCAGACTTTACTTCAATCAATAACGGAGCAGCATCTCCTCATCCGTGGTTCACTAGTGCAACAACAATGCTAGAAATGTGTCCCGTGAAAAACTGTCCGGCCGGAGCTCTCTAATAACTAAAGTTCCTTGGGTGAATAATGTAAACTCACTACACCGGTATGTTTTAGTGCTTTCATGGCGAGTTTACTGACAGATATAAGTAAGAACTTTACACTACTTTATATTAGAAATGGCAACAGCGGAGGATGAATATTCCATAGCAAGAAGATAGAGAAAAAGAAGAAGCTTAACGACTACGGTGTCACCACAGAGTACTGAGATCGGTAGGTCGTGAGTTCAAACCCTGGCCGAGTCATACCAAAGACTATAAAAATAGGACCCATTACCTCCCTGCTTGGGACTCAGCATCAAGGGTTTAAATTGGGGGTTAAATTACCAAAATGATTCCTGAGTGCGGCCACCGCTGCTGCTCACTGCTCCCCTCACCTCCCAAGGGATGGAACAAGGGCATGGGTGAATTGCAGAGGGTAATTTCACCACACCTAGTGTGTGTGTGACTATCAGTGGTACTTTATAACTTTTTTAAAAAACTTTTTTAACCGTTTACACTACGCCGGATAAGGTTATCCAGGGTAAATCCCACCTAACTTTATCCGTGTCCACATACAACAATGCCACCGTTTAAGACCCCCGCCCCCCTCCGTCCGCCGGCACAACGCGACCTAGTACGCATGCGCGGAAAATGCGCACGTCATAGTCACTTCCGGTGTAGCTTTGTGTGCAAGTTCTTAAATTTAACTTATCTGAACAATATCCAGTGTTGTGGTATTTCAATGAACTGGAATCCAGTGTGGTGTGGGGCCCTATTGTAGTGAATCACACCTGAGCCATCATAAATTAATCAAATCTTTATTAGACACGTAAACAATGTGATAAAGCAGTGGTCCCCAACCACCGGGCCGCGGCCCGGTACCGGTCCGCGGACCGATTGGTACCGGGCCGCACAAGAAATTATTATTATTATTTTTATTTATTTTTATTTTTTTTAAATGAAATCAACATAAAAAGCACAATATATAAATTATATATCAATATAGATCAATACAGTCTGCAGGGATACAGTCCGTAAGCACACATGATTGTATTTATTTATGTAAAATAAAAAAATTTAAAAAAAAATTTTTTAATTTTTTTTTTTGTAAATAAATGTGTGGCTGCGGGCCGCAAATGGCCCCCGGGCCGCACTTTGGACACCCCTGCTCTTAAGGTATTCATGTGTGATTTCCACAAGCGTCTGTACATGTGGAAGAAGGAGAAACACGGGCATGTCTGGATGACTCTCCTCCATATTTCCGGGGGTTAGCTCCGGTTGTTATGAAGCTGGCTGTGGCGTGTTCTTTCTGATGTCACTTCCTGTGTGGGGCGCGTTCCTTCTGACTTCCTCTCCGAACTCAGTTTGTAAACGATCAATTTGTCCATACAAAGCGAAGAACCGGAGATTCAAGAAATACACGGCGCACTTACCCGTGTAAAAAATTATCCAAGGAGGGGGACCTTAAACGATAGTTTAGTGTGGCTGAAACGGGGCTTAGGCTAAATAATTATTTGTTTAAGGGGTTATCCGGCTTAGTGTAGACCAGGGGTGTCCAAAGTGCCGCCCGGGGGCCATTTGTGACCCGCAGCTAATTGTTTACCGGCCCGCCACACATTCTGGAAATGCTATTGCAAAATTTTTTAAAAAACATAAAAAAATGTGGAATGAGGTGAAATCTAACTAGAAAAAGTTGCAATGTTGACACAAAGCTGCCGTGCAGGCTGTTTTGTTTCTTTTGTCTATCTTTATTTTAATTTTTTTTGCCATTGTTAAAAAAAAAAAATCAATGTTTTATTGACCTATTCAAGGCTCCAATTATTTAAAATATTTCACTTTAAAATGTTTTATGTGGAAAATATTGCATACGGTATATTGTGTGGTTGCCATATACAAATATCAACGTTTTCTTTGACAAAAGAGCATAAAACAAACAAAATAATAGTTCAAACGTAAAATCGACAGATATATCTGAAGTTGATCTCGTAACTTAGGTGTTGAAAGTAAAAAAAAAACTAATAAAAATGTATCACTTTATGAGCGGGGCACCTTTTGGATCCCAAATATATTTAATGGGATTTTATTCATCTTTTCACTGTGATTACTCAAAAATAATAATAAATTAAAATCAATGGTGTCCTGCATTATTGGTCTTTTTAAGGCTCTAATTACTTCACATCAAACATTGCTTTCTGAATGTTTTTGGCAGTGGGGGAAATACTGCATATTTCAGTTTTATTATAAAAAACTAAGTTGTCTTTGACAGGAAAGGCTTTTTTTTTTTTAAACTTAATATCAACCTGAAGTTGATATACTGTAGAGATTTACTGTAAGCGTTAAATAAATTCAAAAAATAATAATTTAACTTTTTTTTAACAAATTTTAACATTTTAATAATTGAGACCCTTTATGGCCCTAAAGGTAAAAAAAATTAAAATCCATATATTGTGATATGGTTTTGAAAATGAAAAATATCAAATTGGCCCCCGCATGCTTTAATTTTCCCGTGTGCGGCCCTCAGTGGAAAAAAGTTTGGACACCCCTGGTGTAGACATAGCCTTAGACTGCAGTGACTGGGTGTTGAGTGTTGACTCATTGCTATACAAGCTGTCCCTAAGTATATCTAAGTTGACTTTTTATAGTAGGCTATTGTCCCCTGTGAAGATATACAGTAATACTGTAACCTCTGTGAGATACTGTACTACGATCAATATAACTTTCACCTTGAAGGATTCGCTGTTCTTATTTATTGCAGTCCTTTTAAAACATTAAAAACACATTTTAGATTACAACTCTGCTAAATAAAGTCCTGCCAGGTTTTATTGTAAAGTAATCAACAAAGCAGTAGACTTCCACTCTGGGTTTTTTTTTCTCGTGATGGCGCAAAGTGACCTGTTAAATGGACAATAATTCCCACAGCCACACTCAAGTACCTTGTAGAAAGTCTTCCCGCAAGAGCGAAAGCTCTAATGCTTAAGGACGTTTCACTTCCTGTTGGGGAAGATGTGTGTTGTTGTTCCTCGCACTTGACAACCGCTCATTTGTCTCCCTCTACAATTACAAAGTCACCCAGGGAGTTTTTTGCAAAAAGGACTTCTTCTCCATTGCAGGCACAACATAGAAAGTCGATTATGCAAAGTCCATGAAGTCTCTGAAGACTGTACCTACTTGGTGTGCGTATCCTTTTCACCATTCATCCAAAAAAATATGCCTTCGAATTACCTTACAAAAATGTGTGCTATTTGTTTATTCCTGCGCAAATGAATTGAGTGGCGCCTTCAATCAGACACTAAACAAGACAAAGAGATTGAAGATGGAATATTTGTCTTCAAGGAGATATCAGGAAGTACAAAGATAGAGGAACATATGCTTATAGTAGGTCAGGGGTGTCCAAAGTTTGGCCCGGGGGCCATTTGCGGCCCGCAGCTCATGTTTTACCGGGCCGCTGCACATCATTCTAAAAATACTAAAACTTTTTTTTTTTTAAACATTAAAACGTGGAATAAAAGAGCAAATAGGTGAAAAGCAACGAGAAAAAAGTTGACTCTAAAAACACAATTTTTTTAAATAATTTTTCAAAAAATAATAATGAGTCAAAATCAACGTTGCTATGAATTATTGACTGATTTAAGGACAAAAAGGACACAAATACAACAAACACGAAAAATATGAAAATTGTTTTAAAAAATACATACAAATTATATACTAATACTAATTATACTAATTATTATATTTATTGTTATTATAAATATACTAAACTAATTTCACTATATATTATCTGAAGCTGATATAGAGATTTAAGTGTTGAATGTAAAAAAAAAAAAAATTACAAAAAAAAGCATGACCATTTTATGAGTGGGGCACTTTTGGATCCCCAAAAATTTTTGTGGAATTAAAAAACACCTGTCTTTGCTAAAAAAAAAAAAAATAATAATAAATTCAAATCAATTTTGCTATGAATTATTGACCTATTTAGGGATCAAATTACTTCACATCAAATATTCCACTTTGAAAATCTTTTTGGGAAAAATATTGTATATTTGGTATTTTTGCCCCAAAAAATTGGGTGACTTATTTTTAACCTTTTTTTAAGACTGAAACCCTTCTGGGTCCCTAGGACCTAACTTGAGCGAGCCCCAAAGGTTAAAAAAAAAAGTGTATATTGTATTGGTTTTGAAAATGAAGAAAATATCAAAATGGCCCCCGCGTGCTTTGATTTTTCAGTGTGCGGCCCTCGGTGGAAAAAGTTTGGACACCCCTGTAGTAGGTGATGAATAAGCCAAAAAATGTATACTATAAGACAGTGTTTTTCAACCACTGTGCCGCGGCACACTAGTGCGCCGTGAGATACAGTCTGATGTGCCGTGGGAGATTATCTAATTTCACCTATTTGGGTTAAAAAAGTTTTTTTGCAAACCAGTAATTATAGTCTGCAAATGATGTGTTGTTGTTTAGTGTTGATGCTGTCTAGAGCTCGACAGAGTAACCGTGTAATACTCTTCCATATCAGTAGGTGGCAGCCGGTAGCTAATTGCTTTGTAGATGTCGGAAACAACGGGAGGCAGTGTGCAGGTAAAAAGGTGTCTAATGCTTAAACCAAAAATAAACAAAAGGTGAGTGCCCCTAAGAAAAGGCATCAAAACTTAGGGAAGGCTATGGAGAACGAAACTAAAACTGAACTGGCTACGAAGTCAACAAAAACAGAATGCTGGACGACAGCAAAGACTTACTGTGGAGTAAAGACGGCGTCCACAATGTACATCCGTACATGACATGACAATCAACAATGTCCCCACAAAGAAGGATAAAAACAACTGAAATATTCCTGATTGCTAAAACAAAGTAGATGCGGGAAATATCGCTCAAAGGAAGACATGAAACTGCTACAGGAAAATACCAAAAAAAGAGAAAAAGCCAACAAAATAGGAGCACAAGACAAGAACTAAAACACTACACACAGGAAAACAGCAAAAATCTCAAAATAAGTCAGGGCGTGATGTGACAGGTGGTGACAGTACACCTACTTTGAGACAAGAGCTATATTGATGCATGCTTGGTTATGGTTTAAAGTCATATCCAACAATTGCGACAACGACTTTTTACTGTCAACCGAGTTTCGTTTTTTAATGATTTCTGCTGGTGGTGTGCCTTCGGATTTTTTCAACGCAAAAAATGTGCCTTTGCTCAAAAAACGTTGAAAAATACTGCTATAAGAAAATCACTACCAACATTTAAACAGTGTTACTTCTATCCTGGAATAAAGCTTATTGTGTGAATGCTCCAAAGCATTCACACATATGGTTTTCTACGCCAAAATTCATGTATTTATTCTTCTTCTTATTATTATTATTATTATTATCATTATTCTCCAGATTTTGGCGCATTCTACCTTCCACATTTTTCACCCGGGCAAATTCAGAATTCCAGGTTTTCCGGCACATTTTTCCCATTCAAAATGAATTGCCCATTTTTCAAACTTCCACCATTTCCACATTTTTCAACCTATTCAAACTATTCCATCTTCAACACATTCCACCATTTTGGAAATTCAAACTTCCCTTTTTCCAAGTAAAAAAAAAAAAATTCCAGGATTTTCCAGAATTCCTGCTTTTCCAAAGCCCCTATTTCCACCCTTTTTTCTGGCGATTACTCCTTCCACATTTTTCAACGCATTTCAACTGCTTCACCGTCCAAACATTCCTCTTAATCAGGACAAAAAACTAATTTGTTTTTTGAACTGGAAAAATGTTCGGTTTTCCCGAAATTCCAGGAATTCCATAATACCATTTCTCACTTCAAACATGTTACTACTTCAACATTTCTCCACCGATTTGAAACATTTTAACACCAACCATTTCAACTCATTCAGACTTTTCAAGTTTTTTACCATTTTCAAAAAAAATTCCCGCTTTTCCCGAAATTCCCAATTTTTTCTGAAATTCCCATTGAAATCAATGGGACATTCTTCAAAGTTCCACAACTTCCACATTTTTCATCTGATTCAAACTGTTCCAACTTCAAAATATTCAGCCTGTTCAGGAATTGTGTGCTCTACTCCAGCAATTCTAAAAAAAAAATCCCGGATTTCCCGTAATTCCTTTTTTTTCCCGGCATTTTCCCCATTCAAAATGAATCTGCCATTTTTCAAACTTCCACAATTGTCACATCCTTCAACTCATTCAAACCATTCCGCCTTTAACACATTCCACCATTCTGGAAATTCAAATGACCTTTTTTCCAAGTTCAAAAAAATTCCCCATTTTCCCGAAATTCCCTAATACCATTTACTACTTCAACATTTCTTGCCCGATTTAAATAATTCTAACATCAACCAATTCAGCTCATTTAGGACATGCATGCTCCTAATCACTTAAAAAAAATTCCCCAAATTCCCAAATTTCCAGAAAGTTCCCATCGAAATGAATGGGCCATATTTCCAAGTTGCACAATTCCCACATTTTTCAACCTATTCAAACCATTCCAACATCAACACAATCCACTCATCCTGGACATTCAAACTAACACTTCCCCAAGTTCCTAACCACATTTCGGTTTCCTGGAAATGTAGACTCTTCAACATTCAAACCATTCCAACATTCAAACTATTCTTACATTCATACTGCATTCACACGTAATTCCTTCAATAATTGCTTCTTTTAGTTGCTCTTTAAAATGTCACCTTTTTATCAACAACGTTCAGGTTTTTTATGCTACTCATTTGTCCTGAGGAGATTTACACTGCAAAAAAAAAAAGCTTAATGACAAGTAGAATACAGCAGCGCGTATTATTAGCAAGGACGTTACAAATGTGGACCTTCCCTGACAGCTGGCTTAATGATAGGAGCATCATTAGTGAACTACAGTAGACCAACTCAGGCCATTAAACAAGTGGCATTCAAACACCTATAGAAGTTAAGTTAAAGTACCACTGATAGTCACACACACACTAGGTGTGGTGAAATTACCCTCTGCATTTGACCCATCCCCTTGTTCCGCCCCCTGGGAGGTGAGGGGAGCAGTGAGCAGCAGCGGTGGCCGCGCTCGGGAATCATTTTGGTGATTTAACCCCCAATTCCAACCCTTGATGCTGAGTGCCAAGCAGGGAGGTAATGGCCGGGGTTCGAACTCCCGACAGAAGTATTACTATGGTAATACTGTGTATGGAAATACTGTAGTATGGCAACGGTTAGTGCCCTTCTCATTTAGTGTTTTTATGTATTTTTGGGTGTGTTTAAAAATGTCTAACATGTAATGAACCCTTCTTATGACATAGTGGTTGCGACATAGTTATATATATATATATATAATTATTCACCCCCACACCCCTTTTTTGTGTCAAGTGCGGCTGCTACTGCAAGAAGCTCTCCTGTAATGTAATAATAAATTGAGTCAGTGTTGGCGTTAACGCACTTTTTGTGTCTTTTTACGCATTGAAATAAGAATGGCCACAATTTTGCCTCCTAACAGCTCAATTTTTTTTTTCATCTGACATCACATGGACAAAGATAAGACCTTCTGGAGGAAAGTTCTGTGGTCAGATGAAACAAAAATGCAGCTGTTTGGCCACAATACCCAGCAATATGTTTGGAGGAGAAAAAGTGAGGCCTTTAATCCCAGGAACATCATACCTACCGTCAAGCATGGTGGTGGTAATAATATAGTAATATGCTCTGGGCCTGTTTTGCTGCCAATGGAACTGGTGCTTTACAGAGAGTAAATGGGACAATGAAAAAGGAGGATTGCCTCCAAATTCTTCAGGACAACCTAAAATCCTCAGCCCGGAGGTTGGGTTTTGCGCGCAGTTGGGTGTTCCAACAGGACAATGACCCCAAACACACGTCAAAAGTGGTAAAGGAATGGCTAAATCAGGCTAGAATTAAGGTTTTAGAATGGCCTTCCCAAAGTCCTGACTTAAACGTGTGGACAATGCTGAAGAAACAAGTCCATGTCAGAAAACCAACACATTTAGCTGAACTGCACCAATTTTGTCAAGAGGAGTGGTACAAAAATTCAAGCAGAAGCTTGTGGATGGCTACCAAAAGCGCCTTATTGCAGTGAAACTTGCCAAGAACATGTAAGCAAATATTAACATTGTTGTATGTATACTTTTGACCCAGCAGATTTGCTCACATTTTCAGTAGACCCATAATAAATTCATAAAAGAACCAAACTTCATGAATGTTTTGTTTGTGACCAACAAGTATGTGCTCCAATCACTCTATCACAAAAAATAAGAGTTGTAGAAATGATTGGAAACTCAAGACAGCCATGACATTATGTTCTTTACACGTGTATGTCAACTTTTGACCACGACTGTATATTTATTCACCTTCAGAAAAACCCGGTGAGGCCTCAGAAAGTTACAATTGACCAACTATGAACAAAACAAATGTTTTTTCCCATTCCAAAAAAAATCTTAAATGGTAATGAACTAGTCCATGTTTAAGCAAATCGATGCACTGCAAAAAGTCAGTGTTCAAAAACAAGAAAAAAAAAATACAAAAATGAGGGGTATTTTACTTGAACTAAGGAAAATTATCTGCCAATAGAAGAAGAAAATATGGCTTGTCAAGACTTTCCAAAACAAGTAAAATTAGCTAACCTCAACGAACCCAAAAATACCTTAAAATAAGTATATTCTCACTAATAACAAGTGCACTTTTCTTGATTAAAAAAAAAAGAGACCTTTTTGCTCAATATGTTGAAAAATATTCTTAAATGAAGTAAATGCTAGTGCCATTATCTTGAAATAATGATATGCGCTCGGCATTTTATTTCTTGAAACCAGCAAACTTATACTAAAAACTCATTTATTGTTCGTAATGGAAAGGCAACAAGGCAACCGCTTGTTACTATCGGGGTCTCCTAGCCGCTCAGGCAAATCATATGGTCTAAAAATGCATTTTTCCATTGACAACATGACATCATTGCACCAAGTGCGTGCTCTTTCAGTCAATTAGTGCGCGAGGAATATATATATATATATATACATACACTACCGTTCAAAAGTTTGGGGTCACCCAAACAATTTTGTGGAATAGCCTTCATTTCTAAGAACAAGAATAGACTGTCGAGTTTCAGATGAAAGTTCTCTTTTTCTGGCCATTTTGAGCGTTTAATTGACCCCACAAATGTGATGCTCCAGAAACTCAATCTGCTCAAAGGAAGGTCAGTTTTGTAGCTTCTGTAACGAGCTAAACTGTTTTCAGATGTGTGAACATGATTGCACAAGGGTTTTCTAATCATCAATTAGCCTTCTGAGCCAATGAGCAAACACATTGTACCATTAGAACACTGGAGTGTTAGTTGCTGGAAATGGGCCTCTATACACCTATGTAGATATTGCACCAAAAACCAGACATTTGCAGCTAGAATAGTCATTTACCACATTAGCAATGTATAGAGTGTATTTCTTTCAAGTTAAGACTAGTTTAAAGTTATCTTCATTGAAAAGTACAGTGCTTTTCCTTCAAAAATAAGGACATTTCAATGTGACCCCAAACTTTTGAACGGTGGTGTGTGTATATATATATATATATATATATATATATATATATATATATATATATATATATATATATATATATATATATATATATATATATATATATATATATATATATATATATATATATATATATATACAGCCCGGCCCCCAGCTAAAAAATGTTTTATTGTAATTTTGAACAATTTACCTGAATGTGCAGGAACTATTTCTGTTCAAAATTGTTTGAAATGTCACATGTTAAATGTTTAAATATTAGCTGTCTATATGAGTACGTATTTTCTCTTGTTTTATTGAAAATAAAAGTCCATTTGGCTGTCATCTGTTTTAATTGTGAGACACAATTGTGTCAAAGTCATGCTTTTTTTTGTTCATGCTTGAAATAAGAAATTATTACTTTGAAAAAGCAGTTTTATACTTGTGAGTGTTGATGACAAAGCTTTGCAACTGTCAGGCTTGGACGAAGGAAGGGACTCAGATGCAGAGATGGGATTCTAAATAAAGCTTTTATTTTGAAAACTCTTTAACCTCCAGAGCAGAGTATATTCAATTACTATGAGTCACAAAAACAGACAGCGAACAAAGATTCCAAAAAGGGAGAAACCGAAAATCACTCCAAAAGGAGGAAATACGAAAATAAAGACGATCTATAATTAGCGCCGTATCTGCTATAAAAACTTTAACAAAAAACGCTCCAACAGGAGGAAGAAAATAATGACTATAAAAATTACTACTCTAATCTTATTCTAATAAATGTAAACAAAAAATCACTCAAAAACTTTGAGGAAGGAAGATCATTAGGAAAAAATCATAACTCACCACTGCGGTTAAAAAAAGGCTGGATAACGAAAGTCGCTCTGAGGGAGGAGAAAAAGTTAACTCAAAATTACAGCGTGGGAATTTCTGGATACAAGGAATTAGACGTGGGACGAGGCAAGGCATGGACATGAACATGAACATGGAGGCTAGACAGGCACGAAAGCTCGAGACAATCTGGCACAGAACAAGGGGAGGCATGGGCTTATATGGAACATGAGGGTAATGGGAAACAGGTGGAAACAATCAAGGGTCAGGGATGACGTCAGACTGGTGACACAGGAGTAAGGACCCGTGATCTGAAACAAGAGGAGTTGCTTTTCAAAATAAAATATGCAAATCACAAGACAGAAAAAACCAAGATAAGACTTCCCTCCCCGCGGTGTGACAGCAACAGTTGATATTCTAGTTTCAAGCATGTTTTACTCAATATAGGTCATCAAATCTCAGCAACAAGCTGTAATATCTTACTGAGATCATTTAGGACCAAAACACTTAAAACAAGTAAAACACTCTCACATAAAATCTGCTTAGTGAGAAGAATGATCTTATCAGACAGAAAATAAGCAAATATATTTGAGGTATTTAATCTTACTTAGATTTCAGTTTTTGCAGTGTGGTCTTTGAGTATAACCCAGTGGTTCTCACACTTTTTTTGTCATCCCCCACTTTGGACAACGCCCCAACAGAACGCTAATGCCAAGCTTAACATTTTCAAATTTATCTAACATCAAGTTTTATACATTCAAACTCAATAACATAAAATAAAATCAAGTTCAATAATAAATAAAATAACTGTGCAGCTGTGGTATAACTTGCATCAAGTTCAATATCAAATAAAATAACTTGCATCAATTCAATAATAAATAAAACAAAAGTGTTATAACTTGCATCAAGTTCAATAATAAATCAAAAAAAGTGTTATAACTTGCATCAAGTTCAATAATAAATCAAATAAAAGTGTTATAACTTGCATCAAGTTCAATAATAAATCAAAAAAAGTGTTATAACTTGCATCAAGTTCAATAATAAATCAAAAAAAGTGTTATAACTTGCATCAAGTTCAATAATAAATCAAATAAAAGTGTTATAACTTGCATCAAGTTCAATAATAAATCAAATAACTTGCATCAAGTTCAATAATAAATAAAACAAAAGTGTTATAACTTGCATCAAGTTCAATAATAAATCAAAAAAATTGTTATAACTTGCATCAAGTTCAATAATAAATCAAATAAAAGTGTTACTTGCATCAAGTTCAATAATAAATAAAACAAAAGTGTTATAACTTGCATCAAGTTCAATAATAAATCAAAAAAAGTGTTATAACTTGCATCAAGTTCAATAATAAATCAAAAAAAGTGTTATAACTTGCATCAAGTTCAATAATAAATCAAATAAAAGTGTTATAACTTGCATCAAGTTCAATAATAAATCAAAAAAAGTGTTATAACTTGCATCAAGTTCAATAATAAATCAAAAAAAGTGTTATAACTTGCATCAAGTTCAATAATAAATCAAATAAAAGTGTTATAACTTGCATCAAGTTCAATAATAAATCAAATAAAAGTGTTATAACTTGCATCAAGTTCAATAATAAATCAAATAACTTGCATCAAGTTCAATAATAAATAAAACAAAAGTGTTATAACTTGCATCAAGTTCAATAATAAATAAATAAAAAGTGTTATAACTTGCATCAAGTTCAATAATAAATCAAATAAAAGTGTTACTTGCATCAAGTTCAATAATAAATAAAACAAAAGTGTTATAACTTGCATCAAGTTCAATAATAAATAAATAAAAAGTGTTATAACTTGCATCAAGTTCAATAATAAATCAAATAAAAGTGTTACTTGCATCAAGTTCAATAATAAATAAAACAAAAGTGTTATAACTTGCATCAAGTTCAATAATAAATCAAAAAAAGTGTTATAACTTGCATCAAGTTCAATAATAAATCAAATAAAAGTGTTATAACTTGCATCAAGTTCAATAATAAATCAAATAACTTGCATCAAGTTCAATAATAAATGAAAATAAAAGTGCCACTTTGCAAACTTTGCCAAAAAAAGGAGGCCAGGGCAAGTGAACATGAGTTTTACAGTACTCCAGCATTAGTGGCTGCAATGAGCCTGTTTTGCACCGCACAGCTTTTCAAATCGGGGTTGCAGGCTTGACACTGCCACTGTTAAAACCTCATTGAATTCGGGGCTGAGCTGCCTTGACGCGAGTGTTTCCCGGTGAATGACACATTGTGTCCAATGCGCATTTGGCGCAACCCTCTTTATTAGAGCCTGCAGCCCGTTTCTTGACTTTGCCATGCGCGCCATCAGAGCGAAAGCCCACACAGTTTTCCCATTTAAGGTCATGTTCTTTGAGGAAACTGTCCATTATCTTGAACAGCTCATCAGCAGTGGCTCTATTTTTTTATGTATTTGCAAAACAGCAAATCCTCGCACAGTGACTCGCCATTCACAAAGCTTCCGCTTAGCCCCGCCCCCATTAGTTACTGTTGCTATGTCTGTCAAACTTTCGCTCCTACCTAGAAATGTAAAGCCTACAGGAAAAATAAGTCATTTACATTTATCTATATAGCGGATTTCACAGACAGAATCACAAAGTGATTTACAGTGTGTATAGAAAAATGAAAGCATAGTAAAAAAAAAAATTAAAGAATGTAATAATAAAAAAATAAAAAAAATAAAAGTGAAATTTCCTCCCGTTCCTCGCGCCCCACCTGTCATGTCTCTATTCCCCACCAGTGGGGGGCGCCCCACACTTTGAGAAACGCTGCTATAACCAAACAGGACCTTTGTGTCAGCGATGACTCCCACAATGTCAGTGAACTTGCAGTCAACCTCCGTCAGTTCCGAGTCGACCGGCAGGGAGTTAAGGATGCTGATGAGACCGACCAATCAGATCAGAGGTTATTCCATCACAATCTTTCCTCCTGGTGTCACGAGCAACCTTTGATCAGCCGAGACGAGCGCGAGGACGCCTCCTCGCTGTCAACGCCGTTCTCTCGCTCATTGAACAATTTTCCTTGCCAAACACAAACGGACCCACTTTATAATCCCCGTGCAGTGCGATACACATGATGATTAAACCAACCACCCTCAACTGCAGCTCTTTCTCAAACTTCCCCAAACTAATCCCATGAATTTTGAGTTATGTGTGGGAAGGTTAGGAGTTTATTGGAGGAGAGAGGCAAGCACACGCTTGAGGAGAGCTCTCTTACCCTTTTTTTTTCTTTTTTTTTTACCAGCACCGGAGGCAGCGTCATATCTTTCACACTTGCCCTAATATCTTCATTTGAGGACATTTCATTTCCATATCATCCTGCTCGCTCGCTGCTGACTCGTCAAATCAATCTTTCAGCAAGGCTGACTCTTTCATTTTTGTGCTAGACCTCCCTCTGGACAAAAAGACAATTTAAAAAGCATATTTTAAAAAATCATCTTCCCTCTAGTTCAGGGGTGTCCAAACTTTTTCCACTGAGGGCCGCACACTGAAAAATCAAAGCAAGCGGGGGCCATTTTGATATATTTTTTATTTTAAAAACCAATACAATATATGTATAAAAAAATATACATTTAGGCCTCCACTCAGGACTCCAAAGGGTTTAGGTTAAAAAAAATTTTTAAAAAAATGTAATTATTTAGTATTATTATTATTATTATTATTCAAAGTTTAAATATCTAAATCAACATTAGGTATATCTGTCAATATAATGTTTTGTTTTTTTTAGATTTAAGTTGCATGCCCTTTTTTATGGAAAAAACACAAAATATGGAATATTTTCCCCCAATAAAATTTTAAAGTGGAACATTTCAGATTATATAATAATTGGAGCTCATAACATAACTCATAACAACATTGATTTTAATGTATTATTGTTTTTTGAGCATTGACACTTAAAAAAAAAAAAAAAAGTCCCACTAAAATTATCGGGGATCCAAAAGGGTCCTGCTCGGTAAAGTGTTAAAAAATAAATCGTAATTTTTTTAAAAACTGTTAACACAATAGTTTTGAGATCAACTTCAGATCCATCCGTCAATTATAACTTGTATTGTTGTTTATTATGTTCCTTGTTTGTTCATTTTAGGCCCTTCTTTTAAAAAAAACCCAAAAAACATAGTTTTTTATATGGCAAACACAAAATATGCAACATTTTCCCCAAAAAATATCTCAAAGTGGAATATTTAATGTGACCTAATTGGAGCCTTGAATAGGTCAATAATTCATAATAACATTGTTTTTGATTCATTATTATGTTTTAAAGAAAGAAACAGCCTGCATGACAGCTTAGTGTTATTAGAGTCAACATAGCAACATTTTATTGTCACCTGTTTACTCTTTTATACCACTTTTTGTGTTTTTTATTTTTTTTTATCGTATTTTTAGAATGTGCCGTGGGGCCGTTAAAAAATGACCTGCGGGCCGCAAATGGCCCCCGGTCCGCACTTTGGACATCCCTGCTCTAGTTCTATCACTAGTCTTCACTGCTGTGGTTCTGGTTGTGGTATTAGTAGCAGGTTATTGTTAGCTTCATGCACAATTTCAGCTGTTTGTAAATAGCAAAACATTGAATTTCAATATTTAGAATTTTCTTTATATCCAACATTATGTAT
>NC_084756.1:31238599-31253599 GCF_033978785.1 Entelurus aequoreus | reverse complement strand
CTTGATCGTGGTAAAGGAGTTTGCATGTCCCCATGATCCTAGGAGTTTCTATGCCCCTGGTAGGGTCTGCCAAGACAAACAGGTCCTCGGTGAGGGACCAGACAATGACCAACTTGAAGATCACGATTAAAAAATACAAACAAGGACTTAAATTTCCCCTACCGGGGTCATTGGGGCCCCCTTCTGGAGCCATAGGGGCCAGATAGGCACAGCCTGAAGAGACAACGAAGGGTCCATAGAGGACGGGCGCAATGTGAGCTGGGCGGCAGCCAAAGGCATGGCCCTTGATGGTCGGATCCTCAACTATAGAAGCTAGCTCTTGGGACGTGGAACGTCACCTTGCTGGGGGGAGAGAACTTTAGCTGGTGTGTGAGGTGGGGAACTTCCGGCTGGATCTAGTTGGATTCATTTCAAGGGCTCTAGAACAACATTTCCTCTAAGGTGCGCGCTTGTGCTATTGCGCACTGCTCAAGCGTCCTCTGCGCACAGCAAATCTATGCCACGCACAAAATCAAATAAAAAAATAAGCGCATAACAATTTTCGACACACGGACACGACAGAGAAAACAGTTTTCGTCATCATTGTTCAAATATTGTAACGTCTGTCGAGACGCTTTGAGGAAATGAATTCCATCCATCACTTTACTGAGCAAAACTCTTTATTGTCGGCCATAAACACATCACCAAAACATTAGTAAAAAAAAATTGTATCTAGCAAAAGTGGTCATTTTCTGCAGTACAAACCAGACCAAAAGCAACTTTGTTATATCAACAGCAGCCGCTCGCTCTTTCTCACTTGCGCCAACACATGCACATATGGCACTTAGCTAGTGATGCCTTTACAGCCACACAAAAAGTCGGACAACTCCAACACCACACAGTGTAATTCCAGGTCGTTACACTATGATTTACCAATCAAATGTGTGCTTATTCTAGTGTCATTTATTAGGAATCTTAATTTATAAATATGAATCATGAAATGCTGTTAGTATATTAAATAAATACTAATAAAAATATATTTTTTACAAACAGGAAGTTGCAGGAATGTACACATGATCCCCTGCTTACATCTCATTGTGCAACATGTGAATGTTTTAATGGGAACTAAATGCAATGTCTGAAAGGGGTACAAACTATTTCCATGCAGGATCTCCACCCGGACAAACAATACAAGTACACATTTCATGAAAAACAATATTTGTTGTTATTGTCATTGTAAGTGGGCCTAAACACTTATATTAGAAATGGAAATGACTGCTGTCATTTGATTATAATAATAAGAGAATGTTGTCTGTCTATCTGTGTTGGCCCTGCGATGAGGTGGGGACTTGTCCAGGGTGTACCCCGCCTTCCGCCCGAATGCAGCTGAGATAGGCTCTAGCACCCCCCGCGACCCCGAAAGGGACAAGCGGTAGAAAATGGATGGAAGGATGGAGATTGAACTTGTTATTTAGTCAGGTTTGGGACAGGTGTGGTGCTGGTGTGGCCACAGTGTGCACGTCTGATGTTGCTCACATGGGCTCCACTCAATGCTCAGGGAGTTTTCGCGTTTGCTCACTCACATGAAAAAATAAAGGGAACATTGCTCTGGAACCAGTCCTCTCGAAGAGTCACAAGCGACGGGCGTTGGTGGCAATACTTTATGCCCCGCAGCTCGGAGCCTGTACGTTGGAGTTTAACCCCGTAGACGAGAGGGTAGCTTTCCTTCGTCTCTGGGTGGAGGGACAGGTCCTAACTGTTGTTTGCGATAGTTCAGAGGACCTGCCTTTTTGGATTCCCTTGAGGGAGTACTGGAGAGTGCTCCCTTAGGTAAATCCCTTGTTCTGCTGGTGGACTTCAATGCTCACAGTGGCAATGACAGTGAAACCCGGAGAGGCATGATTGGGTGGAACGGCTGACCGGATCTGAAATCGAGTGGTGTTTTGTGATTGGTTTTTTGTGGTTCTCCCAGATTGTCTATAACGAAGACCATGTTCAAACATAAGGGTGTCCATATGTGCACTTGGCTCCAGGACACCTTAAGCCGCAGTTCGATGATCGACTTTGTGGTTGTATCATTGGATTTGGGGTGTCATGTTTTGGAGACTCGGGTGAAGAGAGGTGCTTTCAACCGAACACCACCTGGTGGTGAGTTGGCCCCGATATTGGGGCAGGATGCCGGACAGACCTAGCAGGCCCAAAAGCAAAGTGAGGGTCTGCTAGGAACGTCTAGCAGAGTCTCCCATCAGAGAAAGTTTCTTTGAATGTTGATGTTACGAGGGAGGCGCCGGACATTAAGTCCGAGTGGACCATGTTCCGTGTCTCTATTGTCCAGGCAGCTGATCGGAGCTGTGGTGCCTGTCGTAGCGGGAATCCAAATATCTGCTGGTGGATACCAGCGGTACAGGATGCCGTCAAACTGAATAAGGAGTCCTATGGGGTCTCATGGGACTCCAGAAGCAGGGAACAGGTGCCGACAGGCCAAGCCGTGCTAGGTATGGGCGGCCGCAGTGGCAAAAACTCGGACATGGGAGGAGTTCGGGGGGAAGCCGTGGAAAAGGACTTTAGGACCGATTCCAGACCAGCACCTGCCGCCTCAAGAGGGAGAAGCAGTGCATTGTCAACACCGACCTAATTGCTTCTACTAAGGTGGTATCTCTAACTATTGCCAGTACGGCGTTCCAAAGTACTTGGAGCCTGAATAGAAAACGCTCTAAACCTTGCAGACTTTTTTGGGGCTCTTTAATTTTTTAAGTCTGGTTGTATAATTTTTGTACTACAAACATTCAATCTAATTTCTTAACCACAACAATTGTTTTTATTTATTTATTTTCCTTAATGAGTTTAATCAAAAACAAACATGTCGGGATGCCCAGCAAGAACATCCAGAAGCTGCAATACATACAGAATAGTGCTGCTCGGATCCTGATGAGAGTGCGGAAATATGACCATATCACACCAATTCTCAAATCCCTTCACTGGCTTCCTGTTCCACTCAGGGTGGATTGAAAGTCTCCCTACTAACCCACCAGTGCCTCCATGGAAATGCCCCCCTCTACCTCAAAGAACTACTCACCCCCAAATCCTCCACACGACACCTCCGCTCCGGACAGGCTTACCTCCTCCAACCTCTGAGGACAAAGCTCTCCCTGACCACCTGAGGGCACCACAGACTGTGGATGCTTTTAAAAAAGGCTTAAAAACCCTTATTTTTTAAAAAAAAAAGCATTGTTTTAGATATATGCATACTAGTTCTAGCTATTTGGCGGTTCTAGTTTTTATTTTTTATTTTTTTAAATTATCTTTTTATTTTATTTTTTTTTAATACACTGTAGCACTTTGAGGTTGTTTACTCAATGTAAAGTACTTTTTACAAATAAAATACATTAGTATTATTAGTGTTGTAGCTACTTCTAAATCACTAATCCTCGCCTCCATGGCGACAAATAAAGTAAGTTTCTTACAAGTATCATCCCTGCAGGACGAGGAATAGCTAAACATGCTTCACTACACACCGTAGCTCACCGGCATCAAAATGTAAACAAATGCCATTGGTGGATCTACACCTATCATCCAAGTACAGGAGCGTATCTGTAGTCGATACTGCTATGATCACGTCAATATTTGTGTTCGTCACAAGATCTTTTTTGTTTTTTTGTTTTTTAAATTCATATTATGTTTATAAACTCAGGAAATATGTCCCTGGACTTTGAATATGACCAATGTATGATCCTGTAACTACTTGGTATCGGATCGATACCCAAATTTGTGGTATCATCCAAAACTAATGTAAGGCATCCAAACAACAGAAGAATAAGTGATTATTACATTTTAACAGAAGTGTAGATAGAACATGTTAAAAGAGAAAGTAAGCAGATATTAACAGTAAATGAACAACTAGATTAATAATTCATTTTGTACCGCTTGTCCTTAATAATTTTGACAAAATAATAGAATGATAAATGACACAATATGTTACTGCATATATCAGCAGACTAAATTAGGAGCCTTTTTTTGCTTACTTACTACTAAAAGACACGTTGTTTTATACGTTCACTATTTTATTTAAGGAGAAACTTGCAATAAGAAACACATATTTAATGTACCCTAAGATTTGTTTGTTAAAATAAAGCCAATAATGCCATTTTTTGTGGTCACCTTTATTTAGAAAAGTATCGAAAAGTACCGAAATACATTTTTCTACCGGTACCGGTACCAAAAAATCGGTATCGGGACAACAATATTACGCGCATTTATGAATGGATGATTTTGTTTTTGTATTTTATTCTTCTGGGACCTTTCCTAAAGAAAAGCAAGAAAACTATTGGATGAATCACAATCTCAATTCTAAGTAAGAAAATTGTGATTCTCCTCTGTTCTAAAAATCATTACAGTTGCTTTTGAACATATAATTGAACATTCTTTACTGCCATATATTTGTTTTGTATGAAAATACCTTACCCAAGGATATATTTGAAATCTATTATTAAAATATGTTGTATTTTGCTTGAAATCACCTTTGCAAGCAAAGACTGCCGAGCTTTGAACCTTGAATGCAGTCTTGTAGACGAGGCAGCCCACATTCCGACTGTTTTGTTCACGCGTGTGGAATGTGAATTAGAATCCTTGAGGCTGGATCGCCCCCGACCCAAACCCTTGGAGTGCATGTTTTTAATCCTGCTTGGCTACGCCACAGACTGAGATATATTGTCCTCGAACACTTTCAAAGTTCTCATTGGAAAAGTACAAAAAAATCTTTCATAATCATCTTTTTTGTTGTCGTTTTTTATTTTTTTGGTTGAGGGGGGTTTGAAACCCCGTTGTTGTCCTCTCACCGAGGCGTCACACGTCACTAACTTCCTAGTCCGCCTGAAGCATCTGCTAATGCTCCGTGCGATCCTTTCACATCATTACTGAGAAGAAGCAAGGCAACATCACAGCGTGGTTATGAAGAACATGTTCACAAACATACTTTTTGCAAGTCACGAGTCTGAACCTACGGAACGACAGACAACAGGAGAACCAGCGTTTTGCACTTCATGCCGGTCGAAATGCCTGACTATACAGCCTCGCAGTGTTTACTGGCCCTATGGTTAAAAATAAATACCGGTAAATACAGTGAAAATTAACAAATAAATGCGGGAAAAAAAAAATGTCGGTTTAAAATTAAACAAATAAAATATTATGTATACTAAGCACACACTGCCAAGAAAACTGAAGTACTTCACTGAAGTATCTGAATTTAAAGGCCTACTGAAATGAGAATGTTTTATTTAAACGTGAATAGCAGATCCATTCTATGTGTCATACTTGATCATTTTGCGATATTGCCATATTTTTGCTGAAAGGATTTAGTATAGAACAACGACGATAAAGTTCGTAACTTTTGGTCGCTGATAAAAAAAAAAGCCTTGCCTGTACCGGAAGTAGCGTGACGTCACAGGAGGTAGGATTCCTCACAAATCCCGGTTGTTTACAATTTGAGCAAGGATGAAAGATTTGTGGATGAGGAACGTTAGAGTGAAGGACTAGAGTGTAATGCAGAGTGTATCTTTTTTCGCTCTGACCGTAACTTAGGTACAAGGGTTCATTGGATTCCACACACTCTCCTTTTTCTATTGTGGATCACGGATTTGTAGTTTAAACCAGTGGTCCCCAACCTTTTTGTAGCTGCGCACCGGTCAACGCTTGAAAATTTGTCCCACGGATCGGTGGGGGGGGGGTGTATTTAAAAAAATTTTTTTTTTTTTTTTTTTTTTTTACATAAATAAATACAATCATGTGTGCTTACGGACTGTATCCCTGAAGGCTGTACTAATCTATATTGATATAGAATGTATATATTGTGTTTTTTATGTTGATTTCATTAAAAAAAAAAATTTTTATTTTTATTTATTTTTTTTTTTTTATTCTTGTGCGGCCCGGTACCGGTCCGCGGACCGATTGGTACCGGGCCGCACAAGAATTAAAAAAAAAAAAAAAAAAAAAAAAAAAAAATTTATTTTTTTTATGAAGCCCGGTGGTTGGGGACCACTGTTTTAAACCACCTCGGATACTATATCCTCTTGAAAATGAGAGTCGAGAACGCGAAATGGACATTCACAGTGACTTTTATCTCCACGACAATACATCGGTGAAGCTCTTTAGCTACGGAGCTAACGTGATAGCATCAGGCTCAAATGCAGATAGAAACATAATTTTTAAAAACCCTGACTGGAAGGATAGACAGAAGATCAACAATACTATTAAACCATGGACATGTAACTACACGGTTAATAATTTCCAGCTTGGCGAAGCTTAACAATTGAAGCTAACTTAGCTACGGAGCGGCGGCTGGCGTTGTAGCTTTCGACGACACCCCGGCCGCCATCAGAGTCGGCAAGAAACATATATTTCCCCAAAGTTACGTACGTGACATGCACATAGCGACACGCACGTACGGGCAAGCGATCAAATGTTTGGAAGCCAAAGCTGCACTTACGGTAGCGCGTCTGCTATCCAGCTCAAACACAACACAACCTCCTGGTGTTGGTGTTGCTGTAGTCCGCCGCTAATACACCGATCGCACCTACAACTTTCTTCTATGCAGTCTCCATTGTCCATTAAACAAATTGCAAACGATTCACCAACACAGATGTCCAGAATACTGTGGAATTTTTCGATGAAAACAGAGCAGTTTGTATGGTGACACATTGGGTCCGAATACTTCCGTTGCCGTCGTGACGTCACGCGCATACGTCATCATACATAGACGTTTTCAAGCGGAAGTTTCCCGGGAAATTTAAAATGTCACTTTATAAGTTAACCCGGCCGTATTGGCATGTGTTGCAATGTTAAGATTTCATCATTGATATATAAACTATCAGACTGCGCGGTCGGTAGTAGTGGCTTTCAGTAGGCCTTTAAACTTTATTTTAAAATACATGCAAGATATTTTTTTGTTTGGTAAACAGGCAATATATTTTTAAAAAAACAATATACATTTAATAAATATATATACACATATATATATTTGTGTGTGTATATATTTATATATGTGTGTGTGTTTATATATGTATACATATATATATATATATATATATATATATATATATATATATATATATATATATATATATATATATATATATATATATACTTTTGTGTATATATATATATATATATATATATATATATATATATATATATATATATATATATATATATATATATATATATATATATATATATATATATATATATATATACTGTATCTATATATACAAACGTTTGTATATATATATATATATAGTCGAGGTTTCTGTAGTTTATCCGTTATACAGTGCTCAATACCGGGTTAGAGCAGAATATACGTTAGGTCAGGAAAAAAACACAGAGGCTATTTCATCCCGACAAGCCTGTTTCGCAGGTTTCCCTGATTTTGTGGAATAATAATGGAATAAAACCTGCCACCTGACCTAACAGGTAGCAGGTTGGGTAGCAGGTTATAGTTTGCTCTGTACATAATCTTAGCTGTTTTCAAATTCACTATATTGTTGAATTTCAATATTTTTGATTCAATAAACAAAGGCTTTGAATGTTCTCTATATCCAACATTTTGTATTACTCTAACCGACCTCTTTTGTAAGGCGGTTAGTGACGAAAGAGTACTTTTGTAGTTATTTCCCCATGTTTCTACACAATAACTCAGATATGGTAACTCTAGCGAGCAGTATAGAATATTGTTCATTATTTATGTATACATATATATATATATAGCTCTGTGAGGTCCGGTTGCTAAGTTGCTAAGTTAGCTTCAGCGTCGTTAGCAACAGCATTGTTAAGCTTTGCCAGGCTGAGAATTATTAACCGTGTAGTTACATGTACATGGTTTAATAGTATTGTTGATCTTCTGTCTATCCTTCCAGTCAGGGGTTTATTTATTTTGTTTCTATCTGCATTTGAGCCAGATGCTATCACGTTAGCTCCGTAGCTAAAGAGCTTCGCCGATGTATTGTCGTGGAGATAAAAGTCACTGTGAATGTCCATTTCGCGTTCTTGACTCTCATTTTCAAGAGGATATAGCAGAGGTGTGGACTCGAGTCACATGACTTGGACTCGAGTCAGACTCGAGTCATGAATTTGATGACTTTAGACTCGACTTGACAAAATGTAAAGAGACTTGCAACTCGACTTAGACTTTAACATCAATGACTTGTGACTTCACTTGGACTTGAGCCTTTTGACTTGACATGACTTGCTACTTTCCCCAAAACCCAAAGCTTAAAAAGTTATTTGGGAGCGCTCCGTATCTTTCATTTTGTACGTGTCTGTCTGTCTATCAGCGTGTGTGCTGCCTGTCAGCTGGTGTGCTGTCAGTACAACAGCCAATCAAATTAGTTATACGTTGTATTCATCACACAGCATTCATCCAATCCAATTGCAGGACAACCACCGAACAAGAGTTGTCAAACAATGCGGCAGAGAGAAACAATTATGCCAAAGTTGGTTTCGTTCGGGTATAAAAACTACGACTTGGTCAACAAAAAACGAATTGCCGTATGCAAATCACGCAGTTCGAATATTACAGACGGAGACGCAACAACTTCCAACTTCGTTCGACATTTGAAGTTGCACAAAGAAGGGTAAGTTTTGAATGTAAGATAACGTTTATTGGCTAAGTAACATGACTTTTATTTGCTGTGTCGTTAAATCAGTGAGGCTGTAAACTCACTGCTAACGTTATAACCATAGACATCTTATAAGTAGACGCAGAATGGAGCGCTACTGCCTACTGGCGCAGACGAGACGCGGAGCCGCCATCTTGGAGTGGTGATCCGCTCCACTCAGTGCAATTCATTTGGCAGGAGCAATGAACTGTCAGCGCATTTAATTCATCTTACCTCACTGAATACCACTGATTTTCACGCTTTTTTTTGTCATACGTGTAGCTATGATAACGGACACATGTTTTGGCGTTTTTATTATTCATAGTTTGCTTAACAGTAATATAATATTCTTATACGCTATAAATGACCAGACGTCCGAGATCAAAACTGGGAATATAATCCCAGAGAAGGGGGAAAAAAACGGTCAGCTATTTTTAAATTGAAGAAACAATATGATTAGGTTATATATACATGCGTATATCCTACATAAACAATGTATGAATACATTAGATATCTATATATTTTAGGGACCTATAGACTGTAACTCTGTTGCTGCAGCAGCAGAGAGTTTATTCTGTCTTGACACTTTGTATTGATATTTTCTATTACATTCTTCCCTTAAATGATAATGTTTACAGTGATTGTTTTATATCTATTTTTTATGTATGTCGCTTTGGATAAAAGCGTCTGCCAAATACTTAAACATATATAAACACCTGAAAGTCTTTATATCAGCTAAAACCACCAATCTGTTTCACTGGATTCAGAATAAAACCAAATGCTGTCTTACCCAACAATGTTAGTATTTGAATATTGTTACTTGAAGACTTATTCCTGGTTACAATTATACTGTTAAGAAAGTATTGTCTTATATTTTGCCTAAAATGAGAATGCATCATAATCAGTGGCGGCTGGTGAATTTTGTTTTAGGTGGGGCTGAAAGTTTGTAAACCAAACCCCTGTAGGGGCGTCATCCTCCCCCAGAAGATTTATTTGTGATTCTCACATACAAATATTGAAGATCTTTGCTCCTTCTCAACTTTGTGGTAATGTTATTTTCATAAAATACAACCAATAGTATGTTAATGTTTGTTTTTGCAAATGTGTTTATTCTGTAAAGGAATGAGTTAAATGTTTAAAATGGTTTAAACTATTAAAATTACTGTTAATAGTGCTATTATGAATTGCAATGTCAGCACCATTTTTTTTCTTGCAATTTCAAATGCACTTGTTTTAATAAATAAATACAGCGTTTTAAAAGCATACACAATCTGTGTAAAAATATTAGTCTGTGGTTAAAAGGACTTGAAAGGACTCGAAACTCAAAATGCAGGACTTGGGACTTGACTTGAGACTTTCTAGTCTTGACTTTGGACTTGACTTGGGACTTGCCTGTCTTGACTCGGGACTTGACTCGAGACTTGAGGGCAAAGACTTGAGACTTACTTGTGACTTGCAAAGCAATGACTTGGTCCCACCTCTGGGATATAGTATCTGAGGTGGTTTAAAATACAAATCCGTGATCCACAATAGAAAAAGGAGAGAGTGCGGAATCCAATGAGCCAGCTTGTACCTAAGTTACGGTCAGAGCGAAAAAAGATATGTCTTTCACTGCATTCTAGTCCGTCACTCTAACGTTCCTCATCCACAAATCTTTCATCCTCGCTCAAATTAATGGGGTAATCGTCGCTTTCTCGGTCCGAATCGCTCTCGCTGCTGGTGTAAACAATAGGAATATATGAGGAGGTGAACAACTGACTACGTCACGCTACAACACTTAAGACCTTCAGTATATCAGTATGTGGAATTAAATTATGGAATGGATTAAGCAAAGCAATCAAACAATGTACTAATATGATCCACTTCAAGAAACTCTTCAAACTTAAAGTGTTTACAAAGTACAAAGAAGAAGAACCATGACAAACATTCTCAATTTATTTTATACATCCATTCATTCATTCTTAAAGTAATCTTACTTATCTCATCATATTAAATATGACTTTCTTCACCAATTATTATTATTAAATTCTTACTATTATTTATTTATTTATTTTTTATTGTGATTACCTATGGAGTTTATTGTGAATAAATTGACAACAGGAAGTGAATAAAAAAGTTTCAGCAACTGTTATGTAAAGAAAAGGGGGTAGGATTAAATAAGCTCTGCTTCTTCCTACTCCTTTTCGAACATGTTGAAAAGAGAAACTGGAAATTGTGATGTATCATGTTGTATGCTTGCATGTTCGAAATAAACTCAAACTCTAACTCTAACTCTCTAACTCAGGGGTGTCAAACTCATTTTAGATGGGGGGCCACATGGAGAAAAATCTACTCCCAAGTGGGCCGGACTGGTAAAATCACGGCATGATAACTTAAAAATAAAGACAACTTCACATTGGTTTTTTTGGTTTAAAAATAGAACAAGCACATTCTGAAATTGTACAAATAATAATGTTGTTGTTTTTTTACACTTACATGTTGCGGTTAATAGTATTCTATCTTCATTTGTTGTTACTTATACTTTCTGAATAAATTATGTGATAATGTTCATCAGTCAACTCATTGGTGTTAGGTTTCAATCCATCAAGATAAAAAAATGATATCAAAATCAAATTACAGGATGTTATTTATGTAGTTTGCTCATTTTCCTCGACTGATGTGGTTTATTTTGTACATATGTAGCATCATCTACAAAGATAAAAAAGAATTGCTATTGTGACATCTAGTGGACACATTTAGAACAGCAGTTTCTTTCATTCAAAAATTTCCGTTCATTTTTATACTTAGCAAACTCATCCCGCGGGCCGGATCAAAACTGTTCGCGGGCCGTACGTTTGACACCCCTGCTCTAACTCTACTTCCGGTAGGGGCAAGGCTTTTTTTTATCAGAGACCAAAAGTTGCGAACTTTATCGTCGATTTTCTCTACTAAATCCTTTCAGCAAAAACATGGCGATATCGCGAAATGATCAAGTACGACACATAGAATGGATCTGCTATTCCCGTTTAAATTAAAAAAAATTCATTTCAGTAGGCCTTTAATGTATTAATTTCTTCTACTATTATTTGTATTGGCTTACGTATTTATTTTAAAGCTATCTTGATTTCAAATAAAAATGTGTCCATTGTGTCAGTTCACATGATGCTGTGGTTAAAGACGCGCTAACTGTGTTGTGTCAGAGTGCAGAGGCTGACGGGCAGAAGCTGGCAAAGCCGTCGTCTCTTTACGAGAGTCAACACCACCATCTGCTGCACTGCCTGGAGAAAACCACTGTAGGTGCAACACTTTGTCAACACACGTCTTCACGACACATCATCACTATAATTAATATGTCTGCTTCATATGCTTTTTTTTTCTCTTTTGCCTCCTGGTCTTTTTAAGCAGTCTTTGTTCCCCCTCCAGGCGCATGAATTTGTAGACGAGCAGCTGTATGAACAGAGCTGTTTAGAAGCCATGCTGCAGAGCTTTCCCGCCCGCAAGCCGTCTGTAAGCAGCCACGAGGACGCCGCCACCTCCTGCTGCGGACGCAGGACCAGGAGGAACACGCCACTGACCCATGCGGGGTCCAATCAGCACAGCCCCCTGAGGGAGCTCAGTGCCATCCACATACAGTGCGGGGATCGAACGTCGCACGCTCCCAGGTGAAACACCTACATAGTTGCAACCCCTGGCTCTAACTGCAACACGTACAGACTAGGGTTGTCTCGATACCAATATTTATCAGTATTTTGATACTTTTCGATACTTTTTTAAATAAAGGGGACCACAAAAATGGCAATATTGACTTTGTTTTAACAAAAAATTTTAGGGTACATTAAACATATGTTTCTTATTGCAATTTTGTCCTTAAATAAAATAGTGAACATACTTGTCTTTTAAAGGCCTACTGAAATGAATTTTTTTTATTTAAACGGGGATAGCAGATCTATTCTATGTGTCATACTTGATCATTTCGCGATATTGCCATATTTTTGCTGAAAGGATTTAGTATAGAACAACGACGATAAAGATTGCAACTTTTGGTATCTGATAAAAAAAAGGCTTGCACCTACCGGAAGTAGCGTGACGTAGTCAGTTGAACATATACGCAAAGTTCCCTATTGTTTACAATGATGGCCGCATGAAGTGAGAGAGATTCGGACCGAGAAAGCGACAATTTCCCCATTAATTTGAGCGAGGATGAAAGATTTGTGGATGAGTAAAGTGCAAGTGAAGGACTAGTGGGGAGTTGAAGCTATTCAGATAGGGAAGATGCTGTGAGAGCCGGGGGTGACCTGATATTCAGCTGGGAATGACTACAACAGTAAATAAACACAAGACATATATATACTCTATTAGCCACAACACAACCAGGCTTATATTTAATATGCCACAAATTAATCCTTCATAAAAACACCTGCGTGTTTGTTATGCTAGCTCCTAGCTCCTCTGCTAGCTCCTAGCTCTATAGAACACGCCAATACAGTTCAAACACCTGATCAACACACACAATCACTCAGCCCAAAAGACCGTTCACCTAACCCAAGGTTCATAAAGCTTATATATTTTTAAAAAGTTACGTACGTGATGCGCACATACGGTCAAGTTATCAAATGTTTAGCAGCCAAGGCTGCATACTCACGGTACCTGATATTCAGCTGGGAATGACTACAACAGTAAATAAACACAAGACATATATATACTCTATTAGCCACAACACAACCAGGCTTATATTTAATATGCCACAAATTAATCCTGCATAATAACACCTGCGTGTTTGTTATGCTAGCTCCTAGCTCCTCTACTAGCTCCTAGCTCCATAGAACACGCCAATACAATTCAAACACCTGATCAACACACACAATCACTCAGCCCAAAAGACCGTTCACCTAACCCAAGGTTCATAAAGCTTATATATTTTTAAAAAGTTACGTACGTGACGCGCACGTACGGTACAGTACGTGTTATGCTAACTCCTAGCTCCTCTGCTAGCTCCTAGCTCCATAGAACACGCCAATACAATTCAAACACATGATCAACACACACAATCACTCAGCCCAAAAGACCGTTCACCTAACCCAAGGTTCATAAAGCTTATATATTTTTAAAAAGTTACGTACATACGCAAAAAAAAGCCAAAGCTGCATACTCACAGTAGCACGTCTGCGTCTTTGTCATCCAAATCAAAGTAATCCTGGTAAGAGTCTGTGTTGTCCCAGTTCTCTACAGGCGTCTGTGTATCCAAGTCAAATGTCCTCCTGGTTAGAGTCTCTGTTATCCGAGTTCTTCCATCTTGACTGCATCTTTCGGGAATGTAAACAAAGAAGCGCCGGCTGTGTACTGTTGTGGCTGACTACGTTCGAAAAATACGTCCATTTCGCACCGACAACTTTCTTCTTTGCTTGCTCAGCTTCCTTCTCCATAATGCAATGAACATGATTGAAACAGATTCACGAACACAGATGTCCAGAATACTGTGGAATTATGAAATGAAAACAGAGCTTTTTCGTATTGGCTTCAATGTGGAAGGCATACCCGTGTTCGCCGGTCTACGTCACGCGCATACGTCATCCTCAGAGGCGTTTCGAACCGGAAGTTTAGCGGCAAATTTAAAATGTCACTTTATAAGTTAACCCGGCCGTATTGGCATGTGTTATAATGTTAAGATTTCATCATTGATATATAAACTATCAGACTGCGTGGTCGGTAGTAGTGGGTTTTAGTAGGCCTTTAATAGTAAGTAAGCAAACAAAGGCTCCTAAATAGTCTGCTGACATATGCAGTAACATATTGTGTCATTTATCATTCTATTATTTTGTCAAATTTGTAAAGACAAGCTGTAAAAAATTATTAATAATCTACTTGTTCATTAACGGTTAATATCCGGTTATTTTCTGTTTTAACATGTTCTATCTACACTTCTGCTAAAATGTAATAATCACTTATTCTTCTGTTGTTTGGATGCTTTACATTAGTTTTGGATGATACCACAAATTTGGGTATCGATCCGATATCAAGTAGTTACACGATCATACATTGGTCATATTCAAAGTCCAGGGACATATTTCCTGAGTTTATAAACATAATATGAATTTAAAAAAGAAAAAAGATCTTGTGACGATAAAAAATATTGATGTACTCATAGTAGTATCGACTAGATACGCTTTTGTACTTGGTATCATTACAGTGGATGTCAGGTGTAGATCCACCCATGACATTTGTTTACATTTTGACGCCGGTGAGCTACGGTGTGTAGTGAAGCATGTTTAGCTATTCCTCGTCCTGCAGGGATGATACTTGTAAGAAACTTACTTTATTTGTCGCCATGGAGGCGAGGATTAGTGATTTAGAAGTAGCTAAAACACTGCAGACTGCGGATGGACTTTCGCCGCTA